>NC_140997.1:162480714-162999120 GCF_052327205.1 Somniosus microcephalus | reverse complement strand
CATTGCCGGGGTAACCCGCCCCGCCCGAGAGCCGCAGCGGGCTCCGTTGCCGGGGTTACCTTTTTTTTTCTTTTTCAAGACGCCGCGTCTCAGCTGCTCCTGCTGCGCGTGCACCCTGACCCTCGTGGCTGACGCCGCCCCGCCCCGCACTGCCAAGAGCCGTGCTCTCCGAGCCCCGCCCCCCCGGCCGAGAGCCCCGCTCTCCAAGCACCAGCCGCCTCGCCCCGCTCTCCCCCCCCGGCGGGCGAGGCCGGCTGGTGATTCCGCCGAGTGCGGGGCTCTCGGGGGGGGGGCCGGGGTAACCCTTCCCGCTCACCAAGGCCGAGATCCGACGCCGCGTCTCACCTGCTCCTGCTGCGCGTGCACCCTGACCCTCGTGGCTGATGCCGTTGCCCCGGGTAACGTGACGGGGGGGGGCGGGTGAGGAGCTTAGCAGAAGCCCTAGCTCGGGCCTGGCTGGGCAAGAAAGTCCCAGGCTTTCAGGCCTAACAAAAAAATGGGAAAAGGTAGGAAAAAGAATGTTCAGTTTAGAAAAAATATTTACAAATGAATGAAGTTTTTTTTAAAACAATTTAATAAATTCAATTTTATTTTGCTGGAAATGTATATTGGAAAAGAAAGACGCAGAAAGCAGGAAAAAGAATGGAAGCAAGATGGCGGCCACTCACCTCGGTTCAGAAGGATAAGGCCCGCCCACACACACACCGATTGGTCGACCGGTCAGGTCACCGAAGCGTAGGATTGGTCAATCGTCGAGTCACTCGACACTCAACTGTAGGATGGCACGCGCCAGGAACCCGCCGTACGATTGGTCGACCTCGACGTCACACGGTCGCTAATAAGATGCTAAAGAGCGGAACGCTGAACGTTTTTCGGATACCGCGGGCGCGATCTTTGTCCGGCCGAAAGGTAAATACACCTATGACCGGTCCGGAATCGCAAGCTTTCTTTTGAGGCGACGCGCGCGTCGGTACGCTCTATAACTTTCAAACGTATAGAACACGGACAGACAGACAGACATCGGGACAGACAGACAGAAGAGCCGCTTTATATATATAGATATACAACTTCATGCAAAACAGTTCAAAGATTCAGTCTCTGAGGAGGCCTCCTGATTCGAGTTGGATAACGCCTTTCAGGGGTCTCTGATTCTCGTTGCTGGGGTGACTCATCTAGTTGGTCTCTTATGGATTGGACATCATCATCAGGTACATTCACTTCTGAGGTAGATGCTTCAGGTTCACTAACTTCTTCCACGGTTGTCTCTGCCGTAACCATGGGTTCGACCCTTGTTCTCGATTCTACCAGTTGGTCAGCATGACGCCATATTACATTTTCACCAATATCTACCGTGTACATCAGGGGTCCTTGTCTGGCCCGAATTGTTCCAGATTGCCATTTCTCGTTTTTATAGTCCCGGGCTAACACTGGTTGTCCTATTTCAAAACTCCGAGTGGTCTTGTTATTTATATGCTGGAACTGTTTGTTTTCAACTTCCCTCCGCACATTTGGTTTTAACAAGTCCAATCTGGACCGCAACCTCCTGTTATAGAACATCATGGCAGGACTTTGGTTTGTCACTGCATGAGTGGCGTTTCGATATGCCAGTAGGAATTTGTCCACCTTGTGTTGTAGTGGAATCTGATCTTCGCTCATGGCCTTTATTGCTTTTTTGAACGTTTGTACAAATCTCTCGGCCAACCCGTTTGTAGCCGGATGATATGGGGCAGAGGTATAATGTTTCACCCCATTCTTCTTCATGAATTTCTGGAATTCTTCTGACACGAACTGCGGTCCGTTGTCTGAACATATTTGTTCTGGCAATCCATTTCTTGCAAATATCATTCTTAGCACCGCGATCGTCTTTTCCGAGGTAGTGGTAGTCATCTTAATCACTTCTGGCCATTTAGAATGTGCGTCCACCGCAATTAAAAACATGGAGTCCATGAATGGACCAGCAAAGTCAATATGTACACGTTGCCATGGGGTTGAAGGCCATTCCCATGGATGCAGCGGTACAATCGGAGGTGCATTTTGCACTTTTTGGCACCCTGAGCAGCTTTTCGTCAGATCCTCTATCTGTTGGTCGATACCCGACCACCACACATAAGCCCTAGCAAGGCTTTTCATCTTGACTCCCCCCAGATGACCTTCATGCAGTTCCTTTAGAACTCTCTCTCTTAACTTAGGAGGAATAATCACCCTTGTTCCATACATCACTGTTCCTTGACAGACGGACAGCTGTTCTCGTCTTGCTGAGAATGCCGGTAACAGTGGATCACCATGTGCTGGCCATCCCTTCACTGTCACTTCGTAGACCCGGGACAGTGTCGGGTCGTTCCTGGTTTCTCTTTCAATACTTGCATTGGTGACTGGTAAACATTCGATGATGGTCGAGTGAAATAACTCAACAGGGTCAACCGTCGGTGCCTCCTCCTCTGTAGGTAGTGGCAGGCGCGACAGCCCATCAGCATTACCATGCTGCTTTGTACCTTTGAATTCTATCTGATATTGATGTGCCCCTAGGAAAAGGGACCATCTCTGGAGTCTCTGTGCTGTCATCACCGAAACACCCTTCTTAGGGTTAAAAATGGATACCAACGGCTGGTGGTCTGTCAGAAGCGTAAACTTTTGGCCCTGCAGGTAATGATTAAACTTCTTTACTCCCCACACAAGGCTGAGAGCCTCCCTATCTATCTCAGCATAGTTGCGCTCCGCGGAGGTCAATGATCTGGATGCGAACGCGACTGGCCTCTCCAGGCCATTTGGCAACTTGTGTGAGAGTACTGCCCCAATACCATATGGAGAAGCATCACAAGCCAAACGAATAGGCAGCGTTGGGTTGAAGTGAGCCAACACTTCCTCTGAGTTGATCAATGCCTTGCTTTTGCGAAAGGCCCTCTTACAGCCCTCGCTCCACTTCCATGGTACTCCCTTCTGCAAAAGAGCGTTCAGCGGGTGCAGCATCGTGGATAAATTTGGCAGAAACTTATGGTAATAGTTAATCAACCCTAGGAACGACCTCAACTGGGATACATTATCCGGAGCGGGAGCCTTCACAACAGCTTCGATCTTGTCAGGAGATTTATGAAGCCCCTCCTGGTCAATGACATGACCACAGTACGAGATCCGCTTCTGAAAGAACTCACATTTCTGGCGATTAACTCGAAGTCCATATTCTTTCAATCTGGTGAGCACCAGTTCCAAATTTGCAAGGTGTTCCTCGTCATCATCCCCTGTAATCAGAATATCATCCAGGTAACATTGTGTGCCTGGAATTCCCTATAATAACTGCTCCATGGCCCTCTGCCAAATTGCTGGAGCCGATGCCACTCCAAAAAACAGTCTATTATACCGGTACAAGCCTCTATGCGTGTTAATCGTGAGATACTGGCGTGACTCTTCCTCAACTTCCATCTGTAAGTACGCCTGCGCTAGGTCTATCTTGGTGAAGTGTTTCCCGCCAGACAACGAAGCGAAGATATCCTCAATCCGCGGAAGCGGATACTGCACCGTGTGAAGCATCGGATTAACAGTGATCTTGAAATCTCCACAGATGCGAACCTTCCCCGGTTCCCCCAGCTTGTTGCTCGATGAACGCTTCATGACGGGAACAATGGGCGTAGCCCACTCACTCCAGTCTACCTTAGACAGTACTCCTGAACGTTCTAGCCCTTCCAGCTCAGCTTCCACAGCAGGTCGTATCGCATAAGGTACCGGTCTGGCTTTGAAAAATTTCGGGTTTGCATGTTCTTCAACCTTGATGTTTGCCGTAATTCCTCTCAGTGTTCCCAGTCCCTGTTGGAACACCTCTTTAGCATCGTCCAATATTCTGGACAATCGTTTAGGTTTGACATCTTTTTTATCGGAATCTACCGTTAGTGCTTTTAAGGAATGCCAGTCCATATTTATTTTCCTAATCCACTCCCGTCCCAGTAGTGGTGGACCTCCCTCAGCTAGCACATATAAGTCCATTCCTCGGCTTTCTTTGCCCTTGTGGACCACCTTTACGTCTATCTTCCCGATGGGGTATACTCTTTGCCCCGTGTATGTTTTCAATACAATCTCCGTATCCCGTAGGGGAATATGTGGGAATAACCTTTCGTAATCTTGCTTATTCATGACCGTCAATGCCGATCCAGTGTCCAATTCCATCTTCACTTGGACTCCTGCTATCTGAAGTGTGACCCAAATTGTTTGGAGGTCTGCTTCCTTACCAACATTGTGTACTCTTGGACTACACAGTTCATTACTGCTGGAGTCTGAATCTGACTTCTGTTCGTTCGAACTGTTCTCTGTCACCTTGTGTACCTTTCTGTACTTTTCCTGCGGTGACTTTTTGTTGCTGGTCTTCTTTCCTGACCGGCATACTTTAGCTATGTGACCAAGCCTGCCACATTTTCTGCATTCCTGATTTTTGAACCAGCACTGGTTCTGATCGTGCGTTGTCTTTCCACAACGATAACATTTTACTGTACCCAAGACCATTTGATTGGTGCTGAGTTCCGGTGACCGTAGCTGCATTTCCGCCGTGCCTCTCGCTGCAGCTTCTTGCGATGCTGCAATAGTGACAGCTTTATCAAGCGTAAGATCATTCTCCTCAAGCAGTCGCTTTTGTGTTCCTTCTTTTAACAATCCACACACAAATTTATCTCTCAGCGCATCTGCTAGTCCTGTTCCAAACTGACAGCACTTCGATAGCTTACGCAGTTCAATTAAAAATTCAGCGTTGCTTTCGTCTTTCAGCTGCGTTCTTCTGTAAAATTTAAATCGTTCCGCTATCATCAGCGGCGTGGGGTTTAAATGATTTTTCAGTACAGTAACAATATTCGCGAAAGTCTGATCCGCCGGTTTATTTGGTGATAGAAGGTGCTTCAATAGCCCGTATGTCTTCGCACCCATTGAGCTTAATAAGGTTAGTGCTTTCTCATCATCTGGTACCTTATTTGCTTTACAATAAACTTCCATGCGTTCTACATACGTGGTCCAATCTTCGATATCGCTATCAAAGGTATTAATGTTCCCATGTTTAGGCATCCTTGCAAGTTTTTAAATTTTTCTTTTTCTCAAAATGGCGGCTTCCCGCGCTTGTCTTCTTCCCCTGCCTACTAAAATGGCGGCTTCCCGCGCTTGGCGGTCTTTCCCGCACTCGTCTTCTTCCCCCGCCGACTACAATGGCGGATTCCCGCGTTTGCCTTCTACCCCCGCTGGCTGCAATGGCGATTGCCGTGCTGCTGCCGTTCTCGCTTCCCCAGCGGTTCTCAATTCCCCGACGCTGCTTTGCCTCGCAGCCCCGCTTGCAGCCCGGTCCTTTACACCGGCTGCGTTTGAGTTCTCCGCGGCTCTCGTGCCTTAAGCTGCCCCAGTCGCTGCGCCTCTCGGCCTCGATTGCAGACCGGCCCTTTTTACCGGCCATGGTCGAGTTCTCCGCCCTTATTCCTCCGTTTTCCCTCCTCTACTCCACAGCCAACGCGGCCGACTTTCTGCTCGTGTCGCTGATCGGCTTACCCACCACCGTGGTAGAAGGGATGATCACTGCCTGTCGCTGATGGAGGGCTTCGTGGTCAGAATTTTTCTTTTTAACCCGGGTTCTCGATGCCTCCCGTGCAATGGTGCTCAGCAGGATGATGAGGGCGGATGCCTCTTCTCGACGCTCGTTCTGAGGACGAAGCTGCCTTGGATGTAAAACTGCCGCAGGGTAAGATCGGACTCATCACCACTGTTGAGTCTGTGTGTCCCAGTTATGCTTATGATCAATCACTGGACACAGACAACAAGAATAACTTTTAACAGGTCTTTACTATTCGGAGGTCAGGGCTGAACTGCCCAGCAAATCCCTACACAACACTTATATACCGGTGTGGTCACCACCGGTATTACAGTATACAGCAGCCAAGAGAAAGTAGTACATCTCTTAAGGTAGTTCTCTTAAGGTGGAACAGGTTACATACACCACAGCCATTGCCTATTCACCGTCAATCCTTTCAGAGACATTCCCCAATCAATTCTACCCAACTCGTGCCTCACACCATCATAGTTTCCTTTATTTAAATTCAGGACCCTAGTCTCTGAGTCAACTACTTCACTCTCCATCTTAATGAAGAATTCTATCATATTATGATCGCTCCAACCCAAGGGGCCTCGCACAACATGATTGCTAATTAATCCTTTCTCATTACATAATACCCAGTCCAAGATGGCCTGATCTCTAGTTGGTTCCTCGACATATTGGTCCAGGAAACCATCCCGTATACACTCCAAAGCACTAGAGTAGGCAAAGGCACTGTAACAAGAGGCACTAAGGGATTGCACAAGGGTGAATAGTTAATATTTTTGGTGTAAATATGTGTTCACTGATTTTTGATAAATGTATTCATTCAGTTTGGATTCTTTTATGGTGTGTCTCATTTCAGCTTTGCGCTGTGATATGGCCTGCAACAATTTCATTGCAACCACAGTCTGATGAGGCGGTCACAGAGCGCTCTTCCGGAAGGCCAATTGAATGGCTGCCTCCTCCCATGCACCTGTTCCTCCTCCTCCTCATCCTCATCCTTCTCCTCATCCTCCTCCTCCTCATCCTCCTCCTCTCCCTCTTCCTCCTCCTGAGGTGTTCCCACAATCCCTGGTAGCAAGGGCTGGGTCCTCATGATGGCCAAGTTGTGGAGCATGCAGCACACCATGACGAAATGTGACACCCACTCAGCCGAGTACTGCAGGGCTCCTCCAGAGCGTTCAAGGCAGCGGAACCGTTGCTTGAGCACGCCGATGGTCTACTCGATGATGTTCCTGGTGGCATGAATTTTGGGGTTGAGGACGGGAGTCATGAGCCAGCTGGAGAGCGGAATGTCCTTGTCTCTGAGCAGCCAGCCATGAGCTTGACATGCTGGCTGGACGTGTGCTGGCACACTGGTCTGGCGCAGGATGAAGGTTTCATGCTGCAACAGGATAGTAGGCATTCACATTGAGGATTCGCTGTCTGTGGTCACACACCAGCTACAGATTAAGTGAGTGGTAGCCTTTGCAGCTACGGAATATCTCAGGATTGTTATGCGGTGCCCGCAAAGCCACGTAGGTGCAGTCTATGGCACCCTGCACCTTGGGGAATTCCTCTATCCTGACAAAGCCACATGCAAGCATCTTCCTGCTTCTCTCTGGTGATAGAGAAGGAAATGTAGTCTTTTCTCCTACTATACAGTGCCTCTGTGACCTCCTGGATGCAGCAATGATGGCGAACTGCGAGATGTTAGTTATGTCTCCTGTTGCTGACTGGAAGGATCCACTGGTGAAGAAATTGAGGGTGACGGTGACCTTGACTGCCATTGGAATAGCCATGGTCTTCCTGATCTGAGGCTGAAGGTCTGGTTGCAGGAGGTGGCAGAATTTTGTGACCACCTCCTTGGTGAAGTGGAGCCTTCTAATACACTGTTCCTCATTTAATTGCAGGTAGGAGAAGTGCTCTTGCAATACCCTCGGAGGGTAAGGCCTCCTGTTGAGAGCCCTGATGGCCTTCCTCCTCCCTCTGGGCACATATTCCAGTCTTCGCTCCCTCCACTATAGATCCTGGAGGGCAAGGTTGACTGTTAGTACAGCCCCCATTAATGTTACCAATTGTAGCAGTTTAATTTTTTTAAGAATAAATTTAGCTAATTTTTAGTTGCCACAACACTCCTGATACTAAATAACCTTGAAATGATGGAATGAGACTATTGGACTATGCGAAACTGTCACGAAAGCACTGAAACTCCACTAACTTACAGCTGCGACTCATTGTTGATGATCCCTTTAAATAACGTCCCTGGAGCCGGCTTCCTGCTGCTTCACGCCAGCTCTCCCTGTCGCTGTTTACTCCAGATGTTAAGATAGATGGCGACAATCAATTTCGCAGATCGGGCACTCAATGAGGGTGGCACACTCACTGACATCATGACCCAGCTGGCGTTGAGGCTCCCAGCGATAATTGTTAGCGGCGGAACTGCGGGGAAATTGGGATTTGGCGTGCGGCGTTGGATTTGCCTCGCCCCGGTGATAATGCTCTAGCAACCCATTAGTGCCATCTGCTGGCACTAACGGGAGGTGCTAAGGTACCGAATTTTTCCCCTCTAGTGTCAGAGGACTGATTTATGAGGAAAGGTTAAAACATTTTTTAGACTCTTCAGCTTTGAAAGGAGACTAATGACAGGGGATCTTATAAGTTATATGAGGATAGAAAGGTTAACTGTAAGCTCTATATCAAGTTAAACTGCACGTGCAGGACGGGGGGGTGGCGGTGGAAAGGCACAAACAGATAAAAGGTAAATTCAAGACTGACGTAATCCAGGACGACACTCCAGTGCAGTACTGTGGAAGTGCTGCTCTGTCAGAGGTGCCGTCTTTCGGATGAGATGCTAAACCGATGCTACCCTCTCAGCTGGATGGAAAAGATCCCATGGCACTAGTTAAGGAAGAACAGGGGCATTTTCCCTGGTGTCCTGGCCAATATTTATCCTTCAACCAACACCTGATAAAAATTATCTGGTCATTTATTTCATTGCTGTTTCTGGGAGCTTGCTGTGTGCAAATTAACTGCCATGTTGCTTACATTACAACAGTGCCTGCACTTCAAAAGTACTTCATTGGTTTTAAAGCGCTTTGGGATGTCCTGATGTCATAAAAGGTGCTATAGAAATGCAAGTCTTTCTATCATTCCTTTTGATGTCAGGAAGCATTTGTTTTCTCTACAAAGTGTGATTAATACCTGGACTGGTCTTCAGATAGGGTGTTAGAAGCAGAACCCAAAAAGGAGTTAGAAGCTGTAATGGGGGTTCAAAGGTTTCTATGGAAGAATCGGCTGAATGATCCCCTTCATCTGTACTTTTGATTTTTGTAATATCTGCTCTTGGATCGATCGCTGAAGTCACAGAAGCAATAAATCATATCTGTCAAAGAATGACCAAGCAATACTCAGTGTGAGCTGCTGGGAAATCACAAGGCAAGGCAGCAAATTTTCACAAATTTAATGAAATTAATACAGTGCAGGGTCATATAAACATAAAGCTCTTGCTATCACACTTCATCACCAGAGAGAAACCAAATAAAAATATGCAGTTACCCACAGTTATCACAAATTGTATGTAACCATTAATGTGAAGTTTAAATGTACCTAACGAGGCTTATATGTTGCCGTTCAAGATTAACAAGAAAGATTCCTCATAATTTTAAAAGCGTAAATTGGTATTTTAGATGCTCTGAGTTGTGCTGTACAACAAATAATAGGAAGTTTAAGGGAGGCAAATATTGTGAAGGCCCTGGTAGTCTAAGAAATCTGCTAGTCTTGAGGTAGATTTTGACTTTGTGCGATAGCGATGCGGCAGCCCGTTTTACCTCTCTCCCGATTTTTATTTCCATTGATTTTGGGACAGGGCAGCTGCGGGGGGGTTGTGGGTTGGTGGAGAGTTGGTGGGGGGGTGTTTGCAATTTTGCAATCACAGAGGGTGAGGGTCCCGGGGCAGCAGTAGCCCAGACCCCAGCTCCTCTTTCTGCTAGGTTGCTACAATGGTTTCCAGTGCAGGCCTCCGATTACTTCATCGGATCCCAAGGTGCATATCTAAAGAAGGACATGACTGGCTTTTGGCGGGTGTCCACCTCACCTGCTGAGAAGAGGAGGTGAAGAATGGCACCCACAAGAAGATTGTTGTGGTTACGTCCCACTGGTCATTTTAACTCCCGGCTCACCCGGTTTCCACTGGGTGGGCAGGTTTAAAATTGGCCCTAATGTCTTGGTGGTAATAAATTGCCTTAAAAAAGACATAGGAATGGGCACATGGGCCTCGATTTTCATTGGGCCGTGAGACAGGCTTTTAGGCGCGCGGGGAGTTAAAATCGCAAAACCTAGGGGTTGCGACCTCCCCGCCTGTTTCCCGCCTCCACGCCATTCTAACCTAGGTGTGTCTGATTGACACGAATCAGTCCCGCCTGCAACAGGCGGGACTGGTCTTTAGGCCCCTTAAGCAGCACTGATTGGCCTTCATAATCCCATTTTAACCTGTTTAATCCTTTTCCCACGCAAAACGTGCCTGGTGGGGATCACGCCTGTGAAACCTGACGTGAACACTATTGGCTTGCTGACTATCAGCTGCAGGTCCAACATTAAAGAGGATATTTGATCAGTCATCATTTGCAGGTGGCAGGACTTTGTTGTCTCAGGTCTGGGGGAATTTTAGAAGGCATAACCACAGCTGTGGAAGTTTGGAGCCTCACACACTCCTCCAGTGTGACCTCCTGCGAGACCCCTCTTGCCACCCTCACTCAGCGCTTCCTCAACTGAGGCACCTACCAGAAGCATGGGAGGCCTTTTTTTCCTTCCCCTCTTGGCATTAGAGGACCTCCAGCCCCATTCACGAAATGACACACGCCACAACTGCAGAAGCTGCCATCAGAAATTTTATTTACAAGAACCAACTGATGGCATTTAAAAAATAAACACAACATTTCACCCAAGTGACTACCCTTGTGACTATTAGTGCTTTATTTTCCTCTTATGCATGCTCCTACGTAGTGGTTCTCCTGTGGCTTCAGCAGATGTGGAGGCCCCTTGCTCACTTTCCAGCTGCTCCTGTCTCGACACCTTTGGCGGGCGTCTTCTGGGATGGCGAACCTGTGAGGGGTCACCAGCAGTCTGCTGCTCCTGCGACTGTGCAGGGGTTGAGACATCTATCTCCGTTGGGTGCGGACTCCGGCGGGGCTCTGACCGAGGGCTCTGCAGTGGCATGGAAGTGTGAGCGCTTGGAGAGGATCCCCCACATCCTTGAGGTCTGCCACCAACCTCCCTCTCATGGGTCAGGTCCCCGTCAGTGCCTGCAAGTGGCTTGAGAGCAGCTTGCTGCACGTCAGGCGGGCCATGGGGACCCGTTTCTACAATGTCAGTCCTACTCAGAGGGCCTGCCATGAAGGTCTGGTTTCTCTGTTCAATAGCTGACCATCGTTCCTCCAGAGATGTCAGTCTATTCTGAACACTCACCATGTTTTCAACACTCTGGCGACTTAGCTCCTCCATGGCCATAGCCATCCTCTCCTCTACTGTAGCTATCCTTTCCACAGAGTTTGCCATCCTATCCGTGGTGATGCGTTCATGCGCCAATGACTCCACAAAGGCTCTGCTCATGTTCACTATGGACTCCTCCATTCGCTCCACACTCGCAGCGACCATAGAGAGAAAACCTGCCAGAGATTCCTGCATCTGTGCCTGGAGTTCCATCACCTCTGATCTTACGGATGGACCCAGAGGCAGAGGGTCGACATGCAGCTGAGCCGAGCTGGCAGAGTCCTGCGCCCTCCGACGAGGCATCTCCACTGCTGTCCCTGTCTCCACAATCTGCTGATGCTCACTTGTGAGCTGTGATACACCAGGTGACAACTCTACTCTATGTCTCGAAGGTCCCACCGAGGTGTGAGTGTCTGCGCTGGTGCTGGGTGCGCTTATTGCTGATGACGCTGCACCCTCAGAGGT
Organism: Somniosus microcephalus; assembly: GCF_052327205.1. NCBI lineage: Eukaryota > Metazoa > Chordata > Chondrichthyes > Squaliformes > Somniosidae > Somniosus > Somniosus microcephalus. Next base: position 162,987,635 of record NC_140997.1, on the reverse strand, counting down.
TGCAGATTCCTCTGAGGAGTCTGGCTGCTCAGGCTCTTCCTCCTGCAGAGTGGGGACGGGGGCTCTAGACGGTCCTGTGGGGGAGTCAAGGAAAAAGTTACAGATGTGATGCCAAGGTTACATGCACATTGCATTCTGCAGATTATCATAAGTCCATATGATATAGCTTCAGAATCATTGTCAGCGACTCATGCAATGTCAATGAGAGAGATGGAAAACTATTCTGTCACCAGCTTGCGAGGATGCTCCTGCCTGTCCTTCCCCAACGTCCACATCTCAGTCAGCCCCGGCAATCTCCAGGACACCTTCCTCCCAGGGGGTGAGCTGGGCTAATGACGGCGGCCCTCCTCCTATCCTGGCTCGCTCTCTCCTGTTTTGAGCTCTCTTTTCCTGCAATGAGGGAGACAAGTGGAGGTTGAGTGAGAATGAAGGAGTGAGTGCAGAGATTGCATAGCATAGATGCTTAGAAGGAGAAAAAGATGGAGTGAGGTTGCAAGACCAAGGGCCCTCCCTGTGTGTTGTCAGTTGTGTTCAAAGCATCAGAGTGAGAGGGAGTGTGAGGGCTGCATGGTGGCATAGTTCTGTGAATGTGAGCATAGAGAGAGAGAGAATGGGTAAGGGTGCATGGATGTGAGTGTCTAGTGGGATGTGCAGGAAGGGATTGCTAAAGCTGAGTGCTGGTGAGGAAAGGCAATGGGGATCAGATTGAGGGTGATGGAAACATCATACAGTACTTACTTTTCCAGTGCGAAGAAGGTCATGGAATCTTTTCCTGCACTGCAACCACATTCTTCGTGTTAGCCCCAAGGAGTTGACTTGACCTGCCACCTCTAGCCACACAGCCTTGGTCTGGCTAGGAGGCCTCTTCCTCCCTGAAGAACGGAAGAGGACCTCCCTGTGGGCCCTAGCACCATCCAATAATGCCTGTAGTGAAGCCTCATCAAATTTGGGCGCAGATCTGGCCCTCCCACTGGCCGTTCCTCCTGCAGGCTCCTGTGCCATCTTAATGTGGAAGGTTGGAAGCCTGCTGTGAACCTTAAAAGCAGCAGCAATGATGACGTCATATTCTGCGACTTTCTGACTGGAAATACTCAATTGCCAAGGCTTCCCACACGCTGGAAATCAATTGGCCAATTGTGTTAAATTTGCATCAATCTCACAGACCCATTTACAATCGTGTCGGAATCACTAAATTCAGGGAAACCGCCAATTCCCCGCACCTGAACTAAAATCGAACCCATTGTGTCTGTACCTTATCTGGGGTGGGAAAATGGGCCCTTAATCAATTCTGTTAATCAATCATGCTCAGTTTAAGGTCCTGTACTAGACACATTTGAATAAATAATGATGGGCTAGAAATTTAGTGGCCAGTACTGCAGTTGCAGATTCAAAATATATTTGGATTGCCCCACCTTTTAACTTACGTTAGCATGTTATGGAAAGCTGTACTTGTACTCTATATTAAACACTAGTAGGTAGAGTTTCTGCTCATTTACACGAGTAATATTAGCGCAAAAGAGCAAAATCAGCCGAACCAGCGCAAAAGATCGGGGACTTTTAAACGAAAGTGAGTTGCGCCCCAAAACATTTGCGTTCATGTTTTCCGTGATCTGTTACTCTGGTTTAAGATTCAATGCACCCAGAGCAGGGTCCACCCACAAAACTCATCACACACCCAGATCAGGCCCCACCCACAAAACTCGTCACATCCCCCCAGGGTGGCCCCACCCACAAAACTCAGCACACCCCCAGATCAGGCCCCACCCACAAAACTCATCACATCCCCTATCAGGCCCCACCCACAAAACTCAACACGCCCCCTATCAGGCCCCACCCACAAAACTCAACACGCCCCCTATCAGGCCCCACCCACAAAACTCATCATGCCCCCAAATCAGGCCCCACCCACAAAACTCATCACGTCCCCAGGGTGGCCCCACCCACAAAACTCAGCACACCCCCAGATCAGGCCCCACCCACAAAACTCATCATGCCCCAGGGTGGCCCCACCCACAAAACTCATCACGCCCCCATCAGGCCCCACCCACAAAACTCGTCACACCCCCAGATCAGGCTCCACCCACAAAACTCATCACGTCCCCAGGGTGGCCCCACCCACAAAACTCAGCACACCCCCAGATCAGGCCCCACCCACAAAACTCATCATGTCCCCAGGGTGGCCCCACCCACAAAACTCAGCACACCCCCAGATCAGGCCCCACCCACAAAACTCATCATGTCCCCAGGGTGGCCCCACCCACAAAACTCAGCACACCCCCAGATCACGTCCCCAGGGTGGCCCCACCCACAAAACTCAGCACACCCCCAGATCAGGCCCCACCCACAAAACTTATCATGTCCCCAGGGTGGCCCCACCCACAAAACTCATCATAAAAATCGAAACAATTACATTCTCTTGTGCTGGCTCATGGAAGATTTTACGTTTGTGATTATGCAAATGAATGTTATCAGAAACTTGAACTGTAACCTAACCAGCACAATTTGGAATGCATTTTGGGCGGAATTTTCCGATTGCGCCCAAAGCGGAAACTCTAATGTTCGGATCATTTACTTAGTAAGCATTATGAATCGAGAGTGGTAAGATGGATATTCATGACTAAGGCACAAAGATTATACAGAATAGTCATTAAACTTTTATTAAGTACATTAAATGAGCCTGTCCCTTACTATAGCTTTGCATGCGGACTCTCTGATTATAATTTAGTTTTATCACCTCTTGTGGTTTCTTACGTATTGATATCAACTGCCTATGTTCCTGCAGATGCTTTATTGTAATGTCTTGGTAAAGTTAAATAGTATGTTTTAAATCAAACGATTGGCTTTCAGAACTATCAATGAATCGGTTATTAAATTGTGTTCCACAACAAAGGTTTGCACAGCATCATGTTTCTGTATGAATCAAACAAAACATGCTGATGCACAGTTTTACCAGCAGAATTGTTGCTAGAGGGGGGAAAATAGGACGCGGTGGGTTTGAACAATGACTCAAAATGCAGCACCTTATCCTTATTTATCCACTTAACAACCTGCAGTTCCAGCTCTCAGTGCAGGAGATCCCATTACATATTTTTTTTAATAATCTGAATAAAATGAAGCACGCAGTTCACTGAAAAAGAAGTAAACAAGATTTGGAATGTAAATGATCAGATGGAACAAGTAAATTGTAAAATAATATTGTATTATTAAATTAGTATCATAGATTCAAAGTCATATTGTGCCACCTACCAGCTGGTGAGGCTGTGAAGGAATAAGCCATATTTCAGAAAAATACACCATCATATGAACAGAATTCTGATTTTATTAATGCATGATATACTGGGTTTAAAAATCTAAAGTTTCAATGACACAAGCTGTGCTTCTGAGATGGGATGGTTTGATAACACAAAAGTTGTAAACACCACAAGCTTTTGAAATGGGAATTGGTTGAAAATACTAAAACAATGGCCCTATTGAAATAGCAGTTTGGCGCTTCCAGAAGGTCTGGAGTTTGGGAGAAACACAATGGAATGAGCCAAGTAAAGTGTTAAAAACGAACACTTCGAACAGGAACACAGAATATTAAAAAACCATGTGCCTTTGTAAAAGTAACATCAAATGAAACAGGAAACATGATATAATATAACCAACTAAGATGGCTAGGAAAACAAACACCCTAGCTGAAGTGTCTTTAATTTACATGTTGTAAATATGATACCAACAGAACACTTTGAAGATATGACTTCAATAGATGCACCAAGCAATCACATGGTGTTTGTATTGAACTTGGAACACCACGGAGACAGGAGTCTATGGTTGTAACCAGTTAAGGTGGTTTTAGAATTGAATGGCAGTCCTTCGATAAGAATGACATCAAATTAATACTACTGTCATATTGTGTTTTATGATAAGTTTTTGAAACACCTTAACAACAGACAGAAGTCTGCAAGCTAACAGTTGAATTGACAGTAAGTATAGAGAAAAGTCAACAGGAAGATGACTAGAGATAATTAGCTTAAATCGGCAGAAAACCTCAAAGGATAAACCACTAAAAAAAGGTATAAAAATAGAGCTTTTCAGATAGTCAGAAGTCGCTGGAAAGGGCCAAAGCGATTCTCTCAACTTCAGAGGCACGCTCTGTAAGTTTTTAACTATGAGTCTTGGGGATCAAGGTACTTTTAATTTGATTTTGGTGGATATCCTGGATTAGAATTAAGAATAAGAAATGTAAAAATGTATGAAGTTAAGATTTGAGAATAAGGATCTCTGAGAAAAAGAAATGTAAGCTATTTGTATTTTGAACTGTTAAAGTTGCGAATGACTCACAAGCTGTTAACTGTATGTTGGCTCTTCAATAAATTTATATATATTTTTAGAATTGTCTCAAGTAGTATTTCTGTATCAAACTCGCGAACACAATTTCTGTACACTCTTTTGTAAGGAGTTGCAGAATTCTGGGGGGGTTTTCCAGACCCTCATAATATCCGGAAGGTTACAGTCTAGTTAAACTTATTCAAATGCTATCCGGAGGACGGTAACATCTTCAGTCATTCCTTTCCTTTAGGGAGTGATAGCTTGGACCTTTAGACCCAATTAAGTGTCTTATAGAATTCGGCTATCTCTAACTTTAGTTGAACGTCTGGGGAATATGCCGAAAAGGGCTAGGACTAGTAATTATCCCTTCAAGGCACTCATGTTGCCAACAGCGCAGCCTAGAACTACTGAAAACGGCATGCTTTTTTCAACAACATATGAAATAAAAGCAGAAAAAAATACTGCAGTTTGCTGTAGGAATCTTTATGTGCAAGCTGTGAAACAAACATCAATCCATTGTCAAATGAGGCAACAGACACAACAAATACATTTTGCCATCAGTTACCATCTGCTTTATTTTAAAATCCTGACATTTCAGCTCTGTGTTTAATCTTATATCATTTGTTAATTTCACACCATCATCTGTGAAATAGCTTATCCATTCAATATCATAGCCAATATAAAAAAAACCCTGTAGAGGAGAAATTAAATAGACCTCTACGTATAGCTCAATCTGCAGTTCAGTTACCAATTCTACAAACATAAAGGATGTTTCCAGGAAACCGGATATGAAAAACCTGGCAATCGGTGAAGCATGATGATCCCACATACAGACATCCACTCCTCCACTGCTGTGAGGATTTCATTATTTTCAAATTAAAGGCGCAACATTTTACAGTAAAAATTTCAATTTTCATCTCAAATAAGTTAGAACTCATGAAGAAAAAAAGAAAGATGTATGAAAATAGTTTAAAGTATTTATTTGTATTTTACCTTCTATCCTCGTCATTATCTTTTGTGCAGTGGGAGAATGCAGTGCTTTTAAAAAATTGTCATGGTGGAGCAGTTTTTTTGTCTGATGTGCTTGGGTGTAAGTGATTGCCTGGGTGGAGGATGAAGGGAATAATTTGGTGGGAGATTACATAGAATATACAACACAGAAACAGGCCATTCGGCCCAACCAGTCCATCACATGAACATAAGACAGCCCAGCCCGCCTGATCGTCCATCATAGAATATTGAGCGAGCTGTCTTACAGGCGTGCAATCCCCCTCACTCGATTTTCCTCATCGCGATCCATCCCGGTACATCCTTGGAAAATCTGCCTCGGTCGGTGTGTCTTTCCATCATTTTCGGGTTCCATGTTGGGTCCTTTTGCCCATATAGTTGTGATCAACCAGTAACCCAGCCACAGTCTATGACGCAGTTCCTCTGGTTATGTTTTGATGTAGTCTGTAGAAGATCGCTGTGCTATGTTCCAGGTATCGTTGCTTTACTGATTGGTGGCATTGTCCACACAGAGCTTCCTGCAAGTTTCCGAAGTGTTCCTCTGTGAGGATTTTGTTTTGCTCACCAAGTCCACTTTTGTACTTTGTAAATTTGTGAGAAAAATCCTGCCCTATTTTAACTTTCAGTAACCCCTGAAGCAGAACAAAAGAAAAATCCAATGTGCATATCACAACAACAAGATGTTATGTGATGTTGATTTCATTTTGAGAAAACCCTCCTAGTTTTAAAATTGCTTTCCTTAGTTACAGATCCTTCTGGCCTTGAGGTCTAATAACTTTCATCTCAATTTTCCACATTTCTTCATCTCTTTTCCTAGCTTAGTGATTCTACATGAACTCTCCCAAACCGGGTTGCTTTATGGTTCTGCCTCTGGTTACTGACTGTAATCCCAGGTAAACAATTTGATCATGTTGCCTAATAAGACAAAAAAAAATGTTTCTAAAAGTAAGTAAAGGCAATCGCCTTCCTGGGCCACCTCCAAAGAGAGGTCAACGCTTTCAAACTTTGGACAGCTGGCTTTACCCCAAGTGCTATTCCGTTCACTTCATTATAAGGATAATAATTGGCAGGAGTAATTTGAAAATACACAATCCAATGCTGGTCTGAAAGCCATACGCATTGTCTGAGTTTTGTACATATATTAACTAGAATGAGGCCAAAAATATAGTCATCATCAGGTTGCACTTAATTAGATGTATTTATCATTAAATTCTCAATAGAGGTCAAATCAATCCACCCTGAGGAATGTATACAAAGTCACATGAGCTGCTGCTCTCCACCCAACACCTGCACCCCAGATCATTCCCTGACTGATGCCTGTGAAGCTTCCCTTCTTCTCCCTTACCACCACAATAATATCAGATAATCTTTATCTTTTGCTGTATCTCTTTCTAAATTTCTTACATAACATTCTTCTCTCAATTGGTTCATTCTTTTTTTCCCCTTCTCTAATCCATGAGCTGTATCTTGGTTAATGTTGAGTGCGAACCTATGTTCATGTAAAGCTGCCACCTGGTGCTTTTTCTTCTGTTCCATATAATGTAATTCTGATATTGGTGTATTATAGTTCCTTTTCTCTTACGCTGCTTGTATTTGCTGAAATGAATAGGTTAGCATAGAATTTACTACTAACTGCAGTAAGGTACATCACCTCTCTGTTGACAGCTGCTTCCAGAATAAACACGTGGCTGAAGCACATGTGGAGCATATTCCAATCAAGAACAAGTGATAATAGGCCTCTGCCTACAACTGGAGAAATACCAAGCAGTCTGGAGCCCATTTTTGGTGTTCAGCCAGTACAAACTGCCCACTTCCCCTCATCACAGCAACAGACCCATTGACAACAAAAGACAACAATCCCAACCAACATGTCCGTGGCTGAACACTGTTAACATTTTAACCCTTAAGGCTTCCCAGGTGGCTCAGCCGGTAAAACTTTGACAGAGTGTGATCTGAATCAAGGTACAGTTCCTCGTTTCTACTGAATTAGCTGATTTCAATGATAAAATGAAAGAAAGACTTGCGCCTTTCGCGACCTCAGGACATCCCAGCACGCTTCCCAGCCAATGAAGTACGTTTGAAGTTTAGTCACTGTTGTAATGTAGGAAATGCGGCAGCCAATTTGCGCACAGCAAGCTCCCACAAAAAAACAATGTGATAATGACCAGATCATCTGTTTTTAGGTGTTGATTGAAGAATAAATGTTGGCCAGGACACCGGGGAGAACTCCACTGCTCTTCTTCTGAATAGTGTCGTGGGATCTTTTACATCCACCTGAGAGGGCAGACGTCTCACCCGAAAGACAGTGCTGTACTCCCTCAGTACTCCCTCAGTACTGCCTCAGTACTCCCTCAGGACTCCCTCAGTACTCCCTCAGGACTGCACTGATGTGTCAGCCTGATTACGTGCTCAGATCTCTGGAGTGGGTCTTGTGGAAGGAGGGATGCAACAATTGATTTTACTGTCCTTGTGCTAGGAATGGATAATATCAGCCAAGGTTCTCGCATCTGATTACTGTTCAGTGGCAGCTATGTAAAGTACAGAGTTAAATTTGTGAATTGGAGGAAGTTTCCAATGAGAAAGAAACTCTTCCATTTATATAGCTCCTTTCACGACCTCGTGTCATTTTATAGTGCTTTACAGCCAATGAAATACAGTCACTGTTGTAATGTAGGAAACGCAGGAGCCAATTTGTGCAAAGCAAGGTCCCACAAACAGCAATGTGACAATGACCTGTTTTATATAAATACGTCCACCTGAGAGAGCCAACAGGGCCTCGGTTTACCATCTCATCCGAAAGACTGCACCTCTGACAGTGCAGCAATCCCTCAGTACTGCACTGGAGTGTCAGCCTAGATTTTTGTGCTCAAGTCTCTGGAGTGGGACATGAACCCACAACCTTCTAGACTCAGAGGTGAGAGTGCTATCAACTGAGCCACAGCTGACACTAGTGCTGGCATCTGTTGCTAAGTCACATTTTGTTAAGGAATTTGCAAATTTGAACTAACACTTTGGGATACTGGCCACTGTGCTGTATAAATAAATAATGTTAATATTATTTATGCTGACATCATGTGTGCTGCAGGTTTCTCCCGATTTGCTGCAGTCCACATCAATCACACAAGCTCCTCTCCTCAGCTACAGCATTATCTCCACCTGTTTCCAGCATTCCCAGTGTCTCAAATGGTCTCTGTGCCCCTGAGGTGTCACTGACCCACATTCCATTTTGCTGAGGTGTTTCACTCGCTCTTTTCCCAATCCCTCCATCTCTCAGTGTGAAAACTGCAGGAAAAGGGTGAAAAAGTGTTGCATGAATACAAGAATGAGAGGAAAGGAAGGGGAGAAGAGAAAGGAAAAAAAAACAGGATTGTAGAAAGTGAAATAGAGAAGAGTTAACAAGAAGTAAAATTAGACCAAGGGAGTAAGAATTGAAAAAGCAGAGTAAACTACAGTGAAGAGAACAAGAAGTAAAATTGGAAAGCGAGGGAGTGAGAAGTAACGGAGCAGAGTGAGAAATTTCAGAACGAAAGAGAGAAAGAAGTGAAAGAGAATAAGTCGTGAAGGAGAGCGAGAAGCAGAGGGGATGGAGACAGAGAAAGAAGTGATGGTGGAAGAGAGAGGGTTAGAAGTGGGAGGGGGAAGAGAGGCAGAAATGGGAAGAAACTGAAGGGAAGGAGGAGGACAGAATGTTGGACACAAACAAGTAAAGGAAGTGTGAGATAAACCGAGCAGTACAGGTAACCTGTACTAGAGTGGGGCAAGAGGCTTAATGTTTCTTTTGGTGGGGCTCCATAAAACGAGTTTGGGGAGTATTGAGTTAGATAGTTTGAGCTGATACTGTATTTAGTGTCAAAGAGGGATATGTAGTGAGCCATGAGTAATGGCTGGAGCAAAGATACAAAAACAAAATGTTTGTTTCAAGACTTTACTCCAATGAAATGGGGTGCCCATTGCTGCCTGCTGGCCTTCTCAGGCACAGGCCCAGGCAAGACTAAGGTTGTCTGAGAGAAAACCAACTTTATTCAAGCTTAAAAGCAGCTTCAAAGGAAAGAGCGTTGAGCAAGGCTGATACAGTACACTGTGAATCCAGCTCTTATCTCTGCAAAACAGTGCAATTGGATTGGATTTAATATCGCTGCTATTGCTTCAGAGTGCAAGCCCCTGTAACTGCTGAGGAAATCAATAGATCCAAATGGAACCTGATCTTTATTTGAACTTAACTATTGTCAATTTGGATTAATATGCATCTCAGTTGTGGTGGTCTAATTGTAGGGCATGTAATGATATTAGCAAATAGTGATGGTATTTGCCTGTTTGATTATTTATGCCTTACCAGCATAGTTGCCTGATTGATTTCTTATGCCTGACCAGCAGAGGGCATGTGACAGAGACAAGCAGTTTAGTTTTAGTTTTGTTTTAGATGGATTTCTAGCATGGTGTCTCCTGTAAGGCTGTTAACCAGAGTTGAACAAACTTTAGATTAAAAGACATTCTCTTTCATAAATGTCGCATCATTGAACCCACAAAGAAATCAATACAGGGCATGGACCTCCCCTTCACCACACAGTAATCATTACTTATACGATAGCAAAATACTGCAGATGTTGGAAATCCGAAATAACAACAGAAAATGCTGGAAAAACTCAGCAGGTCAGGCAACATCCATGGAGATAAATTTGAGTTGACGTTTCGGGTTGGACCATTCTTCAAAACTGGAAAGAAAAGAAACTAGATCGAAGGCAGGGCTGCGATCGGACAAAAGAATAAAAGAAACAAAAGAAGTAAAAGAGATTACAAGCTAGACAAGATGGTAATAGGCTGGGATTAGGTGTAAAGTGTACTGGCAGGGCAAAAGATAGCTGCCAGGTGTGAGAGAGAAACAAAAGGAAAGGGGGGGGAGCGGAAAGGAGTGGAACAATTACAAGAGAAAATGAAATGGGGGCCGAGCTTATGATCTGAAATTGTTGAACTCGATATTGCTTAATCGGAAGATGAGGTGCTGTTCCTCGAGTTTACGTTGAGCTTCCGTGGAACAATACAAGAGGCCAAGGACGGTGAGGTCCGAGTGGGAATGGAGCGGTGAATTAAAATGACAGGCGACCGGAAGCTCGGGGTCACCCTTACGGACTGAACGGAGGTGTTCCGCAAAGCGGTCACCCAATCATTACTTATACTCTGCGTTTGGATGGCTTGAACTTTTGATGCTGAATTGCCAAATCTGAGTTTATCTAATGCTTGTCCTTATTATCCACCCGAGCCTAAGGCTGAAGCAGAGACAGTCTTGATATATTTATGGAAACAGACCTAGTGAAATAGAGGAGAGATAACAAGAAGTAAAAGAAGACCAAGGGAGCAAGAAATGAAAAAGCAGAGTAAAAAGCAGTGAAACAGCAAGAAGTAAAATAGGAAAGTGAGACGTAAAAGAGCAGTGTGAGAAATTACAGAATGAAAGGGAGAAAGAAGTGGAGGAGAATAGTGTGCCGGTGCAGATAAACAATACAGATACCTTGTCACAGATTGCACACTAATTTTGACAAATGTTCTTTTAAGAAAACCCTAAACTGGAATTGGATGGCACTGTCTGTTCGGACACATCCTTTACGGTCTGTATCTGGACCAAAGAGTGGAGATAAAATATAATCTCTTTCTCACAGCTGTTATAGGTTTAAGTGTGTGAATTTCTGCATTCTTAATTCAGCTCCCAAAGGATGGGAAACTACGTAACAAAACTGCATTTAAATCTGGCAAACTCAGGTTACACACAGACAGCATGGGGAATAGAATAGTAGTAAGTCTTCTGAGATTAGGGCTCCAACATATTGGGTCAGAATTTATCGTAAAAATAATAGTGAGGCTAACAACGCTCACCGTTATTTATTCACAAATCGGACAGCAACTTTAGACGCGTGCAGATGCGCAGTTAAATGCGAAAATATGGAAGTTGCTGCCCAAGACGCACCGCTCCTCCATAAACTGTGCGAAAATGGCATCTCACCGTCTGGCTCCCCATTCAAATGTATTGAAGGGCGTGAAGTTCCTGTACTGACATCGTAGCTACGGTCTAAATTTGCCACAGGAAGTTAGGGCTTGTCCATTTCATTCTAAGTACCCTTTTTAATGGGGTGATAAGTCTTAATAACTGCCAAACAACTTCTCTGGCACTGAAAATTAACTTTTATGAGTGTGGAGTCTCATTCCATCAGATTTTAATTATTGTTGGTGATTTAAAAAAATGTAAATTGTCTCCTTTTTCTCTCTATCTTAATCCAATCTTTCTTTCCCTCTCTTGATTTTACTGTCTGGACCTGATCTGAAATTGATTTTATTATTCTAACTTACGCTTCTTGATTCAGACTCTGCGCTGGTCATTAGCGATTCTTCAATCTGATTGGTGAAGGAGATATACAGTTGCTTTCCCTGTTCACACAGGTCTCAGATGCCCTGTAGAGGGCACTGCGCTGTTTGCATCTCTGACTTCCAGCAACTTCCAGTGCAAAAGGTCATGGAAATTAAATGGGCAAGAAAATGTCTAATAAATGATGGGCGCCATTCGTTCACCGGCTACAATAAATTCTGGCCCAATGTGACCAACTTTCAAAGCATTTTCAACACTGCACAACTATTTGCGATGCAAGATATATGTTGCAAATCCCACCACTGACAGCTTTGACTTCAACCTATTTTCAGCAGAAGATTTATAGCAGATCACAAGAGCCATCATTTAAAAAAATTCCCTCACATTTGGTGGTGATCTATTGCTAAGCTGTTCAACTTGCTATTTCCAGATGAGTTTTCCTCTATCTCTGACAAATACCTGAATCAAATCATTCTGACAACGTCCAACGGAGATTTCAGAGTTTGGATCTGTCCTATACTGACGCAAAAAAAAAATCCTTGGTGTGTATTTGAAGTCAGAGAAGAGTTGGAAGAGGCATCCTTACCTCAAGGGATAGCAGACCAATGAGGGGATAACAGTTGCACCAAATGAAGACTCAAATCCTGCCCAGTGTTATCTCAACAAGCAAGGTAGAACTGACTCTGTGAAGTTCTCTTGCTGAATCCACGGTGGGACCTCTATTTTTGGGAATTATACCTCACCTTTTTCAGCATGACCATCTTCCAGGTATTGACAAGAAACGTTCCAGTCTGTTGGGTTTCTGCTCCCTTGGCCAAAGAGCTGCAAACTACCTCAGTCTTCCTTTGAGCCAGTGACAACACCAAGTTTAACAGGCGCTCCATTGTCTATCCATATAATAGGAGCTCCATGTCTTACTCAGTTTTTCTAATGGCCTAGAAACAACAGACCATCTGAGAATGGATACGTCTTTTGAAACAGAAAATAATACAACTTAACTCCAGGTGACAAGATCACCAACGGTATCACCAGCTCTGCAAGTCATACTGAGTCTCCTACTTTTCAGTAAACTGTTTCATATTTGAGATAGTCAACAATGAGATCATTGGTTGGGTTGTAGCTAATAACCTCTGTTGATGTTTCTGGTCTTGTTGTGTTCCACTTATATTCATATACACATCTTTTGCTGAGGGACAGCAGCTGGATTTGTTTTCATTAGAGCAAAGGAGGTTGAGGGGTGATTTGATAGAGGTGTACAAGGTTATGACGGGTTTGGATAGGCTAGACGGGGAAAGGCTATTCCCAATAGTTGATGGTACAAGGACTAGGGGATACAGATTTAAGGTTTTGGGCAAGAGATACAGAGGGAATGTGAGGAAAAGCTTTTTTACGCAGCGAGTAGTGATGACCTGGAATTCGCTGCTGATGGAAGTGGTGGAAGCGGAGACACGCAATGTTTTCAAGGGGAGACTGGATAGGCACTTGAGGGAAATAAACTTGCAGGGCTTCGGGGATAGGGCGGGGGAATGGGACTGACTGGATTGCTCTACAGAGAGCCGGCACGGACTCGATGGCCAAATGGCCTCCTTCTGTGCCGTTATGACTCTATGGCCTCGATTTTAACTCAGCTGCGGGCTATTTGCGTGTTCCCCGAATTTCGTGTTTCCCACACGAATGTAAATGGATGTGGGAGATTGATGCAATTTTAACTCAATTGGCCAATTGATTTCCAACATGTGGGAAGCATTTGCAAATGGGTTTCTCATGACTGAAAGTCCCCTCCGATGACATCATCATTGCTGCTGCATTTAAGGTCCACAGCAAGCCTTGCTTCTTCTGCAGACTGCCAAGCTTTCTCCATTTGATGGCACAGGAACCTGCAGGAACAATGGCCAGCGGGAGGCCAAGAGCAGCTCCTAAGTTTGACGAGGCAGCACTACAGGCATTGGTGGATGGGGCTAGGGCCCACAGGGAGGTCCTGTTCCCTTCATCAGGGAGGAAGAGGCCTCCCAGTCAGAACAAAGCTGTGTGGATACAGGTGGCTGGGGAGGTCAACTCCTTGGGGGTCACACGGCGCACTTGGATGCAGTGCAGGAAAAGATTCCATGACCTTCAACGCACTGGAAAAGTAAGTATGAAGTTCCTATCAGCCTCAATTTGATCCCCATTGCCTTTCCTCACCAGCACGCAGCTTTAGCAATCTCTTCCTCCACATCCCACTTGACACTCACATCCATGCACCCTTAGCCATTCCCACTCTCTCTATGCTCACAATCACATAACTATTCCACCATGCAGCCCTCACACTCCTTATCACTCTGATGCTTTGAACACAACTAACAACACACAGGGAGGGCCCTTGGTCTTGTAACCTCACTCCATCTTTGTCTCCTTCTAAGTATCTATGCTATGCAATCTCTACACTCACTCCTTCATTCTCACTCAACCGCCACTTGTCTCCCTCATTGCAGGAAAAGAGAGCTCACAATAAAAGGGAAAGAACCAGGACAGGAGGAGGCCCACCATCATTAGCCCAGCTCACCCCCTGGGAGGAAGCCGTCCTGGCAATTGTTGGGGTTGAAAAAGATGTGCATGTTGGGGATGGACAGACGGGTGCATCATAGCAAGCTGCTAACAGAATAGTTTTCCATCTCTCTCATTGAAATTGCATGAGTCGCTGATAATGATTCCGAAGCTATAACAGATGGACTTATGATCATCTGCAATATGCACTGTGCATGTAACCTTGACCTCACATCTCTAACTCTTTCCTTTACTCCCCCACAGGACCATCGAGAGCCCCCATCCCCACTGTCCAGGAGGAAGAGCCTGAGCTTCCAAACTCCTCAGAAGAAGCTGCAACCTCTGAGGGCGCAGCGTCAGCAGAAATAAGCGCACCCAGCACCAGCGCAGACACTCACACCTCGGTGGGACCTTCGGGACATAGAGTAGTGTTGTCACCTGGTGTTTCACAGCTCACAAGTGAGCATCAGCAGAATGTGGAGACAGGGACAGCAGTGGAGCGTCCTCATTGGAGGGCGCAGGACTCTGCCAGCTCGGCTCAGCTGCATGTCGGCCCTCTGCCTCTGGGTCCATCCATAAGATCAGAGGTGATGGAACTCCATGCACAGATGCAGGAGTCTCTGGCAGGTTTTGTCTCTAGAGTCGCTGCGAGTGTGGAGCGAATGGAGGAGTCCATAGCGAACATGAGCAGAGGCTTTGTGGAGTCATTGGCGCATGAACGTATCAACACGGAAAGGATGGCTACCTACGTGGAAATGATTGCTGCCTCCGTGGTAAGGCTGGCTATTGTAGAGGAGAGGAGGGCTATGGCCATGGAGGAGGTTAGTCGCCAGGGTATGGAAAACACGGTGAATGATCTGAATAGAATGACATCTCTTGAGGAGCGATGGGTATCTATTGAACATAGAAACTAGACCTCCATGGAAGTCCTTCTGAGTAGGACTGCCATTGCAGATATGGGTCCCCATGGCCCCCCTGATGTGCAGCAAGGTGCTCTCCAGCCACTTGCAGGTGCAGAGGGGGAGCTGACCCATGAGAGGGAGGTTGGTGGCAGACCTCAAGGAAGTGGGGGTTCCTCTCCAGGCGTTCACACTTCCATGCCACTGCAGAGCCCTCGGTCAGAGCCCCACCGGAGTCCACACCCAAGTGAGATAGATGTCTCAACCCCTGCACAGCTGCAGGAGCAGCAGACTGTTGACGAGCCCTCACAGGCTCACCACCCCAGAGGACGCCCGCCAAAGGTGTTGAGACAGGAGCAGCAGGAAAGTGAGCAAGGGGCCTCCACATCTGCTGAAGCCACAGGGGAACCACAATGTAGGAGCACGCGTAAGAGGAAAATAAAGCACAAGTAGTCACAAGGGTAGTTACTTGGGTGAAACTTTATGTATTGTTAAAAATAGCCATCAGATGAATTCTGTCAATAAAAAGTCTGATGGCTACCGCTGTATTTGTGGCGTGTGTCATTTGGCGAATGGGACTTTCACATTGAGGGCTTAGGATTACTTGCAATTGTCAGTATGCTGAACAAATAGCTAGGAATCCGCAGGGTCTTGGCCATTGTCGATGCTCAGGTAAGAAGCTGTGAGGCAAAAGTGCTTGATTGGCTAGGCTAAGCAAATCTGGCCAGGATGAGTGCATTCCTTGCATCCCGGGCAGCAATGTTCTGGCGTAATGCTGCTGCTGGTTGTTGGTCCTCTGCAGGATGGTCGTTTTTGCCCTCCTCCTCCTCCTCCTCATCATCATCTGAGGAGGGTATGTGAGGAGCCATTTGGTCCTCAGGAATCTGCAAGCCACGATGCTGTGCCATGTTGTGGAGTCCACAGCAAACCACGACGATTCTGGAGACCCTGGCTGCTGAGTACTGTAGGGCTCCACCTGATCTATCCAGGCATCTGAAGTGCATCTTCAGCAAACCGATGGTTTGCTCGATAATGGATCTGGTGGAAATGTGGCTGGAGTTGTAGCTCTCCTCAGCTTCGTTGGCTGGCCTCCTCAACGGCGTCATTCGCCAAGTCCTCAGGGGGTAGCCCTTGTCTCCAAGGAGCCATCCGTGAAGTTGGTCTGGTGGCCTGAATAGCGGAGGCACACTAGACTGGCGCAGTATGATGGAGTCATGGCAACTGCCAGGGTACATGGCACAAACATGCAAAATCTCCTTCTTGTGGTCACACACCAGCTGAACATTAAGGGAGTGGAAGCCCTTGCGGTTGACAAAAATACCTGGTTTGCGATGGGGTGCCCTAAGGGCCACATGTGTGCAGTCAAAGACGCCCTGCACCTTTGGAAAGTCTGCCAGATGAGCTAATCCAACCGCTCACGCCGTGACACTTGTGCGATCCTTGGTGAAATGGATGTAATTTTCACGAGGGCAAAGAGGGCATCAGTTACCTGCGTGATGCAAGTGTGTGCGGCCACCTGGGAAATGCCGCTGATGTCTGCTGATTATCCCTGGAATGAGCCTGAGGCAAAAAAGTTGAGTGCGGTGGTGACTTTGATGGCCACTGGTAATGTGTGTCTACCTGGTCCTCTGGGCAGCAGGTCTTGCTGTAGCATTGCGCAGATGTCAGTCACTACCTCTCGCGAAAGTCGCAGCCGCCTTTGGCACTGCTGCTCAGTCATGTTGAGATAGCTGACCCTGTGTCTGTAGACCCTGTTTGGGGGGTATCTCCTGCGCCGACGGGCTTCCACGCACTGGCCCCTTCTGGCCTGTGCTGCCTCAGGTGGGTGAGCAACAGCCTGTCGCTCCTGCTGCTGCTGTTGCTGGTGCTGCTATTGTTCCTGGTTCTGCTGCTGCCGCGCCTGGTGCTCGAGCACCTCTAATGCCCAGAAGTGAAGGAAAAAAATGGCTCCCATGCTTCTGGCATATGCCTCCGTTGAGGAAGTGCTGAGTGAAGGTGGCGAGAGGGGTTTCCCAGGAGTTCACACTGGAGATGTGTGTGAAGCTCCAACCTTCCACAGGTGTGGTTAAGCCTGGTAAAAGTTGCCCCAGGCTTGAGACAAAAAATCCTGCCACCTGCAAATGATGGCTGATCAAATCTCCTCTTTAATGGTTGACCTGCAGCTGATAGTCAGCAATCCAATTGTGCTACCGCCAGATTTCACAGGCGTGATTCCCACCAGGCGTGTTTTACATGGGAAAAGGATTAAAAGTGCAAGGGACTGTTAAAATGGCATTATAGAGGCCATTTAGTGGTGATTAAGGGCCTTAAAGACCAGCTCCGCCTGTTGGATGCGGGACGGATTCGGGACCATCAGACACGCCTGATTAAAAATGTCTCGGAGTCGGGAACCAGGCGGGGGGGGGGTCCCGCCCGCCAGTTTTTGCGATTTTAACCCCCTGCACGCCTCCAAGCCCGCCTCCACGGCTCAATTAAAATCGAGGCCTATGACTGTATGACATATTCAGGAAAAGTTACATCTAATGACTCCTTTGATTAATAGACCTAGCACAGGTCAGGTACAATAGCAGTACTTGTAAGGTTGATGTTGCGCTGGTGTCCCAGGAACTCTGGGGAGCTGGGCAGAACATCAGGCTTGTGTATGTACAAATTTTAAATTCCTAGTTAGACCTTTGATCTCCCAGAACTTTTGCAAGCTCTTCACACTTTGGGATTATTTCTCCTTCCGATGCCCATTTGATTGACTCACGTATGCACTGGCTGATACTGTCCCAACCTCCACTTTCAGTTGTAACACTTTTTAAAATCCTTTATCATTAATATATGTTCTATAGGTACAGCGTGGCCTTCGCGTTGCAGAAGTCACAAATTTGTTAAATATTAAAAACTAATGATTTTCTTTTTACTTATAACATTGCCGGTTTGTCACATCAACAACATTTGAGATCTATTTGCTTGAGAATACCTCTGGACAATGCTGTCCTTGATCTAGGAGTTCTCAATGATGTGTTTCATTTTACAGCAGATACAAAGAGAGGCAAAAATACAAATTCAAGGATATCTTACCCATAGTTAATGTAAAGGAACACAGCACACAGGAACTCAGCATAATCAATGAGATATCAGGACCAATTTACAAAATTACACTCCCGGCGTAGAGCCTTGCTTGCTGGTGGCCATCGCGGGGACACTTACAACCAATATTTAGCTATTAAAATTATGGGCAGAAAATTCTGAGGAGAGTGTCTGTGATTTTGTGATGTGTGCTCCCAAGAGAGGAGACTCCCTACCGGGAGTGTGTATTGTTAAATTATGGCCTCATGGTAAGATATAATGAACTATTATGTGGTCAACTGTATATCTAATTTATCATTTTTGATTTTTGTGCACGTAAATTATCTACCATAGCATTAATAAAATTGCTGAGCACTCACACAGTAGTTATCTTTACTCAAGATCAGGAAAGCTGGTAGGAAAGTTAATTCTGCGCAGGTGGATAGTGGACGAGTAATCCAGATAACGTGAGTTCAAATCCCACCATGGCAGTTTGAGAAGTTGAATTCAGTTGTCATTTATACTGATCGTGAAGCTGTCGTTAAATGCCATTAAAAACCTAACTGGTTCTACAATGGCCCGTATTTTCCGATCGGAGGCCTCATGCATGCGTGCGGAGGCCTCCGATCTAGAAAAAATCTACGCCCTTACCTGAGGGCTCCGGAGGTCCAGACATTTCCGCTCCTGGGCCTCTGCTCTACGAAATGCGCAGGGCCCAGGTATCCCAGGGGCGCATGCAGTTCGCAAGTGTCCCTGGGATCACGTGGGCCATGGGGAACCAATGGAAGAAGGGAATCCCCTTCATACTTTTGATAGGTCTCTCAGCTTAGGCTTGCCAAAAGTATGAATGGAGATCACTCCAAAAACATATCAAAACATTAAATAATTTTTTTTAAATAATGTTTTTAAAATTAGTTAAAATTAAATGAAAATAAATATTTTAAGCAAAAATTTTAATTTTTTTGAAAAAATTAAAGTCTTTTACAGGGCTAAAAATAAACTTACCTTTTTTAAAAATATTTTTAAATTAGAAATGTGTGAAAAAAATGTTTTATTACTTTTTTAAATGCTTATGCTGGTAAAAGCAGGCCTTACACCTGCTTTTACCAGGCGTAAGGTTTTTAAAGGATTTCAGCGGGCAGAGGTTGTGCAGAAAGTGGAACTCTCCACCCGCAGAGGCCCTTCTCTAGGGCAGGCGGATGATCTGTCAAGAGGATTCTTGACAGATCGGAAGTGCCGGTTTTCAGCACATGCGCTTCGCCTGCCTGAAACCGGCACTTGCAAGGTCCCTACGGGTGTGTACACGCCTCGTACCCACCTGTAGGGATCGGAAAATACGGGCCAATGCCTTTCAAGGAAGGAAACCTCCCGTCCTTATCCAATATGACCTATATGTGACTCCAGTCCCACTACAACACGGTTGACTCTTAACACCCCTTGAAGTGGCCCAGCAAGCCACTCAGTTGTATCAAACCACTACAAAGAATTCAGCTGTTCAACAAGAAGGCCCAACACCAGCTTCTCAGGGCAAATAAGGATGGGCAATAAATGCAGGTTTGTCAGCGACACCCATATCCCGAGAATGAATTTTTAAAAATCTCATGGCTACCGTATTAACTATAAGGACAATTCTGCAGACTGGGCTAAGTGCAGGATTGAAGGCCCAGTTCCTGGATCAAAGCTAGCGAACAGCTCAGTCAGCTGAAACAAAAACAGAAAACACTGGCAACACTCAGGTGGTCAGTGAGCATTTGTGGAGAGAACAGACTCGGTGAGCTGACTGTCTGCACGTGCAGGGTCATCTCATTTGCATAATTGTTCACAGCTGTCTGCGCAGTTTTGTTTTCTGTCGGGAGCTTGGCTAATTTTTTTTTGGGTGGGGAGGGAAGCAAAATAATGCTTTGGCTTAAATTTAAGGGCATTCAGCCACTTAAAGGTAAACGGCAATACGAGGGTAGACATTCTTGCAGATTTTAAAAAGGCTCAAATTGCATTCTAACCCCTTGGTTGGCTTTGCCATGGGTAAAAGAGTAGCAGGGCATGGTGGAGTGATAGGGTTAGTGTTAAGTCTGTGTGTTCTAATTATTGTTAATAAGAATCACTGCACACAGACCACAAGAATAAATTCAACAGGTCTTTACTAGTCGAAGGTCAGGCTGAACTGCCCAATAAATCATTACACAGCACTTATATACCGGTGTGGTCACCACCGGTATCACAGTATACAGCAGCCAAGATAAAGTAGTGCATCTCTTAAAATAGTTCTCTTAAAGGTAGAACGGTTACATACACCACAATCCTCCCTTTTCAGCTTAACAGTATATATTCCCCATTTAACATAACATAATAGCATATATACACAACTTCATGTAAAAACAGTTCACAGATTCAGTCTCTGAGGAGGCCTCCTGATCCGAGACGGGTAACGCCTTTCAGGGGTCTCTGGTTCTCGTTGCTGGGGTGACTCATCTAGTTGATCCCCTATGGATAGGACATCATCATCAGGTATATTCACTTCTGAGGTAGATGCTTCAGGTTCACTAACTTCCTCCACGGTTGTCTCTGTCGTAAACATGGGCTCGACCCTTGTTCTCGATCCCACCAGTTGGTCAGCATGACGTCGCATTACGTTTTCACCAGCATCTACCGTGTACATCAGGGGTCCTTGTCTTTCCCGAATTGTTCCAGATTGCCATTTCTCGTTTTTATAGTCCCTGGCTAACACCGGTTGTCCTATTTCAAAACTCCGAGTGGGCTTGTTATTGATATGCTGGAACTGTTTGTTTTCGACTTCCCTCCACACATTTGGTTTTAACAAGTCCAACCTGGACCGCAACCTCCTGTTATAGAACATCATGGCAGGACTTTGGTTTGTTGTTGCATGGGTGGCGTTTCGATATGCCAGTAGGAAATTGTCCACCTTGTGTTGCAGTGGAATCTGATCTTCGCTCATGGCCTTTATTGCCTTTTTGAACGTCTGTACAAACCTCTTGGCCAGCCCATTCGTAGCTGGATGATATGGGGCAGAGGTATAATGTTTCACTCCATTCTTCTTCAGGAATTTCTGGAATTCCTCTGACACGAACTGTGGTCCGTTGTCTGAACATATTTGCTCTGGCAATCCATTTCTTGCAAATATCGTTCTTAGCACCGCGATCGTCTTCTCCGAGGTAGTGGTAGTCATTTTAATCACTTCTGGCCATTTAGAATGTGCGTCCACCGCAATTAAAAACATGGAGTCCATGAATGGACCAGCAAAGTCAATATGTACACGTTGCCATGGGGTTGAAGGCCATTCCCATGGATGCAGCGGTGCAATTGGAGGTACATTTTGGACTTTTTGGCACCCTGAGCAGCTTTTCGTCAGATCCTCTATCTGTTGGTCGATACCTGGCCACCACACATAAGCCCTAGCAAGGCTTTTCATCTTGACTCCCCCCAGATGACCTTCATGTAGTTCTTTTAGAACTCTCTCTCTTAACTTAGGAGGGATAATCACCCTTGTTCCATACATCAATGTTCCCTGGCAGATGGACAGCTGTTCTCGTCTTGCTGAGAATGCCGGTAACAGTGGATCACCATGGGCTGGCCATCCCTTTACTGTCAATTCGTAGACCCGGGACAGTGTCGGGTCATTCCTAGTCTCCCTTTCAATATTTGCATTGGTGACAGGTAAACATTCGATGATGGTTGAGTGAAATAACTCCACCGGGTCAACCGTCGGTGCCTCCTCCTCAGTAGGTAGTGGCAGGCGCGACAGCCCATCAGCATTACCATGCTGCTTTGTACCTTTGAATTCTATCTGATATTGATGTGCCCCTAGGAAAAGGGACCATCTCTGGCGCCTCTGTGCTGTCATCACCGAAACACCCTTCTTAGGGTTAAAAATGGATACCAACGGCTGGTGGTCTGTCAGCAGTGTAAACTTCTGGCCCTGCAGGTAATGATTAAACTTCTTTACTCCCCACACAAGGCTGAGAGCCTCCCTATCTATCTGAGCATAGTTGCGCTCAGCGGAGGTCAATGATCTGGATGCAAATGCGACTGGCCTTTCCAAGCCATTTGGCAACTTGTGTGAGAGTACTGCTCCAATACCATAAGGAGAAGCATCACAAGCTAAACGAATAGGTAGCGTTGGGTTGAAGTGAGCCAACACTTCCTCTGAGGTGATCAATGCCTTGCTTTTGCGAAAGGCCTTCTTACAGTCCTCGCTCCACTTCCATGGTACTTCTTTCTGCAAAAGAGCATTCAGCGGGTGCAGCACCGTGGATAGATTTGGCAGAAACTTATGGTAATAGTTAATCAACCCTAGGAACGACCTCAACTGGGATACATTTTCCGGAGCGGGAGCCTTCACAACAGCTTCGATCTTGTCAGGTGACTTGTGCAGCCCCTCCTGGTCAATGACATGACCACAGTACGAGATCCATTTCTGAAAGAACTCACATTGCTGGCGATTAACTCGAAGTCCATATTCCTTCAATCTGGTGAGCACCAGTTTCAAATTTGCAAGGTGTTCCTCATCGTCATCTCCTGTAATCAGGATATCATCCAAGTAACATTGAGTGCTTGGAATTCCCTGTAATACCTGCTCCATGGCCCTCTGCCAAATTGCTGGAGCCGAAGCCACTCCAAAAACCAGTCTATTATATCGATACAAGCCTCTGTGCGTGTTGATTGTGAGATACTGGCGCGACTCTTCCTCAACTTCCATCTGTAAGTACGCTTGCGCCAGGTCTATCTTGGTGAAGTGTTTCCCGCCAGACAATGAAGCAAAGATATCCTCAATCCGCGGAAGCGGATATTGCACTGTGTGAAGCACCGGATTAACCGTGATCTTGAAGTCTCCACAGACGCGGAACTTCCCCGGTTCCCCTGGCTTGTTACTCGATGAACGCTTCATGACGGGAACAATGGGCGTGGCCCACTCACTCCAGTCCACCTTAGACAGTACTCCTGAACGTTCTAGCCCTTCCAGCTCAGCTTCCACAGCAGGTCGTATCGCATAAGGTACCGGTCTGGCTTTGAAAAATTTTGGGTTTGCATGTTCTGCAATCTTGATTTTTGCCGTAATTCCTCTCAGTGTTCCCAGTCCCTGTTGGAACACCTCTTTAGCCTCATCCAATATTCTGGACAATCGTTCAGGTTTGACATCTTTTTTTCCGGAATCTACCGTTATTGCTTTTAGGGAGTGCCAGTCCATATTTATTTTCCTGATCCACTCCCATCCCAGAAGTGGTGGACCTCCCTCAGGTAGTACATATAAGTCCATTCCTTGGTGTTCTTTGCCCTTGTGTACCACCTTGACTTTTATCTTTCCGATGGGGTATACTCTTTGCCCCGTGTATGTCTGCAATACTATCTCCGTATCCCGTAGGGGAATATGTGTGAATAACATTTTGTAATCTTGCTTATTCATGACCGTCAACGCCGATCCGGTGTCCAATTCCATCTTCACTTGGACTCCTGCTATCTGAAGTGTGACCCAGATGGTTTGTAGGTCAGCTTCCTTACTCACATTGTGAATTCTCAGACTACCCAGTTCCTTGCTGTTGGAGTCTGAATCCGAATTCTGTTCATCCGAACTCTTCTCAGCCACCTTATGTACCTTTCTGCACTTTTCCTGCGGTGACTTTTTGTTGCTGGTCTTCTTTCCTGACCGGCATACTTTAGCTATGTGACCAAGCTTGCCACATTTTCTACATTCCTGATTTTTAAACCAGCATTGGTTCTGATCGTGTGTTGTCTTTCCACAACGATAACATTTCGCTGTACCCAAAGCCATTTGATCTACACTGAGTACCGCTGCCTTCAGCTGCATTTCCACAGTGCCTCTCGCTGCGGCTTCGTGCGATGCTGCAATAGTGACAGCCTTATCAAGTGTAAGATCATTCTCTTCAAGCAGCCGCTATTGTGTTCCTTCTTTCGACAATCCACACACGAATTTGTCTCTCAGTGCCTCTGTCAGTCTTTCCCCAAACTGACAGTATTTCGCTAGCTTACGCAGTTCAATTAAATACTCTGCGTTGCTTTCCTCTTTCAGTTGCGTTCTCGCATAAAATTTAAATCGTTCCGCTAACATCAGCGGTGTGGGGTTCAAATGATTTCTCAGGACAGCAACAATATTAGCGAAAGCCTGATCCGCCGGTTTAGTTGGTGATAGAAGATGCTTCAATAGCCCGTATGTCTTCGCACCCATTGAGTTTAGTAAGGTTAGTGCTTTATCTTCATCTGATATTTTATTTGCCTTACAATAAATCTCTATGCGTTCTACATACGTGGCCCAATCTTCAACATCGGCATCGAAATCGTTGATGTTACCACGCTTAGGCATCCTCGCAATCTTCTTGAGAAACAAAAAGAAATTTTTCTTTTATTTTTTTTTTTCAAAATGGCGGTTTCCCGCGCTTGTCTTCTTCCCCCGCCTACGAAAATGGCGGCTTCCCGCGTTTGCCTTTCTCCCCCGCTGGCTGTAATGGCGATTGCCATATTGCTGCGTTCGCCCTCCCCAGCGGTTCTCAAATTGTGCCTCCCAGCCCCTCTTGCAGTCCGGTCCTTTCCCCCGGCTGCGGCTGAGTTCTCCGCATTTTTAAATTTTTTTTAAATTATTTTTATTTTCTCCCGCGCCTCGCGGCCTCGGTAGCTGCCCAGCCTTTTTCCCCGGTCGCGGTCGAGCTCTCTCTCGACGCTGTTGCGTCTCCCAGCCCGCTTGCAGCCCGGTCTTTTACACCGGCTGCGTTTGCATTCACCGCGGCTCCCGTGCCTTATGCTGCCCCAGTCTCAGCGCCTCTGGCCCCGACTTCTGTCCGGCTCTTTTCCCCGGCCGTGGTAGAAGGGATGATCACTGCCTGTTGCTGATGGAAGGCTTCGTGTCAGGATTCTTCCTTGCTCTTCAGACCCGAGTCTTTTCTCAGCAGGATGATGAGGGCGGATGCCTCTTCTCGATGCCCGTTAAACTGCCTTGGATATATCTCTGCCACAGGGTAAGATCGTCATCGTCGCCACTGTTAAGTCTGTGTGTTCTAGTTATTGTTAATAAGAATCACTGCACACAGACCACAAGAATAAATTCAACAGGTCTTTACTAGTCGAAGGTCAGGCTGAACTGCCCAATAAATCATTACACAGCACTTATGTGTGGTCACCACCGGTATCACAGTATACAGCAGCCAAGATAAAGTAGTGCATCTCTTAAAATAGTTCTCTTAAAGGTGGAACGGTTACATACACCACAGTTAGGGTGGGAGAAAGAGCTGTCAGGCACATGAAAGGAAGTCCAATGTTGAGCAACAAAACAGAATCTGTTGGCACATGATGGAGCGGTGCAGCACTGTTTTATGGCTGTTGCCTGAGTCCTAACTCGCACCAAGTCCCGTTCACCCATCACCCCTGTGCTCGATGACCTGCATTGGCTCCCAGTTAAGCAATGCCCTGATTTTAAAATTCTCATCCTTGTTTTCCAATCCCTCCATGGCCTCGCCCCTCCTTATCTCTGTAATCTCCTACAGCCCCACAACCCTCCGAGACATCTGCGCTCCTCTAATTCTGCCCTCTTGAGCATCCCTGATTATAATCACTCATCGGTGGCTGTGCCTTCAGCTGCCTAGGCCCTAAGCTCTGGAACTCCCTCCCTAAACCTCTCCGCCTCTCCACCCCTCTTTCCTCCTTTAAGACGCTCCTTAAAACCTACCTCTTTGACCTCATCTGCCCTAATATCTCCTTATGTGGCTTGGTGTCAAACTTGTTGTATAACGCTCCTGTGAGGTGCCTTGGACGTTTTACTACATTAAAGGTGCTATAGAAATACAAGTTGTTGTTGTTATGGCTGGTGAAGGATGCTGCTGTACGAGATGGGTGCCAGGATTGCCTTGTTTCACATTCCAGGCCCCGCTCCCCAAAGGATGATAGTGCATCTTTACGGGCAGGTGGTGGTGACCAAGCTCAATGCTGCAGGACCTGGAAAGGATAAAGTACAATGAGTTACTTCTCTGGTTCTTTATGTCATCAAGGGGAAGTCAGAGGGTGCATTTTCACTCTAGAGCATTTATTTCAAAGAGTCTATGTTGTCTGAGACAATGATCGCAGGGGCTACATACAGAAAGATACAGGTAACTCCTCAGCCTCTATCCCGGGCGATGCTGTTCAAAGAATCTGTATCTAAATTAGCAACAGAAAAGCAACATTATTACATTCATCAGGTCACTTCCATTCCAAACCTTACTGTTACTGATGCATAGCACCCTATTACATCGGGACACAATCTCAGCATGCCAAGATTGCAGTAATACTGCAGTGTCAGCTGTGGCTCAGTTGGTAGCACACTCACCTTCTGAGTTAGAAGGTTGTGGGTTCATAGTCCCACTCCAGGGACTTGAGCACTAGGCGGACACTCCAGTGCAGTGCTGAGGGAGTGCTGTACTGTCGGAGGTGCTGTCGTTCGGAGGAGACATTAAACCGAGATCCCGTCTGCTCTCTCAGGTGGATGTAAAAGATCCCATTGCACCATTTTGAAGAAAAGCAGGGGAGTTATCCCTGGTGTCCCGGACAATATTTATCCTTCAATCAACATAACAGAAACAGATTATCTGGTCATTATCACATTGCTGTTTGTGGGACCTTGCTGTGCACAAATTGGCTGCCGCGTTTCCTGCATTACAATAGTGGCTCCACTTCAAAATACTTCATTGGCTGTAAAGTGCTTTGAGACGTCTGGTGGTCGTGAAAGGCGGTATAGAAATGAAAGTTTTTCTTTATCTTTTGTTAGAACATAAGAACATAAGAAATAGGAGCAGGAGGAGGCCATTGGGCCCCTCGAGCCTGTTCCAACATTCAATAAGATCATGGCTGATCTGATCTTGGCCTCAACTCCACTTTCCTGCCCGCTCCCCATAACACTTGATTCCCCTGTTTTTCAAAAAATCTGTCTATCTCTGCCTTGAATATATTCAATGACTCAGCCTCCACAGCTCTCTGGGGTAGAGAAGCCCAAAGATTCACGACCCTCTGAGAAAAGAAATTCCTCCTCATCTCAGTTTTAAATGGGCGCCCCCTTATCCTGAAACTGGGCCTCCTAGTTCTAGATTCCCCCACGAGGGGAAACATCCTCTCAGCATCTACTCTGTCAAGCCCCCTCAGAACCTATATGTTTCAATAAGGTCACCTCTCATGCTTCTAAACTCCAATGAGCATAGGCCCAACCTGCTCAACCTTTCTTCAGAAGACAACCACTTCATCTCAGGAATCAACCTGGTTGTGCTAGGTTGTGCTAGTAGTGCACAGCACACACATTGGCCCCCGGATCAATTAATACAGGAATTCATCGCCAACAGATGACTAAAGTTGCCATTTGAAGCCCTCTGCTGGAAAAAAAGAAAGACTTGCATTTATATAATTTCACTATCTTTCACGACCTCAGGACATTCCACAGCGCTTTACAGCCAATGAAGTATTTTGAAGTCTAGTCACTGTTGTAATGTAGGAAACGCGGCAGCCAATTTGTGCACAGCAAGGTCCCACAAACAGCAACGTGATAATGACCAGATAATCTGTTATTGTAATACAAAAGCAAAATACTGCAGATGCTAGAAATCTGAAATAAAAACCAGAAAATGCTGGAATTACTCAGCAGGTCAGGCAGCATCTGTGAAGAGAGAAACAGAGTTAATGTTTCAGGTCGATGACCTTTCATCAGAACTGGAAACAAATCCCATACAGTGCTATAACACCCATGGAATGGGATGAAATGGCCTTTCATCAGATCTGGTTTTTTAATGTTGGTTGAGGGATAAATATTGGCCAGGACACCGGGGATAACTCCCTCGCTCTTCCTTGAAATAGTGTCATGGGATCTTTTACACCCACTTGAAAGGGCAGATGGGGCCTCGGTTTAACAGAGAAACATAGAAGATAGGAGCAGGAGTAGGCCATTCGGCCCCTCTAGCCTGCTCCGCCATTCAATGCGATCATGGCTGATCATCCAAGTTCAGTACCCGGTCCCTGCTTTCTCCCCATACCCCTTGATCCCCTTAGCCTTAAGAAATATTTAACATCTCATCCAAAAGACAGCACCTCCGACAGTGCAGCACTCCCTCAGCACTGCACTGGAGTGTCAGCCTAGATTTTTATACTCAAGTATCTAGAGTGGGACTATGAACCCACAACCTCACAACCTTCTGACTCACAGGTGAGAGTGCTACCAACTGAGCCACAGTTGACATGGAGAGGAATGCTTGGAGTTAAATTAAGATTTTGAATAGTAGTATTCCTCAAATAATTTTAACAAAAACACATAAAAACAGAGGACTTTCTCTTTGGGAATGCAAGTATTTTTGAAAGAAAATATTTTTACTGCTATTGCTTTAAGTGAGATGTATCTCAGATGCTGCAAACATATATTGGAAACATTTCTACTAACCACTCGTGATGCATGAGGTACCTCAGTGTGTGTGAGGACTTGGAAACGCCACACTTAAAATCTTTGCTCTTGATAAAGCCCACACAAAAAAAATATTTTTTGCCAACTTTAGTGTGAAAAACACTTTATAACTTATGCCCAGAAACAACTATTGATCATGGTGCAAGGTGATATCACCTGTGTAGAAGTTAAATTGCTGGCCACAGTGAGAGACCACTACATGAATGTAAGTTCTTTCGACATGTCTACGAGAGGAGCGCATTGTGAGAAATTGCCTTTTGGAAGTCACGTCTGTTATTAACAAACATTGCTGAAGATGCCTGGAGACGTGAACAAAACAAGGAATAGTCTGTATTTTTTGTCAGTATGCCAGCGCCGAAATACTTGTTACACTGGGTGTTGTAGTAATTACCAGAACAAAGGGCAGCTCCGCATAATTTATTCTGAGCATCACTAAGAAATATAAAGGTCAAACAAGCATTCTGTCACTTGCACAACAATGGGTAATCATTTTAAGAAAATCATTTATTCTTAAAGAAGGTTCATTTTTGCTAAATATTAACTCAAATATAATAAAGAAACAAAAATCAATAAAACCACCTTGGAATGGAACTACTTCACAAAATGTCTACGGTCAAATTAACTCTTCATTTTCCTCAGTCATCATACCCACCATACTACGTTTTGATGGGATTGTTCTGATGTATGTTTTATAACAACCATAACTTTATACCAGATAAATTGCACTTAAATTGTGTTAAATGATTCCCCCTATACACAAATGATTAAATATGAATGAACTTATTTAGAATAATGCTAAAATATAGTGCAACTGAAATATTTTCAAAATTGTAAAGTGCAATGAAAAATTGGTTATTAAAAGAATGTACTTTGGTTATTATTAAAGTCTCTTTCTTAGGCAGTCCCTTGAAACCGAGGATGACTTGCTTCCACATTAAAAATGAGTTCTGAGGTGACTGATGAGCCCAATGCGGAACCTACAGTCTCTGTCACAGGTGGGGCGGTTGAACAGGTGGTTGAAGGGGCGGGTGGGTGGAGTGCTTGGGTTGACATGCGCTCATTGCGCTTGGGTACCGCTTGCTCCCGGCGAAGAGACTAGAGGTGTTCGGCGCCTTCCCAGATGCTTCTCCTCCACTTTGTGCGGTCTTGGGCCAGGGATTCCGAGGTGTCGGTGGGGATGTTGCACTTTTTCAAGGAGGCTTTGAGGGTTTCCTTGAAGCATTTCCTCTGCCTGCCTGGGGCTCTCTTGCCGTGTTGGAGCTCAGAGTAGAGCGCTTGTTTTGGGAGTCTCGTATCAGGCATGTAGACAATGTGACCTGTCCATCGGAGCTGATCGAGCGTGGTCAAAGCTTCGACGCTTCGTCCAAAGTTTGCGCACACTCGGAGGTCGAACTCCAAACCATCGTCAACACCTTCACCGAAGTGTACGAGAGCATGGGCCTTACACTAAACATCTGTAAGACAAATGTCCTCTACCAACCTGTTCCTCCAACACAGTACTGCCCCCGATTATCAAAATCCACAACGAGGCCTTGGACAACATGGACCGCTTTCCATACCTCGGGAGCCTACTGTCAACAAGGGCAGACATCGATGAAGAAGTCCAACACCGCCTTCAGTGTGCCAGTGCAGCCTTTGGTCGCCTGAGGAAGAGAGTGTTTGAAGACCAGGACCTCAAACACAGCACCAAGCTCATGGTCTACAGAGCAGTAGTGATACCCGCCCTCCTGTATGCTTCATAGACATGGACCATGTACAGCAGGCACCTCAATGCACTGGAGAGGTACCACCAACGCTGTTGAGTCTGTGGTTTCAATTGCAGTTATACTGAATAACAGGACACAGACTACAGAAGTAAGTAAACAGGTCTTTAGTGATTGAGGGTCAGGGCTGAACTGGGATACACTTTGCTCTGCAGGGTTTATATACCGGTGTGGTCACCACCGGTACTACAATGTACAGGAGCCATCAAAAAGTAGTCCATCACCTTAAGGTATCCTCTTAAGGTGGTACAGGTTACATACACTACAATTCCTCCCCTTTTAGCTTAACAGTGTACACCCCAAATTAAACATTACATGGATAACATATATACAATTTACACACAACTGTTCAAAGATTCAGTCTCTGAGGAGGCCTCCTGATCCGGCCCGGATAACGCCTTTCAGGGGTCTCTGGTTCTCGTTGCTGGGGTGACTCATCCACTTGATCTCCTATGGATTGAACATCATCAGGTACGTTCGAGTCTGAGGTAGATGCTACAGGCTCAATAAGTTCTTCAACTGGTGTCTCTGCCGAAGGCATGGGGTCGACCCTTGTTCTCTATTCCACAAGTTGGTCAGCATGACGTTGTATTACGTTCTCTCCAACGTCTACCGTGTACATCAAAGGTCCTTGTCGTGCACGAATTGTTCCAGGTTGCCATTTATCATCGCTATAGTCCCTGGCCAACACTGGTTGTCCTATTTCGAAACTACGAGTGGCCTTGTTATTTACATGCTGGAATTGCTTGTTTTCGACTTCCCTTCGCACATTGGGTTTTAACAAATCCAACCGGGACCGCAACCTTCTGTTATAGAACATTATGGCAGGGCTTTGATTTGTCACTGAATGCGTGGCGTTTCGATACGCCATCAGGAAATTGTCCACCTTGTGTTGTAGTGGAATATGGTCTTCACTCATGGCCTTTATTGCCTTTTTGAACGTTTGAACAAATCTCTTGGCCAACCCATTTGTAGCTGGATGATATGGGGCAGATGTATAGTGTTTCACCCCATTCTTTTTCATGAATTTCTGGAATTCTTCTGACACGAACTGTGGTCCGTTGTCTGAACATATTTGCTCCGGCAACCCATTCCTTGCAAATATGGTTCTTAGAACTGCGATCGTCTTCTCAGAGGTAGTGGTCGACATCTTAATCACTTCTGGCCATTTAGAATGTGCGTCTACTGCTATCAAAAACATGGAATCCATGAATGGACCTGCAAAGTCGATATGCACACGTTGCCATGGGGCTGAAGGCCATTCCCACGGATGCAGCGGTGCAATTGGAGGTGCATTTTGAACTTTTTGGCACCCTGAGCAGCTTTTAGTCAGATCCTCGATTTGTTTGTCGATACCTGGCCACCACACATAAGCCCTAGCAAGGCTTTTCATCTTGACTCCCCCCAGATGACCTTCGTGCAATTCTTTCAGAACTCTCTCTCTTAGTTTAGGAGGAATAATCACCCTTGTTCCATACATCAATGTTCCTTGACATACGGACAGCTGTTCTTGTCTGGCTGAGAATGCTGGTAACAGTGGTTCGCCATGTGCTGGCCATTCCTTCACTGTCAAGTCGTAGACCCGAGACAGTGTCGGGTCATTTCGGGTCTCTCTCTCAATACCCGCATTGGTGACTGGTAAGCATTTGATGATGGTCGAGTGAAATATCTCGACAGGGTCAACTGCCGGTGCCTCTTCCACTGTAGGTAGTGGCAGGCGCGACAGCCCATCAGCATTACCATGTTGTTTTGTACTTTTGATTTCAATATCATATTGATGTGCCCCTAGGAAAAGGGACCATCTCTGAAGCCTCTGCGCCATCATTACCGGAACTCCCTTCTTAGGGTTGAAAATGGAAACCAACGGCTGGTGATCTGTCAGCAGCGTAAACTTTTGGCCTTGCAGGTAATGGTTAAATTTCTTAACTCCCCACACGAGGCTGAGAGCCTCCCTATCTATCTGAGCATAGTTGCGCTCAGCGGAGGTCAATGATCTGGATGCGAAAGCGACTGGCCTTTCCGAGCCATCTGGAAACTTATGTGATACCATATGGAGAAGCATCA
The DNA here is from genome assembly GCF_052327205.1 of Somniosus microcephalus. Classification (NCBI taxonomy): domain Eukaryota; kingdom Metazoa; phylum Chordata; class Chondrichthyes; order Squaliformes; family Somniosidae; genus Somniosus; species Somniosus microcephalus. Next base: position 162,955,223 of record NC_140997.1, on the reverse strand, counting down.
CAAGCTAAACGAATAGGCAGCGTTGGGTTAAAGTGAGCCAACACTTCCTTAGAGGTGATCAGTGCTTTGCTCTTTTGAAAAGCCCGCTTACAATCATTGCTCCACTTCCATGGTATTCCCATTTGCAAAAGAGTGTTTAGCGGGTGTAACACCATGGATAAATTTGGAAGAAACTTATGGTAATAGTTAACCAACCCGAGGAACGACCTCAACTGGGATACATTCTCCGGTGCAGGAGCTTTTACAACAGCTTCGATCTTGTCAGGTGACTTATGGAGCCCCTCCCGGTCAATGACGTGGCCGCAGTACGAGATTCGCTTTTGAAAGAACTCGCATTTCTGGCGATTAACCCTGAGCCCATATTCTTTCAACCTGATGAGCACCTGCTCCAAATTCGCGAGGTGATCGTTATCGTTATCTCCTGTAATCAGGATGTCATCCAGGTAGCATTGTGTGCCTGGAATTCCCTGCAATACCTGCTCCATGGCCCTTTGCCAAATCGCTGGAGCCGATGCCACTCCAAAAACCAGTCTATTATACCGATATAAGCCCTTATGCGTGTTGATCGTGAGATACTGACGTGACGCTTCATCAACTTCCATCTGTAGGTACGCCTGCGCCAGGTCTATCTTAGTGAAGTGTTTCCCGCCAGACAGCGAAGCGAAGATATCTTCAATCCGCGGAAGCGGATATTGCACCGTGTGAAGAACCGGATTTACAGTGATCTTGAAATCGCCACAGATGCGAACCTTCCCAGGTTCCCCCGGCTTGTTGCTCAACGAACGCTTCATGACAGGAACAATGGGTGTAGCCCATTCGCTCCAGTCCACCTTGGACAGTACCCCTGAACGTTCTAGCCCTTCCAGCTCTGCTTCCACAGCAGGTCGTATTGCATAAGGCACCGGTCTGGCTTTGAAAAATTTTGGGTTTGCATGTTCTTCAACCTTGATGGTTGCCGTAATTCCTTTCAGTGTTCCAAGTTCCTGTTGGAACACCTCCTTAGCATCGTCTAAGATTTTGGACAGTCGTTTAGGTTTGACGTCGTCCTCCTTACAGGCATCTACAGTCAGTGCTTGTATGGAATGCCAGTCCACATTTATTCTCCGGATCCATTCCCGTCCCAGTAGTGGCGGTCCTCCATCAGGTAACACATACAAGTCCATTTTCTGAAATTCTTTACCATTGTAGACCACGTTTACTTCTATCTTTCCTTTGGGGTATACTATTTGCCTCGTGTATGTTTTCAATACAATCTCCGTATCCCTCAGGGGAATGTGAGAGAATAACCTTTTGTAATCTTGCCTATTCATGACCGTTAATGCCGACCCAGTGTTCAATTCCATCTTCACTTGGACTCCTGCTATCCGAAGCGTGACCCAGATAGTTTGGTGGCCTGCTGTGTTACCCACATTATGTATTTTCAGACAACCCAGTTGCTTACTGCTGGAGTCTGAATCCGTCTTTTGTTCATCCGAACTGTTCTCTGTCACCTTGTGTACTTTTTTGTACTTCTCCTGCGGTGAGTTTTTGCTGCTGGTCTTCATTCCTGACCGGCATACTCTCGCTATGTGACCAAGTTTGCCACATTGCCTGCATTCTTTATCTTTGAACCAGCACTGGTTCTGGTCATGCGTTGTCCTTCCACAACGATAGCACTTTACTGTGCCCAATGCCATTTCATTGGTGCTGAATTCCAATGGCCTTTGCTGTATCGCTGCAGCGCCTCATGCTGCTGCCTCGTGGGTTGCTGCAATGCTGAAAGCTTTGTCCAGCGTAAGATCCTTTTCCTCCAGCAGTCGCTTCTGGGTTCCTTCCCTTAGGAGCCCACACACAAACTTATCTCTCAGTGCGTCTGCTAGTCCTGTTCCGAACTGGCAGTACTTTGATAACTTGCACAGTTCTGTTAGGAATTCAGTGTTGCTTTCTTCTTTAAGTTGAATTCTTTTGTAGAATTTAAATCGTTCCGCTATCAGCAGTGGCGTGGGGTTTAAATGCTCCTGCAGGATAGTAACAATATCCGCGAAACTCTTCCCTACCGGTTTGTCTGGTGTTACAAAATTCCTTAATAACCCGTACGTCTTCGCACCCATTGAGTTTAATAGGGTTAGTGCTTTCTTATCCTCCGGTACCTCATTCGTTGTACAGTAAAATTCGATGCGTTCCACATAAGTGGCCCAATCTTCCACACCGTTATCAAAAGCAGTGATGTTACCCATTTTTGGCATCCTTGCTGAGTTTCTCCTTCCCCTTTGGATATTATTATTATTATTATTATTTTTTCAAAATGGCGGCTTTTCCCGCGCTAGACGGTTTTTCCCGTGCTTGTCTTCTTCCCCCGCCGACTCAAAATGGCGATTCCTGCACTGTTGCCATCCACGCCTCCCAGCGGTCCTTTATTTTCCCCTGTGTTGCTGCTCTTGTTCCCCCGCCGCTCCCGCGGTCCCTGTGGCCATAAACGCTTTTCTGGCTGCTGCGCGTCTCTGCCCGATTGCAGTCCGGCCCCTGACACCGGCTGCGGTCGTGTTCTCTGCCCTTTTCATAGTTTTCCCTCCCCTTCTCCCCTGACAACTCGGCCGACTTCCCCCCCGTGCCGCTCGATCGGGCTTACCCGCCGCTGTTGTAGAAGGGATGTTCACTGATGCTTGACTTCATGGTCAGCAAACCAACCTGGGTTTCCGATGGCCTCCCGTGCGATGCAGGATGTTGAGGGCGGATGCCCTTTTTCGACGCCCGTTCCTGAGGACGAAGCTTCATTTGATGCAAAACTGCCGCAAGGCAAGATCAGACTCGTCGCCACTGTTGAGTCTGTGGTTTCAATTGCAGTTATACTGAATAACAGGACACAGACTACAGAAGTAAGTAAACAGGTCTTTAGTGATTGAGGGTCAGGGCGGAACTGGGATACACTTTGCTCTGCAGGGTTTATATACCGGTGTGATCACCACCGGTACTACAATGTACAGGAGCCATCAAAAAGTAGTCCATCACCTTAAGGTATCCTCTTAAGGTGGTACAGGTTACATACACTACAAACGCTGCCTCCACAAGATCCTGCAAATCCATTGGCAGAATAGGCGCACCAACGTCAGTGTTCTCGCTCAGGCCAACATCCCCAGCATTATTAAAGTATTGGCCCTGAAATTAGGATCGGGAGCTTGCCACGCGTGCAAGCCCCCGATGTGCACTCACCCTGCGCGCCGACATCTAAAGCCCGGGCGTGCTTGCATTTCCTGTCACTGGCCCGGTTCAGATGTCGGCGCGATGTGCTTACCTGATCCAGCGGTGTAGTTAGTGCGATGTGCCGGCTGGGATCAGGTGAGCACTGTGCAGCCAATCAGGGGAGGGGAAACTCATTCATGAGTTTGAGAGTAAGAGCTGTCAAACTCATGAAAAGTATGGGCTGCCAAAACACTACTTAAACTTTAAATAAATTTTTTAAAAACATCCCACTGATTATATTAACTATAAATAAGTTTTTAAAAATGTTTTAAACAGTTAATCAATTTTTTGAAAAAAATAAATTTAAAAAAAATAGGGTTTAAAACTAAACTTACCTTACTGTAAATTCTTTAAAAATAATAAACCTGTGGAAAAAAAAATTCTAAATTGTACTAAAAGCCCACTTACCTGTAAAACTAAGTATTTACGTCTGGTTTTTTCACGCGTAAAAACCGGAGGCCTTTACACTCGGGCAACTCTGGAAAAAAAAAAGGAATTTCACTGCGCACGCGCTGCCTGTGCAGTCGCACGCATTCTGCCTCTGAACCCCTTGGGTCAGAAGACAGGAAATGCCGGTTTTCAGCGCATGCGCTGTGCATGCTGAAAACCGGCAATTCCTCCGGTCACACGCGTGAGTACCCCGTCCATACTCACGCATTGTGACAGGAATTACTGGGCCATTAAGTTACCAACACTCATTGTTAGTTGAATTTAGAAACACACTTGAGCTACAGAGAAATTAACAGTAGGGATCCTAATTCATGTGTGAGATTCACTGCGAGAGATCACAAAATCAGGCTCTTTGCAAAGATAACTTCAAAAATATTTACCAATTCTGATCCTGCTGGCTTGTGTGTAAGACTTCAATATGGTATTGCATAAATAGAACAAGAGACTGTCCAGCACAGTATCTCACTCTGTACATTCAATTGTACATTTTTTAAGAGGACAAGTTATTCTTAATCTGAATTGGAACAAAATTATGTTAATTTTTCAACCAAAAAAAACTCAATCTATGGACTAGTTTGATGCAACAGAGAACTGGAGAACTCTGGCCTCGAAATTCGGGCAGTGCCACCACGGGCCAAGGTTAACGTCCGCCCATTATTTTGGTGTTGCCGGCTGATTTAAATGAGCGCAGTGCAGAACCAACCGTGCAACGCGCTCTTTCAGGCAGTAAGATCAGCAGTAGGCCGAAGGTCGGATCTAAACTATCTGTGCGTAATCAGAAAATTGCGATTTATAAAAGTGAACAACAACTTGCATTTACCTAGCACCTTTAACATCCCAAGGTGCTTCACAGGAGTATTATAAGACAAAAAATTTGACAAGAAGCCACCTAAGGAGAAATTAGGGCAGATGACCAAAGGCTTGGTCAAAGAGGTAGGTTTTAAGGAGCGTCTTAACGGAGGAAAGAGAGGTAGAGAGGCGAACAGGTTTAGGCAGGGAATTCTAGAACTTGGGGCCTAAGCAACAGAAGGCACGGCCACCAATGGTTGAGCGATTATAATCAGGGATGCTCAAGAGCGCAGAATTAGAGGAGTGCAGATATCTTGGGGGGTTGTGGGGCTGGAGGCGATTACAGAGATAGGGAGGGGTGAGGCCATGGAGGGACTTGAAAACAAGGATGAGAATTTTGAAATTGAGGCGTTGCTTAACTGGGCGCCAGTGTAGGTCAGCGAGCACAGGGGTGATGGGCGAACGGGACTTGGTGCGAGTTAGGACACGGGCAACCGAGTTTTGGATGACCTCAAGTTTACGTAGGGTAGAATGGGGGAGGCCAGCCAAGAGTGCATTGGAATAGTCAAGTCTAGAGGTAACAAAGGCATGGATGAGGGTTTTGTAGGTTGACAGAAAAGGTATGCAAGATAAATCAAAGCCTTTAAGTATACTAATCTGTCAGATTTTAAAGAATGCAAATTGCAGTTTAGCTGAAATCTATGTTTAATTCAACTGCCGACACTCTCAAATATTTAGCCGGCTAATTTGTGAACTACAATTATTAATCAAAAAAAGTCATCATTAACTGATTAAATGACTGCAATTTGGGTAGAATCATTCTAGCAGTTTGAGATTCTAAATGCTTGAAGTTATGACAACTCATGTTACATGTGTCATAAAATTTCTGATTACACCATCTAGTGCAAACAATATCAAAATAAGTGATCAGTGTAGAATGCAAACCTGTCGCAGAGCCTGGGTTCGGTAGGGCTGCACATGCTCTACATAATTATTGAAGGCTTCTCAGAGGTCTATAGATCTCCTCTGCATTCTCCCAGGTCTGCATGCTGGCAATGGCTGCACACACGGGCATGCTTTGGAAAGGGCGTTAAAAGGAGCAGTGACGTCCTAAATCACTAAGTGCGCATCAATTCGACGTTGCACACCAATTGACATCACACTCTTGATCATTAAAATATTTGAGGCGAGCGGAGGCCGACCTGCCCAATATGGCCGCTGCCGCGTTCCGTGCCGGAAGTGAGGCGGCCGCCATTTTTTTCTTCAAAACCGGCCTTCACGGCCGGCGCTAAAGGCTCCAATTTCTCGGCCAGAATTTTTTACTCATTGATTTAGACAAAATTTTCCATGACCTGGTACCATTGGTTGGACTTACATGGACAGAAAATCATAGCAGTGCAACTGCAATTATCCAATAACATCAGCTGGAAAATGTTGCCCATTTACTTTTGTTCCTGAGCTACAAAATGGCTTTGATTTGAAACTTCTGTGATCCCCTAGGTTATAGACTTAATTTCTGTTAGTCAATATTTGTGTAAAATAATAAACGATTCGGACCATATAAAAAAATCTGAATGTGGCAAAAATAAATAAATTTTGCTGGGTAAAATAAAAGGAACTGCATTAAATGGGTTATTTGCAGTAGATGAAATATGTAGAGATGGAACATATGATAGGCTTAAAGAGAGTTGTGAATTCAAGCCCTGCTCCAGGAACTGAACACAGAGCCGGATTTTGCTCACGGAGGCGAACAAATGGCACCAGCTGTTCATTACACTTGTACTTGCCCATAGACTTTCTATGGGGTATTCTTTCTATGGGGTATTGCACTGGAACTTACTGTAAGTTAGACTTGTCCTTGCTCATTTAATTTCTACGACCTTTTGCACTAGAATTTGCTGTAAGTCAGAGCTTCTGGGACCCTGGGGCCTGTGTGAATAGGACAAGCAACTGTGTATCTCCTCAACCAATCAGATTGAAGAACCATTAATGAGCAGCGCAGAGTCTGAACCAGAAAGTGTTAAGAAAGAAAGAAAGATTTGCATTTATATAGCGCCTTTCACGACCACTGGACGTCTCAAATGCTTTACAGCCAATTAAGTACTTTTGAAGTGGAGTCACTGTTGTAATGTGGGAAACGTGGCAGCCAACTTGTGCACAGCAAGCTCCCACAAACAGAAATGTGATAATGACCAGATAATCTGTTTTGTTATGTTGGTTGAGGGAGATATATTGGTCAGGATAAAATTGGAATATTGAATTCAATGTCAAATCAGGCACAGAAAGCAAAATAATAAGAGGGAAGGAAAGATTGGATTAAGAAACCGAGGTAAAAGAGACAGAAAGAAAAAGTAAAGTAAAAATTTATTTAATCTTTTAATGTTTTTTATATCTCCAACAATAATCAAAATCTGAAGGAATGAGACTTCACATTTGTGAAAGTTAATTTTCAGTGCCAGAGAGGTAGTGGATCAGATTGTCCAATTAATACACAAAGAGTAGATTAACTGATCATTCATCTTGTTTTCTGTTTGTGGGACATTTTTTTGTGCAGATTGGCTGCCGTGTTTGCCTACATAACAGCAGTTATGCTCTTCAAAAATACCTTACTGGTTGTGAAGCGCTTTGAGCCAAACTAAAGATGTGATAAGATATCGCGTAACTGCAAGTTGTTTCTTTATTACATAACTAGATCAAGCAAAATGGATACTGGTCTTAAACTTTCCTCATTTTTCAACAATTAATAGGCTATTATTTTTCTGGCTCTTATGGGAGATGAAGCAGGGAAAAACAACAGAGATAAACAGAACTCTACTTTATGGCATATGACTTCTCTGCAGTCACATTTTCTATTAATCACAGTTGTCCTTTTCCCTTCCACTTGAATATTATTTAAACCCTTGCGAGAATGTTGAATAATTTATTTAACACAATCCCTACTATTGTGCCGAGCAAAATGTACTTATTTATCTTTTTAATGTTGCACTTTAATAGATGCCTGGGGTACGTATAAAGGCCAAAGGCTTATAATTCTGTTTTTTTAAAAGGGGCTTTAGGTGTTATCATAAACTCTGAGAGTGATGCTCAGGCAGTTTTTCAGCAGAACTGAGAGAAAATTTATTTGATCGTTTCTAATCCCCTGATGGACATTTAATATTTCTTAAATTGTCTCAATTTTTAATTTATTTTTGACAGGCCTCTTGTTTTGATTTTGTGGGTTCGTGACCAATGATAAAGGCCTCAGGATTAACGACAGAACCAACAGCATTTTACAGCCGACAAATATACTATATAAAATATATACTGTGCGGCTCAATACCCTTCAGTCTCTTTTTGAATAAGCATTTGTAATTTTTTTAACAGTGCTTCTCTAATCCTATTCATATAGTCCAACAAAAAAGGGCACGAGTTGCAAAACATACAGTACAGTACACGCTGAGCCACAAGACAATGCCGGGATCTCTCAGCTGACAGTCACTGAGCAGTCATTTATCTTTATTTGTCAATTCCCTCAGGCTATTATCTGCTGGAGTAAATGTTATAAAGTGAGCAAAATGATGGGGCCATATGTTGCTCTGCAGTGAAAACGGCTACAAAAACAGGCTCAAACACAGGCTCCTTTCAGATTAAAATGGTGTTTGGCTGTTCTAGACACAATTGTCCAACTCAACTCCATTGGTAGGAATTTAGACTTCTCATGAATGTGATGGATGTCAGCCCAATGCAGTAATACATATAGAATATGCTAGTCAGCATGGGTTTGCTCACCACCACAGTGAAGCATGACATGCCCCGATTCTTTCTCCAGAAAAGCAGCTCATAGACCTGGTCAGATATGTTTGTAATATCTCAGATCACGCCTAATTAAAACCAGATTTGAATCATTTTTCTGGTTTTTTTGAAGTAACTAAAATTATTTGTGTATCACTTTTTTTCTGCTTTTACAGGTGAACTATAGGTTTACTTGCTCTTTGATTTTCTACCCCTGGTCTCCTCAGGCCCGCACTATGCAGTGTGAAGGATGGTTCCCTTCAAGTAAGGAGGCCCCAATATTTACTCGCAGGTGTGTTGGGAGCGGGGGTTCCTATAACACATGGGAAACCCAGAAATAAGTTCACCACATCTGTCCGTGGCATTTTAACGCCACCAACTCATTATTATTTTACTTCTGGGTTTGGTGGCAATTGCGCGGTAGCGCACGTGAAGAGGCCCCACATGACACAATCTCCACTCCAGTTTTTAAAGGGCCAATCCAAAGATGGAATTTGGAGTTGGAAGTAAGAGAATACAAGGTGTGACAATGGATTCAGGATGCTCAAAGGCTGTGGCCCGCTTCAATGATGCCTCCCTTGGTGTGCTGCAGGGGGCTGTGAGATGCCCATCCCTGATAGTCACCCTCACCAAATGCACTGGATGCATCGGGTGAACAGATGCCATTACAGTCTCTCAAAGGAGGTTCTTTCCCTTATTGCAGGAGACGAGCCACATAATAGGCTTGCCAGTAAAGTTGAAGCCCATGGAATAAAAGGGCCAGTGGCAGCATGGATATGAAACTGGTTAAGTGACAAGAAATAGAGAGTAGTGGTGAACGGTTGTTTATCGGACTGGAGGAAGGTACACAGTGGTGTTCCCCAGGGGTCGGTACTAGGACCACTGCTTTTCTTGATATATATTAATGACTTAGGGGGCAAAATTCGGTTATGCCCCGTTTGGGAGCGGTAACCGAATTATCACTGGAGATTTAGCGCCCGGCGCGGAAGTACCGCCCCAGCCGCAGTGGCCAGTGCGCGGTGCTATCGGCCTCAGTAGCACCCAGCCGAATTTCTCGGGAGGCCCGCTTGGGCAATAAGCCCTTTGAGCTCAGTTAGCGCCCCCCGGAAGCACTAACAGCAGGCGCAAAGGAGCTGAATTTCGCGGACTGGAGGAAGGTACACAGTGGTGTTCCCCAGGGGTCGGTACTAGGACCACTGCTTTTCTTGATATGTATTAATGACTTAGATTTGGGTGTACAGGGCATAATTTCCAAATTTGCAGATGACACAAAACTTGGAAGTATAGTGAACAGTGAGAAGGATAGTGAGAGACTTTAGGAGGACATAGACAGGCTGGTGGAATGGGCAGACACGTGGCAGATGAAATTTAAAGCAGAAAAGCACGAAGTGATACATTTTGGTTGGAAGAGTGAGGAGAGGCAATATAAACTAAAGGGTACAATTCTAAAGGGGGTGCATGAACAGAGAGACCTGGGTGTATATGTGCACAAATTGTTGAAGGTGGCAGGGCAGGTTGAGTAAGTGGTTAAAAAGCATTCATGATCCTGGGCATAGGGCAGGATTTTCATTGGGCCGTGGAGGTGGGATTGGAGGCATGTGGGTGGTTAAAATGGCAAAAACTGGTGGGGGGTTGGGGGCGGGCCCAACCCCGCATCCATCCCGCCTCCAATAATTCGTGTCTAATGGTCCCGTCTCCGTCCTGCCTTCAAGAGGTGGGATAGGCCGTTAAGGCCCTTAACAAGCACTAAATTGCCTCTATAATGCCATTTTGAAAGGCCTTTGTGATTTTAACCCTTTTCCCACGTGAAACATATCTGTTCTGAAACACGATGGTGAAACCTGGCAGGAGCACAATTGGATTGCTGACTATCGGCTGCAGCTCAATCATTAAAGAGGAGATTTGATCAGCCATCATTTGCAGGTGGCAGGACTTTGTTGTCTCAGGTCTGGGGAACATTTAGAAGGCATAACCACAGCTGTGGAAGGTTGGAGCCTGACACCCATCTCCAGTGTAACCTCCTGGGAAACCCCTCTTGCCACCTACACTGAGCGCTTCCTCAACTGAGGCATGGGAGCCATTTATTTCCTTCCCTTCTGGACATTAGATGAGGATGAAGACCAGCCATGGCACCAGCAGAACCAGGAACAACAGCAGCACCAACAGCAGCAGCACCAAGCTGCTGCTCACCCACCTGAAGCTGCACAGGCCAGAAGGGGCCAGCGCATGGAAGCCCGTCGGCGCAGGAGATACCCCCCAAACAGGGTCTACAGGCACAGGGTCAGCTACCTCAACATGTCTGAGCAGCAGTGCCAAAGGCGGCTCCGACTTTTGCGACAGGTACTGGGTGACATCTGCGCAATGCTGCAACAAGACCTGCAGGCCAGAGGACCAGGTGGACAACCCTTACCAGTGGCTGTCAAAGTCACCACCGCACTCAACATTTTTGCCTCCGGCTCATTCTAGGGATCAGCAGCAGACATCAGCGGCATCTCCCAGGGGGCCGCACACACTTGCATCATGCAGATAACCGATGCCCTCTTTGCCATCGCGCACAATCACATCCATTTCACCAAGGATCAAGCAAGTATCACGGCGTGTGCAGTTGGATTAGTTAATCTGGCAGGCTTTCCAAGGGTTCAGGGCATCGTTGACTGCACACATGTGGTCCTTAAGGCACCTCATCGTAATCCAGGTATTTTTCTCAACCGCAAGGGCTTCCACTCCCTTAACGTTCAGTTGGTGTGTGACCACAAAAAGGAAATGTTGCATGTTTGTGCCAAGTACCCTGGCAGTTGCCATGACTCCTTCATACTGCGCCAGTCTAGTGTGCCTCCGCTATTCAGTCCACCAGGCCAACTTAACGGATGGCTACTTGGAGACAAGGGCTATCCCCTGAAGACGTGGCTAATGACACCATTGAGGAGCCCATCCAACGAAGCTGAGGAGAGCTACAACTCCAGCCACATTTCCACCAGAGCCATAATCGAGCAAACCATCGGCTTGCTGAAGATGCGCTTCAGATGCCTGGATAGATCAGGTGGAGCCCTGCAGTACTCAGCAGCCAGGGTCTCCAGAATCGTTGTGGTTTGCTGTGCACTTCAGAACATGGCACAGCGTCGTGGCTTGCAGATTTCTGAGGACCAAGTGGCTCCTCACATATCCTCCTCAGATGAGGAGGAGGAGGAGAGCGAAAACGAACATCTTGCAGAGGCCCATCAACCAGCGGCAGCAGTACACGAGAACATTGCTGCCCGGGATGCAAGGAAAGCACTCATCTTGGCCAGATTTGCTTAGCCTAGCCAATCAAGTACTTTTGCCTCGCAGCTTCTTACCTGAGCATCGAAAATGGCCAAGAACCAGCAGATTCTTAGCAATTTGACCACCATACTGACAATTGCAAGTAAACCTAAGCCCTCAATGTGAAAGTCCCATTCGCGAAATGACACATGCCACAACTACAGCAGTAGCCATCAGATGTCTTTATTTACATTATTCAGCTGATGGCTTTTTCACAGAAAACATCAAATTTCACCCAAGTGATAACCCTTGTGACTATTTGTGCAGTATCTTTCTCTTACACGTGCTCCTACATGGTGGTTCCCCTGTGGCTTCAGCAGATGTGGAGGCCCCTTGCTCACTTTCCTGCTGCTCCTGTCTCGACACCTTTGGCGGGCGTCCTCTGGGGTTGCGAACCTGTGAGGGCTCGTCAACAGTCTGCTACTCCTGCGGCTGTGCAGGGGTTGAGACGCCGATCTCAGTTGGGTGTGGACTCTGGTGGGGCTCTGACCAAGGGCTCTACAATGGCAGGGAAGTGTGAGCGCTTGGAGAGGAGCCCCCACTTCCTTGATGTCTGCCACCAACTTCCCTCTCATGGGTCAAGTCCCCCTCAGCGCTTGCAAGTGGCTTGAGAGCACCTTGCTGCACATCAGGGGGGCCATGGGGACCCGTATCTGCACTGGCAGTCCTACTCAGAAGGACTTCCATGAAGGTCTGGTTTCTCTGTTCAATAGATGACCATCGCTCCTCCAGAGATGTCATTCTATTCTGAACACTCACCATGTTTTCTGCACTCTGGCGACTTATCACCTCCATGGAGGTTGCCATCCTTTCCATGGTGATGCGTTCATGCGCCAATGACTCCACAAAGGCTCTGCTCATGTTTGCTATGGACTCCTCCATTCGTTCCACACTCGCAGCGACCCTGGAGACAAAACCTGCCAGAGACTCCTGCATCTGTTCCTGGAGATCCAGCACCACTGACCTTATGGATGGACCCAGAGGCAAAGGGTCGACATGCAGCTGAGCCAAGCTGGCAGAGTCCTGCACCCTCTGACTAGGACTCTCCACTGCTGTCCCTGTCTCCACAATCTGCTGATGCTCACTTGTGAGCTGTGGTACACCAGGTGACAACACTACTCTAAGTCCCGAAGGTCCCACCGAGGTGTGAGCGTCTGCGCTGGTGCTGGGTGCGCTGAATTCTGCTGATGCTGCACCCTCAGAGGTTGCAGCTTCCTCTGATGAGTCTGGATGCTCAGGCTGTTCCTCCTGGCTAGTGGGGACGGGTGCTTGCGATGGTCCTGTGGGGGAGTAAAGGAAAGAGTCAGAGATGTGATGCCAAGTTTACATGCACATTGCCTATTGCAGATTATCATAAGTCCATCTGCAGAGCTTCAGGATCATTATCAGCGAGTCATGCAATGTCAATGAGAGAGATGGAAAACTATTCTGTCGCCAGCTTGCTGTGATGCTCCTGTCTGTCCGTCCCTCACTTGCGCATCTTCCACCACTCCTACGATCTCCAGGACTGCCTCCTCCCAGGGGGTAAGGTGGGCTACTGAGGCTGGCCCTCCTCCTGTCTTCGCTCTTTCTCGCTTATTGTGAGCTCTCTTTTCCTGCAATGAGTGAGACAAGTGGAGGTTGAGTGAGAATGAAGGAGTGAGTGTAGAGATTCCATAGCATACATAATTAGAAGGAGACAAAGATGGAGTGAGGTGGCAAGACCAAGGGCCCTCCCTGTGTGTTGTCAGTTGTTTTCATAGAATCACAGTGATAGGGAGTGTGAGGGCTGCATAGTCAAATAGTTAGGTGAATGTGACCAGAGAGAGAGAGGGAATGGGTAAGGATGCATAGATGTCAGTGTCAAGTGGGATGTGGAGGAAGAGATTGCTAAAGCTGAGTGCTGGTGAGGAAAGGCAATGGCGATCAGATTGAGGGTGATGGGAAATTCATACTCACTTTTCCAGTGTGCAGAAGATCATGAAATCTCTTCCTGCACTGAATCCAGGTTCTGCAGGTTATGATAATGAGTTGACCTCCTCTGCTACCTGGATCCACACAGCCTTGGTTTGCTGGGGAGGCTTCTGGCTCCCTGAAGAAGGGAACAGCACCTCTTCATGAGCTCTTGCTCCCTCAAATAAAGCCTGCAGGGCAACGTCATCAAACCTGGGAGCAGCCCTAGGTCTCTCGCTGGTCATTCTGCCTCCAGGTCCCTGTAGCATGAAAGGCCAAAAGGCTGGCAGTCTGCAGAAGAAGCAAGGCTTGTTGCAGACCTTAAATGCAGCAACAATGATGACGCCATTGGAGGTGACTTTCAGACTGGAAAAACTAATTTGCCATGGGTTCCCACACATTGGAAATCAATTGGCCAATTAAGTTAAATTCGCTTCAAACTCCCACGTCGATTTAGATTCGGGTAGATAACACGATATGCGGATTACACGACCCCAGCTCGCCCCTGAATCAAAATCCAGCCCGTAGAGTACAAAAGCAAGGAAGTTATGATGAACCTTTATAAAACACTGTTTCAATTGGAGTATTGTGCCCAATTCTGGGCTCTGCACTTTAGGAAGGATGTGAGGGTGCAGAAAAGATGTATCAGAATGGTTCCAGGGATGTGGGACTTCAGTTACCTGGTTAGACTGGAGAAGCTGGGATTGTTCTCCTTAGAGCAGAGAAGGTTGAGAGGAGATTTGATAGAGGTGTTCAAAATTATGAGGGATCTAGACAGAGTAGATAGAGAGAAACTGTTCCCATTGGCGCAAGGGTCGAGAACCAGAGGACACAGATTTAAGGCGATTGGCAGGAGAACTAATGGCGACACGAGGAAAATCTTTTTTACGCAGCGAGTGGTTAGGATTTGGAATGCACTGTCTGTAAGGGTGGTGGAGGCAGGTTTAATTGTGGCTTTCAAAATTGGATAACTATCTGAAGGAAAGAAATTTGCAAGGCTATGGGGAAAGGGCGGGGGAGTGGGACTAGCTGAAGTGCTCTTGCAGAGAGCCGGCACAGGCTTGACGGGCCGAATGGCCTTCTTCTTTGCTGTAACCATTCTATGATTCTATTCTATGATTCTAAGAGAACGCAGAACACTAGGGAGGGGGAGAGAATGGAGGTGGTCCTCCACAGATTTCCCAGATGACAACTGCAGAGGAGGAAGCGCTGGAGATCAGTGGTGTTTTGGCGTCCCTGGCCATTGGAAATGGGGATCTCCCAGCTACGTGGTAACAGGATTAAATATCAGCGACCCACATGTCCTACAACACTCAGTCATGTTGACTTGATTTCAACACCAAGTAAAATACGATTATCTTCATAATGATAAGTTGCAACATACTTACCTTGCCAGTACTAATTCATATTTTCTCTCCACCAGGGCCTTCATGTGTGCAGCAGGATTCCATTGGCCTCGCAGAAGACGAATCCTCAGAGGAGCTGATTGGTTCTGAGGGTGCACTGTCACAGGACCCAAGCTTACCGTGCACCAGCTCAGATACTCGCACATCAGTGGGTCCAGTTAGACAGATAGTTGGGTTTTCACATGGTGACTCGCATTTCACAAGTGAGCAAGAGCAGATGGTGGTGGCAGGGACATAAGAACATAAGAAATAGGCGCAGGAGTAGGCCATTTGGACCTTCGAGCCTGCTCCACCATTCAATAAGATCATGGCTGATCTTGTACCTCAACTTTCCTGCACTATCCCCATATCCCTCGATTCCCTTAATAGCCAAAAATCTAGCGATCTCTGCCTGGCATATACTGGATGACTGAGCCTCCACAGCCCTTGGGGGTAGAGAATTCCAAAGATTCACCACCCTCTGAGTGAAGAAATTTCTCCTCATCTCAGTCCTAAATGGCGGAGCCCTTATTCTGAGACTGTGACCCCTGGTTCTAGACTCCCAAGCCAGGGGAAACATCATCCCTGTATCTACCCTGTCAAGCCCTGTAAGAATTTTGTGCAGAGTAGTGGAGAGTCCATGTCAGAGGGCGCAGCCCTCCAAGCTCTGCTCAGCTGGAAGTAGATGCTGTAACCCGGGGTCTGTTGATGAAAAAGTGAATCATTGAGCAGCAGCTGATAATGTGTGATGTACTGACAGTACTTCCAAGCACACTGACCATGATTGCAAAGAGAATGGAGGAATCCGCTTCAAGCATGAGTGGTTTGATGTTGCAGCGCATTGCGAGGATGTCTTCTTGCATGGATAGAGTGGCAAACTCCGTAGAACAACAAAAGCAGCAATGAAATTAGTCCATGCACACCTTGACCATGGCCGTGCACACGCTGGATGTCAACATGTTTGCCACCTTAAATAGGATGACAGATACTTTAGCCTTGGCCTTACAGCAGGGGCACTGATCTGCACCAAAGTGCTCTCCAGCAGAGTGGTAGCAGTGAAATGCAGCTGGGCCATGAGAGGAATAATGGCAAAAGGGAACATGGAAGTGCTTCCACTTCTCACCCATTGCCCTATCCCCTCACTCAGTAGCCCACATACTACCCCGTCTCCTGATGCCTGAGTCTGCCCCTGCACAGGTGCAGGTGGAGCAATCTTTGGCGGGGCCCTCACAGGCTCCAAAACCCAGAGGTCATCAGCCAAGAGATCTCAGCTGTCAGAGCAGCTTGCCCCTGCCTCTGCTGTAACAACAGTGGTTGCGCCACATGGTAAAAGGAAGATTAAAGGTTTGTTGTTCACCAAGGGTATGCACATGGGTGTATGAGAAATTGTTACGTTGTGAAGTTTCTGTTGTTTATCAGAATCACATAAATTTTAGTAGGTTGCACCAGTTTCTCATCTAGCCCATTGTTGGTTGCTGGGTGGCAAGTCACTTTTTAACTTGCTTGATGATGAATGGGAAGACATGAATTGACAGGGACCAATGGGGAGATGTGCAAGGGGTGGTTGGTTGTTTGCAGGACTGCTTTAGGTCAGCGGCATTGGGGGGATGGGAAGAGTGGCCATTGCATGTGGTTCTGACATCAGTCCACTAGTGCAACCTAAGTGAACTTTTTATTAATGAGGGATTCCCTGGCATCCCAGGCAACAATATGAGCAGCTAGTGCTGCATCGCCCTCACCACCTTCCTCCTCCTTGTCTTCCTCATTTTCTTCCTCCTCCTCCTCAGAATCGTCCACAGACAAACTGCTCTGAACCTTGTTCCTCTTGCAGGTCCAAACCTCGCTGCTGCGCAATGTTGTGCAAAGAGCAGCACATCACGATCATTCTGGTCACCCTGGCAGGTGCATACTGAAGGGCACCTCCAGATCTGTCTGGGCACCTGAAGCGCATCTTCGATCACAGATCTGGTGGTCATATAACATTAATTGTAGCGCTGTTGGGTTTATCGGTTGGGTTTCTGACAGGTGTCATCAGCCAAGTTTGAAGTGGGTATCCCTTGTCTTCTAGCAGCCACCCCTTAAATGTGCTTGCAAGTCCAAAGAGGTCAGGGAGCTCGGACTGTTACAGGATGAAAGCATCATAACAACTCCCTGGGAATCTGGCGCACACCTTCAGAAATATTTTTTTTGTGGTTGCACACCAGCTGCACATTGATGGAGTGGAAGCCCTTGCGGTTGACGAACACTCCTGGTTGATCTGGGGGTGCGTGGGTTGCCACGTGTGCACAGTCGATGACTCCCTAAACTGTGGGAAGCCTGCCAGGGCAGCAAACACAAGTACCCGCTCATTGTGACTGACATCATCATGGGCGAAGTTCACATAATTGCTGGCCCTGGCAAATACCCATTAGTCACCTGTCTCATGCATTTATGGACCGCCGACTGGGAGATCCTGGATATGTCTCCAGTAGAGCCCTAGAAGGATCATGAGGCAAAATTGTTGAGGGCAATGGTCACTTTGACAGCTACTAGTAACACGTGGCTACCAGGTCTTCTTCTAGGAGGCTACAGATGTCTGCCACCACCTGACACAACAACCTGAGCCTCCTGAAGCACTGCTGTTCCGACATGTCAAGGAAACTCAGCCTCTGCCTGTATACCCTGTGTCGCGGGTAGTGCCTCCTGCGAGCTGCACCCCTCTGCTGCTCCCCTCTCTACTGTCCAGCTGCAGGTTTATGAACAGCAGGCTGGTGCTGCAGCTGCTGCTGGTGCTGGTCATATTGCTCCTCGTTCGAGGTCCCATCTAAGGCAGCCAAGGTGCCACCCATCCAGATGTGATTTGGAAAAACTCCAAAGTGTAGAAAGTAAACTCTCAGCAAAAATATTGTGTACAAACCCTATTCCACTAGTAGGGAAGAAAGCAGCTGGGAGCACTGAATGTTTATTGCAGTATTTCCATGAGTTTTAATCAGCCCCCTCAATTGCCATTGTGCTCTCACCTTGCCTTTACTGACGACTTTCAGGAAGCCTGGGAAACCTGTGAATGCAACATTAAAATTAAACGTGTGTTGAAATATCACTTCAATTGAGCAATTACCATATGTTAATAGGCAACCTGCTTCTCCCGAGGGGGATGCGCTCAACCAGCCTAACTCGCCCGAGTTAAATGCGGAAGCCAGCGGTTTGGAACTGGCTTCCCGATGCGCTCGCATTTTTGCCAGATTTAACCCCCCCCTGACCCACACCGTTACCCAGGTTACTCCTCCAGGTTAAAATTCAGCCTGGAGTGTCAGCAGTTCCAGCCAAATGCATATGTGAGAACTGGCTGGCCTCAACACTACAGAGTGATGGGATGAAGATTCGCACCTCAGGTCCCAGAAGCTGAATTTCCAAAATCAGCCATTCCCTTCTGGTGAGCGTGCTTCTCCACGAGGTGGGAAGTAAAATTGGAAGGACCCTCTCCACCTCACAGCAAACAGTTATAGGGCTGTGTGGCAGTGCCAGCTTGGCAGAAAATGTTGCATGTCACAGGAAAGTAAGGAAGATTCTCTCCCCCAAAATAACAACCCTTCACGAGCAGTTGTGGAATCCCATTGTCTACTCAGTGTTATGTTCATTAATAACTAGACATTCTTATTATGATCAGCTAGCTTCTAGCTAGACATTTATTCAGTACACGTTCTCTAGGTACAGCATCTGTAGAGACTCCGCAAGTGTACTTCTGTGTGCAGGTTTCCATCTTGACTGCTGCCTTGTGGGTAGCGTAGTGCATCGTGGGTAGCCCACACTTATATACATACAGCACCACCTAGTGTACCATTCCAGAATGATAGGTTACTGATCATTACATCCCCCTCTCTTTGAGGTTAAACAAAATCAATATCAATCAATATCAATCAATAACAACATAAACATCTTCAACAGTCAATACATTTTCAATGTAGTTTTCTTTGTACTCAAAGATTAAGTCTATCAGGCTTTTTTACTTCACGTGTGGATCTTCTCAGCACAGATAAGTCTGATGTGTTTTCATGAGAGCCTGTATGTGTATTTGTGTTAGATTGTTCTGGTGGTGAGTGACAAGATTCAGTTGCGGCATTGTCATAGATTTGCTCTTCGATAGTCTCTTGTGTTTTTAGGAGGGAACGGCGGTTCCTCCTGAGAATCTGTCCTTCCTCAGTTCTAACAGTGTATGACCTTGGTCCTACTTCCTCAAGAACTGTAGCTTTCCTGTTCCATGCATCTGGATCCTCAATCCTGACAACATCATCCCTTGTCAATGGTTTCAGAGTTTTGGATGACTTGTCATAGTATGATTTCTGTTTCAGCTTTAACAGTTGAAGTCTCTGTCTCAGTTCCTTACTCTGCTTTTCTTTTGCACAGCAAGGTAGCGTGGTATGCAACTTGCGACCCATTAGGAGTTCAGCAGGTGAAGAACCAGAGTCTAAAGGTGAGGCTCGGTAGCTCAGCAGGGCGAGATAAGGATCAGACTTGCTTTCTATCGCTTTCTTCAGTAGCTGCTTGAGAACTTGAACACCTTTTTCTGCCTTACCATTCGACTGAGCATACAAAGGACTGGATGTGATGTGTTGAAAGTCATAATGTGCTGCAAACTGTTGCCACTCCTTACAGCTGAAGCACGGACCATTGTCGCTAATGGCAATCCTGGGAATTCCATGTCTGGCGAAGATGGATTTCACATGCATTATGACACTGCTTGCTGTGGTGCTTGAGAGCAGCGCCATCTCAGGATAGTTAGAATAGTAGTCAATCACTATTAGATAGTCTTTACCATTTAAATGAAAAAGGTCCATACCAACCTTTTGCCATGGTGCTGTTGGTATGTCAGCTACTATCATTGGTTCCTTTGCTTGTTTGTTTTGGTGTTTCTGACATGTCTCACATTTGCCTATCATGTTCTCAATGTCCTTATTTATGCCAGGCCAATAAACAGTGTCTCTTGCTCTCCTTTTGCATTTTTCAATTCCAAGGTGTCCCTCATGAATTCTTTTGAGCATTTCTTGACGTAGAGCCTGTGGAATGACTATTCTGTTCTGTTTTAGTAATAGTCCACTTGCGACACTCAATTCTGACCTTATGTGAAAATATTTTGGACAGGAACCTTTTGGCCAACCATGATGAATGTTCTCTATTACTGTTTGTAATACTGTATCTTTTACTGTTTCTTCTGCTATTTGCTTTGATTTTTGTGTCTGACACGGGCAGTGCAGCAGTGACCATACTCACATGAACATCCACGTCTTCTTCAGTAGAGCTCACATGACTCATTGTGGGTGCTCGGGATAGTGCATCTGCTAACATTATGTATTTGCCTGGTGTGTAGATCAGTTCAAAGTCATAACTTTGCAGCTTCATCATGAGTCGTTGAATCCTTGGAGACATCTCATTCAGGTTCTTTTTTATGATGGCAACCAGAGGGCTGTGGTCTGTCTCAACTGTGAAGGTGGGAAGTCCATATATGTAGCCATGAAACTTTTCTATTCCAACTACCAAGCCTAGACATTCCTTTTCAATCTGGGCATATCGACACTCAGTATCAGTCATAGACCTGGAGGCATAGGCAACAGGCTTCCAATCTTCACCCTCTGCTTGTAGCAAGACCGCACCTAGGCCATCTTTTGATGCATCCGTTGACACTTTGATTTTTTTTGTTGGGTCAAAGAAGGTGAGTACAGGTGTGGTTGTCAGCACTGTTTTGAGGTTTATCCACTCTTGTTCATGTCTTTCTGTCCATGCGAACTCATTTGTTTTACGTAGCAGGTCTCGCAGACAGGCTGTCTTGGCTGACAAGTTAGGAATGAACTTTCCAATGAAGTTTATCATCCCCATGATGCATAGCACTCCTTTTTTGTCAGTGGGTCGGGGCATTTTGAGTATGGCGTTTACTTTTTCCATATCTGGCTCTCTTCCTTTACCAGATAGATTATCTCCTAGGAAAGTGACTTCCTGGACACCAAACTGACACTTGGCTTTGTTGAGCTTCAGTCCATTCCGGCGTATGCTCTGTAGCACTTTAGTCAGTCTCTCATTGTGTTCTTTCAGTGTGGAGCCCCAGATGATGATGTCATCAACATAGACCCGAACTCCTTCCAGACCTTCAATTATGTGTTCCATCGCTCTATGATAGATTTCAGATGCAGATATTATCCCGAAAGGCATTCTGAGGAAACAATACCTGCCAAATGGTGTGTTGAAGGTACAGTATTTGGTGCTCTCTTCATCCAGTTTTAGTTGCCAAAATCCTTGTGAGGCATCGAGCTTTGTGAAGTATCTGGCACCTGACATTTCACTGATTTCTTCTCACTTGGGAATCTGGTCGTGTTCACAGTTTATGTTTGCATTTACGTCCTTTGGATCCATGCATATTCTTAGATCATTGTTCTTTTTCTTTACACATACCATGGAGTTAACCCAGTCTGTTGGCTCTTCGACTTTCCTGATGACTCCTAGTGTGGTCATTCTGTCGAGTTCTTTCTTGAGCCGGTCACACAGGGGTGCTGGAACTCTTCGTGGAGCATGTACCACTGGCTGAACATCCTCCTTTAGCTGGATCTTGTAAGTGAATGGTAGAACTCCAAATCCTTTAAACACATCCTGGAAATTACTCACTACAGAATCCACTGCATCATCTGGTCTGCTTATGGCACAGTTTATACGGTAGACTCTCTTGACCAGTTCTAAGTCTTCACAAGCTTTGTCACCCAGTAGTGAATCAAGTCCTTCAGCCACAACAGAAAACATGAGATGATGCACTTTGTCTTTGACTGTCACTTTAAGTCTGCATACACCTAAGCTATCTATTTTCTGTCCATTATAGTTCTTCAGTAGTACTGACTTTTTCTGTATTTTGGGCTTTTCTTTCATGTTTTTAATGTCACTCATACTGATTAAGTTTGCTTTTGTCCCAGTGTCTAGTTTCAATGTAACTAATGCTCCATTTACCTGCAGTGGGATCATCCATTTGTCCTCTTTTACTGCATTGACGTTATGTTCAGCATTGTTTATTCCGGAGGGCTGCACATTTTCTGTATCCTTTTCTGTATTGTCACATGACACCATTCCTACAAAAAATGTCTCACTTAAATCAGTGTCTTCAATCACATTAACTCGGGCTTGTTGCCCTTTCTTTGTTTTTACTTTTGAAAAGCATTGTTTGGCAAAGTGATTCTTTCCATGACATTTTGTGCACATTTTTCCAAACGCTGGGCATTGTTTTAACTGATGTTTGTAACCACAGCGTTTACAATTAAAAATTCCTTCCTCCAATTGCTTTTCATTTCTTTCTGCCCATGTTGCTTCCCCTTGTGGAACACAGCACCGACAGCAGCACTTACTTCATTCGCATCATTATTGATTTCACTGAAAGTCTTCGCATGCTGTTGAGCTAGCTCACTGGCTTGGCATATATTCACAGCATTTTCCAATGTTAGTTCAGTTTCTCTCAACAGACGTTCCCTGACTTTTTTATCATGAATTCCAAACACAATCTGGTCACGAATCATGGATGCTTTCAGCTCAGAGAAATTACATGTCTGTGCTTTCAGTTTCAGATCGGTCACAAAGCTATCAAAAGTCTCATTTTGCTGCTGTGTCCTCGAACGGAACACGTATCTTTCATAGGTTTCATTCTTTTTGGGAGAACAATGTGTATCAAATTTCTTTAGCACATCGTCTAAATTTTCTCTGTTCTCCTCTGGATGAAATACAAATGTATTAAATACCTCTATCGCCTATGGGTCTGCAACCGTGAGCAGCAACGCTATTTTTCTTGCGTCTGGTTTCGTACCGAATCTGATGGCAGCAATGTAGAGTTCAAATTGTTGTTTGAAAGTCCACCAATTGTAGTTGACATTTCCCGTGAGATTCAAAAACTCCGGTGGCCTCAAATTCTCCATGTCGCTTTTCACAATTTTCAGCAGATCTTCAC
This sequence comes from Somniosus microcephalus, assembly GCF_052327205.1. NCBI lineage: Eukaryota > Metazoa > Chordata > Chondrichthyes > Squaliformes > Somniosidae > Somniosus > Somniosus microcephalus. Next base: position 162,932,429 of record NC_140997.1, on the reverse strand, counting down.
CAATCCTGGTACCATGTTATGTTCATTAATAACTAGACATTCTTATTATGAACAGCTAGCTTCTAGCTAGACATTTATTCAGTACATGTTCTCTAGGTACAGCATCTGTAGAGACTCCGCAAGTGTACTTCTGTGTGCAGGCTTCCATCTTGACTGCTGCCTTGTGGGTAGCCTAGTGCATTGTGGGTAGCCCACTCTTATATACATACAGCACCACCTAGTGTGCCATTCCAGAATGACAGGTTACTGATCATTACACTCAGTGTTTGCACCCAGACACGTTTTAAGATAATTAATTCATTATTGTGCCATCATTCGAACAGGTACTGCTAATAGACAATCTGATCCATTACCAGTTAAATGAAACCTGAATAATTGCTAGGCTAATCCATCATCTATATTTACTATTTGACAACATCCTGGTAGGCGGTTTCTGTGTTTGTAAATGAATCATAGGATAATGATGCCGGGAAGGCAATTGCCATTAAAATTCCAATTCGGGATATGTTTCAGCTGTTACATTGAAAACATCAGAATAGGGTCAAAACCAGTGGAACGTCATGACAAGAAATCTTATAAAACTTTAGCTTTCCTAGTTTCTGAAATATTCAACTCCTGACATTGCATTTAATTGTATTGATGTAAGTGAGTCGCAAGGGCCCACTTCAACAGGGCAATGAATGCTATGATACAGGCAAATGGGCAAGGCCGGTCTTTTGAGACTTCACCATAAAAGGGCAAGTGCCAGAGTGCTGTGATGGCATGTTGGAATCACAGTGACAATCGATATATTGATCCACTGTTTAACAACGCTGAGTTCTCATAACTGCTCGGCTCAGCCACTGGATGCAAGGACGCTGTCTGTCTAAAATGGTGGAAAATGCACTTCCTGTGCACTGACTTGGAAAGGAATAAGAATGAAAAGGCAAGAATATGGACAAAAATAGATACTTGTTTGCAGGAAGAAAGCAATTTTTAAGTAGACTAACATGATTTAAAATGTATTAATAAGATAGATATTGAGAGTCCCTCGGGAAAAGTACTTGTCCTAGTACTTACTATAGGGTTGCCAGCTCATGTTTGGATGTATCCCTAGAGGTTTCATCACATGACCTCCATCCTCCAACTGCCCCAGCCCCCACTCCTGCCATTGGACACGTGGCACCTCTGTCCTCACAACCCGCCACCTTCCCACGCCAATTGGAAAGCGAACAGACTCTTCATTAGCTGATTAGATGGTGCTTCACTATCAGTCAATCAAGCTTTTATCCCCATTTCCAATATTTTATAATACACAAAAGTGTTCAAAGAAAATGAAAAAAAACCCACATTTTTTTAATGCCCCTATGAATTTTCTCCCTGTTGACTCACAGCAGTGTCCAGGAGATTAATCTTTAATTCCTGGAGGCTCCAGGGCAATCCTGGAGGGTTGGCAACCCTACTCACTGAGACCTTTAACACTCAATACTACACACTTTACATTAATAGGTTTCCCCGAGTTCCTATAAAAGACCTGTAAGGAATAGGAATGTGAGCCTTTTGCTGTCTATCTCCACAATACAGTCTGACTTACAAGCAGACCACGACACTAAATTTCAGCATTTTCACTCTCTGTCCTTTTACTTTATTCCTGGGCATTGTGAAACATAGATTAGAAAATGGAATGTACAAAGCTGTTCCAATCGAGAAACAGATACAGACGTGTAGTATTAGGAGCAAAAGTAGCAGTATTCAGAGTTTAGTGTCTTGCATTAGCCCGAAATAATGACACGCAGCCACAAAGGGAGTAATAGGTGCACTTGTTAAAGGCTAATTGGAACAGTATGCTTAGTCAATAAATCCTGGCTGTACACTGGCACACATTGGTGGAGTGAAATAAAATAATTATTGGAGCAATCTTTTGAGGCTTTAACAGCATACTCTTACCATCTTAGAAATAACAAGATTATTTATTTTTGGTTGTCTGTGATTCAGAAAATACTGGCAAAGAAAGAAACATTTATTAGGTCTATGTACAGTCTTTTGCATAAAAGCTACTTGATTGAAAGTGTGGGTCTGAAGGCTGGAAGGAGTGTTGAACTGACAATGGATCAGACGCCTTTTTGTTATTGTGCAATTTTTATTTTGTTGGTGAACAGATGGCATTTTTCAGCATTAATATTCATGAGTCTACTCCATTATGTCTGTCCCGGCAAAGTTCTAACTTAGCTTCTATAAGTCTCTAAGGATATCAAATGAGCAATCGGATGCCCACCATCAATAGAGGCGTTGCTGTAGGAATCAAAAGAACAGTTAGATAAAAGAGATTGAACTCTCGCCTGCCCTTCCTTCACAGAAGACATGGCGCAGCATTACATAGTTTTACACACTTTGAAAAAAGATTACAGCTTCAGAGGAAGGCAAGTGAAGTTAATTAAATTGCACTGTACGTTTCATTACGAGTTGAACTTAGTATTGATTTAATATACGAGACTAAAACAGCTGTGTTGACCAGATGGGAAAAAATGGCTTGTAACCCAATCCCAAAGAATATATTTGCTCAATTTATGCAAACAACACAGGCAAGTTTCTAGACCTGTGCGTGAACCAAATCTATTGATTGCCCTTCATAAGGACACAATTCAATCAAGCAAAGGAGATTGATTATATCATTGTTAGTGTATTGTCACTGCCCAGGGACATCATAACTAATTGCAATAAAAGTAAGCATGATGCATCTGGTTGGAGCTCATGCAGCATTTTGCATTAAAATAATCAACCTTATAATAAACAATGTTGTGCCATACTGATTGCATTACACAGGGTGATTTATTTGTATGGAGAATTGCCCTGAGTTTCTTTTGGCATTCAGAAAGAACTCCTGAAACACATCCTAATTAGTATACAATTCCACACATACAGCACTGTTGATGTCAGGGGAAATGTTAATCAGATTTATCACCAAAAAGTGTAAGGCCAGTTGCAAACATTTGAATTTATGGAGTATTGTTGAGTGAGATTCATTAAGTAAGTTACATTTTCAAACCAAAATGCACCAGTCACACTCCAAATGAGTGAGACTTGACAGTTCTGCGTATAACACATATGAGGGACTGTGCTTTCTATGAAGTAAAGCTCACTACAATATATCAACCCTGGGACTCCTAATTAATCAACTGTAAAGTATTACTTGATAATACAGAGCATCGCATTCATTAATTACACATTGACAGCAGGAGTGCACTGACTGCAACAGAAAACTGTTCAAGAACTGAATAGAACCGTTCTGAAGTTTGAACTATATGGCCTGGAGCTTCCGCTCGGTTGCAGTGTCTCTTTCAGCGCAATTTGCCCAAAATCGGGCAAATCACATCAAAAGAGCATGTAATTTTAAGCGCAAATTATGCTCCGTGCAAATCGAGTTTCTGCGATCTTTTGCGCTAGATGCAGGCCCCACCCACAAAACTGGCCACGCCCCCAGAGTGAATTAATCACCATGGCAAATTCCCGATAATTGCGCCCGTTCGCAGGTCTTTGAGGAGGCTCTTAATATTAAGCTTTTTGTTAGGCACAAGATCACTAATAGGCACGTTTTGAAAGCTTTTGAATATAATTTATTTTAATTTAATAAGCACACCAATGTAACTAGTAAATGGTTCTGTATCGTTTCTTTAAAGCCATTTTCAGTTGTTTAAAATCGGGTTACTCACAGCTGGTGGACTAGACACTCTTGCTAAAAATAGGGGCAATTTTCGGCAGCGTGATCAAGCACTAAAGAGCCTCCGAGGTGGGCAAGATGGGGTCTTGAGCTGAAATGCTGGCTTAACCCGTGTTTAGCGCAAGACACCATCTTTGTAAAGGAGCTGAAGCGTGCACTAGGAACAGCTGCCTGGAGGCTAGTTAAGGGGCCGATTGCACACAAAATTCCTGCTAACGCTCATTAATGAGGCTGCATGGCATTTTGGTGGCTAGCACTTGTCCTACTGCCCCCTCCTAACAGCGACCAGGTGTTTGGGAGTGAACAGGTCGTTGGTGTAGATTTCAAGCGCTACTTAAAAGGGTACTCACTCACCATTTCATGTTCATCTGCTGGAGCTTTGAAGAGGACCTCTGAAACACATCAGGAGACTTTCTGGGACACTTTTATTCTGCAAATTCTCTCTGGAATTAAAAAGAGTAAGTGCTGTGCTTCTCTACCTTATTGAACACCTTATAGGAGTCACCAGGAGAAAGGGAGTGCTTGGTCATGGGCATTTTGCTAGTGGTCCCCCTTGGTCTGGATGAGGAATTGGAGGAGGACATGAGGCCAGGCAGAGCAGCACCAGCTGTGGCAGGAGAGAGGGACAGTAGGGTGAGGAGGGTGAGGTGGCATCCTTTCCCCCTGCAGGTGCAGGGCATCCTCCTCCTCTGGACCTCCTCCATCAGGACCTCCAGTGTCACGTCCGAGAACCTGTGCGCTCTTTCCCTCAGTTCCTGAGCCACCCTGCAACGCGCCAGCCAGCGCACTATACACCTATATACTGCTCCATGAGTGCTAAACCCGCAGGTGTTTCTGTTTTAGCACCTCAGGGCAAGTTCAAATTATGATAATCAGCAATTAGGACCAAAATTGTGTGCTAAATCCAGACTTTCAAACAGGTGTGTCTTATTAGCACTGCACCCATTTACCGCCTGCTTTCACCTTTAGGCCAAAATAACCCCCCTTAATTTTTGTGATGAACCCATTTTCAACTGTATTAATCAAACTGCACCAGATTACCACTCTTAAATATATCAAGGAATATTTTATAAAACATTTTTTTTTAATCCGCATTCTAAAACGTTGTCCGATTGCACTGGTTCATGGCAGATTTTACATTCGGCAATACGCAAATTAGTTTGAGCGGAAACTTGAGAAAAAAAATGACTTCTGAAAAGTAGCACAATTTTGGGTGTAATTTGTGCCTAGGTTGCTGATTGCACCCAAAGTGAAACTCTAGCCCTATGTATATTGAAGGCGAGTTATTTGCGATGATTTCAAGGCAATTATCAAATCCCACGGATCAGATGGGAATTACTGGGGGAGAAATTGGGCTCTGTAGCACCCGTTTTTTAGGCACTACATGGACTTCTAATGCTCAAAAATGGGGTCCGAGATGTGCCTTCCGAAGGGATGTGTGCCGGATGCCATCTTTGTAAAGGATGGTTTGTGCGTGCACACCTAAAGACCACCGGCAGCATGCAGAGCGGGCAGATTATTAAGTCAATCAGTGTGCAACGCTGATTTGACGCCAGCGCTGCCATTTTCAAATGCCACACTCCAGCCTACTTCTTAACCTCACACAGCTGACATAATCTTAAACGGTATGATGGAACCCCCTCCAGCGCTACTTAAAGGGATCATGAACTACTTACAGGTTAGTTGCTGGATTATTTCTTCTGGCTGCTGGTGCATTTGTACACACTTTTGGAGCTTTCCTATACATGGACCACGTACAGCAGGCACCTCAAAGCACTGGAGAGGTACCACCAACGCTGCCTCCACAAGATCCTGCAAATCCATTGGCAGGATAGATGCAACAACGTCAGTGTTCTCGCTCAGGCCAACATCCCCAGCATCGAAGCTTTGACCACGCTCGATCAGCTCCGATGGACAGGTCACATTGTCCGCATGCCCGATACAAGACTCCTGAAACAAGCGCTCTACTCGGAGCTCCAGCACGGCAAGAGAGCCCCAGGTGGGCAGAGGAAACGCTTCAAGGACAACCTCAAAGCCTCCTTGAAAAAGCGTAACATCCCCACCGACACCTGGGAATCCCTGGCCCAAGACCACACAAAGTGGAGGAGAAGCATCCAGGAAGGCGCCGAACACCTCGAGTCTCTTTGCAGGGAGCAAGTGGAAGCCAAGTGCAGGCAGCGCATGGAGCACACGTCAACCCAAGCACCCCACCCACCGTCTGCCCCACCTTTGACAGGGACTGTAGGTCCTGCATTGGACTCGTCAGTCACCTGAGAACTAATTTTTAATGTTGAAGCATGTCATCCTCGGTTCCGAGGGACTGCCTAAGAGAAGAGAGATACATGGCTAAAGTTTGAATAAACACCAGGGAGTGGTCTGGCTGGTGCTAAAGTACTTATATTTAATTTAAAATCATGTGCTGGAATAATTTGCATCCAGACATGGGTGGCCTGGTAGGGCTTCCTCTTGGAATTGAGTATGACTGGGAGAATGAAGAGAGGCCACACAGAGCATGACAAGCTGCTAGATGAGGGAGGAGGAGGAGAGAGAGAAGGGCTCTCAGCAGGACGCCATATCGCTGAGTGTCTTTAGGGAGCAATTCTCTTACCTCAACTTCAGCGAGGACCAATGCTTGAGATGTCTTTGCTTCACAAAAGAGGTTGTGACTGAAATCTGCAAACCGTTGCAACCACAATGCAACCTCTGAGCAGGGCAAGGACAGCACTGCCTGTGGCTGTCAAGGTGACCGTGGCTCTTCACTTTTATGCATCTGGCTCCTTCCAGGCTGCTGCTGGAGATACAAGCAACATCCTGCCCTCCGGTGAGCTGACAGCTGCACTATCCTTACCCCCGCCCTGGCTCCTGCGCACTTGTGCCCAGTGTCTCACCACATGCAGATCGCTCCTCTATCCTAGCATCAAAAATAAGTGCAGTGACAGTGTCTGAGCTGGTGGCTGTAAGTGTAAGATCGAGTGATGATGGCTCTTCAGCTTCACTGTCTTCAACAACAACAACAGCAACTTGTATTTATATAGCACCTTTAACATAATAAAACATCCCAAGGCGCTTCACAGGAGTATTATCAAACACAAGGAAATATTAGGGCAGGTCAAAGAGGTAGGTTTTAAGCAGCGTCTTAAAGGAATAAAGAGAGGTGGAGAGTTTTAGGGAGGGAATTCCGGAGATTAGGGCCTCGGCAGCTGAAGGCACGGGCATCAGTCGATGAGCGATTAAAATCGGGGATGCGCAAGAGGCCAGAATTGGAGGAGCGCTGAGATCTCAGAGGGTTGTAGGGCTGTAGGAGGTTACAGAGATGGGGAGGGCGAGGCCATGGAGGGATTTGAAAACAAGGATGAGAATTTTAAAATCAAGGCGATGCTTAACCGGGAGCCAATGTAGGTCAGCGAGCACAGGGGTGATGGGTGAACGGGACTTGATGCAAGTTAGGACACGGGCAGCAGAGTTTTGGATGAGCTCAAGTTTATGAAGGGTGGAAGATGGAAGGCCAGCCAGGAGGGCGTTGGAATAGTCAAGTCTAGAGGTAACAAAGGCATGGATCTCTCTCTTCCTACTTGGGTATTTGAAATGAAAAAGAGACAAGGGTTGGGTTGTGGTGAGGAGAGAGGAGAAGGTAAGTAGTGTGTGCTTACACCATCTGCAGCTTGTGAGTCAGAAGAGATTGCGGGATGAGGGAGAAGTAGGATAAGAGTACGAGGATTAGGTATGCAGATAACTTGTGGTTGTTGGAGGTTAATCATCTCAGCCCCAGGATATTGCTGCTGGAGTTCCTCAGGGCAGTGTCCTAGGCCCAACCAACTTCAGCTGCTTTATCAATGGCCTTCCCTCCATCATAAGGTCAGAAGTGGGGATGTTCGCTGATGATTGCACAATGTTCAGTTCCATTCACAGCTCCTCAGATAATGAAGCAGTCCGTGCCTGCTTGCAGCAAGACCTGGACGACATTCAGGTTTGGGTTGATAAGTAGCAAGTACCTTCACCACAGGGACTGCAGCGGTTCAAGAAGGCAGCTCACCACCATCTTCTCAAGGGCAATTAGGGATGGGCAATAAATGCTGGTCTTGCCAGCGATGCCCACATCCCATGAACGAATAAAAAAATAACCCTCATCTTCAATCCCTTCAGCCCGCCAGTGTCTCAGTGATGCCCCTTCCCATGGTGGCCAGCATTGTCTCCTCCTTAGGGGTTAAAACATGCAGACGAGCTTGTCCTCCTCCTGTTCTTTCCTGCTACCTGCTGTCATGCACCACCTTCTCCTGCAAGAAAGAGGGAAGTGTGTCAGTGAGTATTGTGCAATATGTTTGGGTGATGTGCCTGTCATGATCGAATATCTGCCAATGTGTGCAAGCTGTTTGCTGTGGGTGAGAGGCTTGCAGCAGTGCTAAGTATGTGAGGGTGAGGTAAACCATATGAATTGAAGGGTTAAGTACTGATTGATAGCGATTGTTGTTAGATGGGTGATGGGCTGTCGGATAAAATGTTAAACCGAGGCCCCGTCTGCGCTCACAGGTGGATGTAAAAGATTCCATAGCACTATTTCAAAGAAGAGCAGGAGAGTTATCATCAGTGTCCTGGCCAATATTTATCCCTCAATCAACATCACTAAAAACAGATTATCTGGTCATTATCATATTGCTGTTTATGGGAGCTTGCTGTTTGCAAATTGGCTGCCATGTTTCCTACATTACAACAGAGACGACACTTTAAAAGTACTTCATTGACTTTAAAGTGCTTTGGGACGTCCTAAGGTCATGAAAGGTGCTATATAATGCAAGTTTTTTGTGTGAATTGAGCAGTGGATGAGGCTAGTGGTGAAGTTGGTAGGATATGCTGTTTGAAGATGAACTCACCTTGACAACTCATGTCAGATCATTAAACTTCTTCCTGTACTGCATCCATGTTCTTGGAGCAAAACTCCTGGCATTGACCTCTGCCGCTACTTGTTCCCACTGCCTACTAAGCATATGTCTGGAGGGCCTTCTGCCCCTCTGCGGTACAGGACATCTCTCCTCCTTTCCACCTCTTCCACCAAGCCCTCCAGTGCATTCTCTGAAAACCTTGGTACACACTCTCTCGCATGTTCAGCCATTGCTTGACTTATCACAGCCCAGATTGACTTTTGAAAAAGCTCCCACCACTTCTTTTCATAGGATTACATAGGATACTAGCTGAAGTGCCCGGCGGGTGCCGAGGGATTTTTGAGGGCATGTTGTTGTTGGAAGAGAGAGAGAGAGAGAGAGAGCGACTGGGGGGAAGAGAGAGCGCGATTGGGGGGAAGAGAGAGCACGACTGGGGGGAAGAGAGAGCACGACTGGGGGGAAGAGAGAGAGCGACTGGGGGGAAGAGAGAGCGTGACTGGGGGGAAGGTGGGGGAAAGGTGGGGGGGAAGGTGGGGGGGAAGGGGGGAAAGGGGAGAGGAGGGGGGAAGGGAGGGGAAAGGGGAGAGGAGGGGGAAGGGAGGGGGGAAGGGAGGGGAGGGGGGAAGGGAGGGTGGGAAGGGAGGGGAGGGGGGGAAGGGAGGGTGGGAAGGGAGGGGAGGGGGAAAGGAAGGGAAGGGGGAAAGGGGAGGGGAGGGGGGAAGGGGTGGAAAGGGGAGGGGGGTGGAGGGGGGAGGGGGGTGGGTGGAGGGGGGGAGGGGGAGGGAGGGGGTGGAGGGGGGAGGGGGGTGGAGGGAGTTGGGGAGGGGGGAGGGAGTGGGGGGTTTGGAGGGGGGAGGGAGGGGGTGGGTGGGGGGGAGGAAGGAGAGGTGGAGGGAGAAGGGGGAGGGGTGGGAGGAGGGAGGGAGGGGGAAGGGGAGGAGGGGGGAGGAAGGGGAGGGGGAGGGGGGAGGAGGGGGGAGGAAGGGAGGGGAGGAGGGGGAGGAGGGGGGAGGGGGGAAGGGAGGGGAGAGGGTGGGTAGGGGGGAGAGGGAGGGGGAGAGGGGGAAGGGAAGGGGAGGGGGAGAGGGGGGAGGGGCAGAGGGGGGAGGGGGATGGCGGGAGGGGGGAGGGGGAGGGGGAGGGGAGGGGAAGGGGAGGGGCGGAGGTGGAGGGGAGGGGAGGGGGAGGTGAGTGGGAGGGGAGGGGGAGAGGAGGGGAGGGGGAGGGGAGGGGGAGAGGAGGGGGAGGGGAGGGGGAGAGGAGGGGAGGGGGAGGGGAGGGAAGGGGAGAGGGGAGGAGGGGGAGAGGGGGGCAGAGGAAGGGAGGGGGGCAGAAAGGGAGGGGGGGAGCCTGCAGAACCTCTCCCCTCTGCCGGCGATGGCTCCGCTGAGCTCCGTGCCGCCCCATGCACTGACATGCCGAGCGCAGCGCCCCGGTCAGCCCGAGCCCCGCCCTCCCGAGGCCAGGCCTGAGGTGGCTTGAGACGGCAGATTGTGGCTGGCCGGGCCCGGTTACCTTGGTAACCCTCCTCCCCTCTCTGCCTCCCGATCTCCGGGAACGGGCCTGGGCCTGAGCGGCTTGAGACGGCCGATTGTGGCTGGCGAGCCCGGTTGCCGGGGTAACCCTCTCCGCTCCCCCTCCCCTCCCAAGCCCCGCCCCCCCGCTCACCTGCTCGATTCCCTCTGGCCGCGCTCTGTGTGGAGGTGCGCGTGCGCCGTGCAGCGCAAGCGCGAGGAGCTTGCAGTGAGCCCAGCCAGCCTTTTCCAAGATGGCTGGCCGCTGGTTCGGAATCGGGCCCAGCGGGGGGGTGGGGGGTGAGGCGTGGGAGGAGCTTGCCACAAAACAATTGCCTAGGGTCCAGCATGGCTGGCAACAGACGCCCAGGCTTCGAGGCCTATCTGCGAAAACGGGGAAAGGTAGGAAAATTAATGAGATTAGATGAAAGATTTAGAAAGTAATTAACATTTTTTAACAACAATATGTGTTTTAAAAGCAATTTTTTTTTTAAAGACGCAGAAAGTGGGAAAAAGAAATGAAAAGTTTGGAATCAAGATGGCGGCAACTCACCTCGGTTCAGAACGATAAGGCCCGCCCACACACGCACCGATTGGTCGACCGTCAGGTCACCGAAGCGTAGGATTGGTCAATCGTCCCGTCACTTGATTCTCGGAGGGCCCGCCCGCACGCGCCAGGAACCCGCCCCCGCCATGCAGCGATTGGTCGACCGTCGGATCGCTCGACCGTACGATTGGTCGACCTCGACGTCACTCAATGCTAATGAGCAAATAATGAGCGGAATTTTGAACGTTTTTTGGATACCGCGGGCACAATTTTTGTCTCACCAAAACATAAATACGCTTACAACCGTTCTGGAATCGTAAGCTTCCTTTTGATGTAACACACGTGTAGGTACGCTCTGTAACTTTTGATTGTATAGCCGGACAGAGAGACAGAAAGACAGACAGAGAGACATACCATTTTATATATATAGATACACCACAAACAGGCCATTCAGCCCAACCAGTCCATGCCGGTGTTTATGATCCACTCCTCCTGTCTTTTCTCATCTAACTCTATCAGCATAACCCTCTATTCCCTTCTCCCTCATATGCTTATCTAGCTGCTCCTTAAATGCATCTATACCTTTTGCTTCAACAACTCCCTGTGGTAGCGAGTTCCACATTCTCACCACACTCTGGGTAAAGTAGTTTCTTTTAAATTTACTATTTGATTTCTTGCAGCCAGAATGCACCTCTCCTTTAAGGCTGATTTTAAATAGCACGAGTCACTCGTGATATTGGGCCCCCTGCTGCTGTGTGCAGCCAACGAACAGCGCGGGGAGTGCTGGCTGCATGCAGCAATCATATAAAAGAGCAGGCAGCTCTAATTTAACATGCTGCCTGCAACGCAATGAATGGGCACCGGGTAATTGTGTACCGTGATCCCCACGCCCATTTTCGGGGGATAGCCAATTTCTCCCCCATAATATCCTCTGTTTCCCTTAATAAGATGATTATTTTGTAAACTCTCCTAGGTGCGGTTTGCTGTGTATATCAACCTTCCAAACTCCTTAACAGGATTCATGTTCAGATGTAGACTGCAAAGAATCTATGGGGGAAAAATTCAGTTGTTTGCGCCTCCCATTAGTGCCTTAAGAGGGCGCTAATGGGGCACAAAGCAACTAGCGCCCAGGCACGGTGATGTTTGCGCCGCTCGCGAAATTAACTAGACATTTTGCGGCGGCGCTAAGCACTACCGCCACGATCTCCTGTGCCGGAAGATCGTGACGTCAGTCAAGTGCGCAATGCCCCGGTAGCGCCTCGGACCGGATATTGAGTGGCACTCCCTGCCTTACCGCCTGCCGCCTAGCAACGACTGGTTGAGGGGAGCGTTTTGCAGTCAGAAAGGGACTGGGGGAGCGATATATAAAGGCGACCGCTTCCTGCCTTTTTTTGTTGGTGACATTTTTGCACCACGCATTCTGAGAGAGAGTGAGAGAGAGAGAGAGAGATTTCTGGAGAGATTCAACGCTGTGTGAAGGAGTTTTGGGTACTGAGCAGTACTTTGCAGGTTCATTTTGATTTGCCCTTCCTTGTATCGATTTAGAAGAGACTATGGGGGCTGTACTCTGAGCTCTTTCCCTGGGTCTCTCCATTGTTCTTTCCAGCAGATTTGATGTACAGGTTTCTCCAGGCCGAGATTCAAGGCTGCAATGAGCAGGTTGTGGATGGAGAGCAAAATCAACCCTCCCCTTTAAGATAAAAACAGAAAATGCTGGAGAAATTCAGCAGGTCAAGCAGCATCTGTGAAGAGAGAAACAGAATTAACGTTTCAGGTTGATGACCTTTCATCAGAACTCCCCTTTAAGAACTGGCCGGCGCCAGTGTCATAGAGATATACAGCACAGAAAGAGGCCCTTCGGCTGTGTCTCTGTTCCATTGCTGACTGACATCACATGAGCTTCGCCAGCGCTCTGAGGTAGCGCCTCGCTCCTCGGCCTTTGCACCTTAAGACATGTGTGAAGCACCTGATTTAGTGCTCCAATCACCTCCAGGGGCGATAAAAGCCAAGTTTGCCACCGGAGGCGATAATTAGCGGCAGGCGCTAAACTTTGTGCACAGCCGATAATGGCGCCCCAAACGGGGTGATACTGAATTTTTCCCCCTATATACCAAAACATTAACTCGTCATATCCCTTTTCAGATAGGAACAGGAGTAGGCCATTCAGCCCCTATAGTAATCTGGGATGTAATGTTTAAGTTATCCACCAGATGGAGCCAAATATTAAGGGTTCACATTCACCAGTTTTTAAGGTAATGGGTCATGTATTCAATGTCCTGGTACATCAGTTTATATGGTAAAGTGTCATTGCATTATGGGTATGACTCAGAGGTTCTTCCTCCATCTTGCCATCGTGCAGTAAGAATTGTGTGTCTTGCCTGCAGCCTGTAAGAGATGTTTCTCTGTTACACCGGGTAAATAAACAGTTGGGTTTTGTTCCTAATATCTCGCTTCTCTCAGTTTCTGACCTTACCACTCGGATATCAAATATTGGCGACGAGGATAAACAGATCACATCTTGAAGAAGAAACAAAAAGGAGCACTGCATAGAGGATCATGGCTGCTACGGTAGGAACGATCTCTGCTTTTGATGTTCAGACGCAGACCTGGGATGAATACTGCGAGTTGCTGATGCATTTCTTTGAAGCAAACGATATAATTGATGGCAGAAAAAGGAGGGCAATTTTGCTCACTTCCGTGGGAAGTCAGACGTATAGTTTAATGAGAAACTTATGCAGTCCTGCAAAGCCTGGAGACAGATCGTTTGCTAACTTAGTGGCCTTGCTGAAGGACTATTTCAATCCCAGACCGAGTGAGATTGTACAGCGTTTCAAATTTAATTCATGGAACAGAAAACCGGGAGAGACTGTATTGGATTATGTAGCGGTGTTGAAGAAATTGGCACACGGTTGCAATTACGGCAACAACCTGAAAGACATGCTGAGAGATAGGCTAGTTTGCGGGATAATGGATGAACGAATGCAGAGGAGATTATTGTCCGAGACTGGGCTTACGTATGAAAATGCGTTGGAACTTGCTCAAGCCATAGAGACAGCGAACCAAGATGTAAAAGAAATAAAAGGTTCAGACTGGGCTACTACAAAGCAAGTTGCAGGTCAGGTTATTGTACACAAGTTAAACATGCATCAGAAACCACAACGTGAGCATGTAAAGGCATGTTATAGATGCAATGGCGATCACCTGGCGAGGGAATGCAGGTTTCTGGAAGAAAACTGCCACAAGTGTGGGAAAAAAGGGCACATAAAACGTGCATGCAGGGCAAAAGCAACCGTGGAGGAATGCAAACCAAAAGTGGGAGGGAAGCAAAACCTAGGAAGAGAAGTGAAAAAACAGGGAGCACATCACTTCAGCGGAGAAGCTGAGAAAGAAGACAACATTTTCATAATGCATAGTATGGTAGAGAACATTCCAAAAGTGGATCCTATCACTTTGCAACTGACAGTAAATGACTCTAAGGTCAACTTTGAAGTGGATACAGGATGCGGTGTGACCATAATGAACAGGGAGGAGTACTCAAAATTGTGGAACCGTGCAAAAGTTCCAGAGTTAAAGTCTTGCTCTATGCAGCTTAAAACATATACCGGTGAACGAGTGGCGACATTGGGTACAGCTACTGTAACTGTGTAACACAGGGACACCGTGGAACAGCTACCTGTAGTTGTAGTATCAGGTTCTGGACCAAACCTGTTAGGTCGGGGCTGGATACAAGAACTTAAATTAGATTGGGGAGCAATAAATCAAATAGAGGGAGGCAAACAGTTGTCTTTGCAAGAAGTGTTGATTGAACATGAGAACGTGTTCAAGGAAGAACTTGGCACATTTAATGGACCCCCAGCTAAGATTTATGTAGACAAGGCGGCACTGCCAAGGTTTTTTAAACAACGACCTGTGCCGTATGCCATGAAACCGAAGGTAGAGGCTGAGCTTGACCGTCTTTTGAGAGAGAACATTCTGGAACCCGTGAAATGTTCAGAATGGGCAGCTCCCATTGTACCTGTTTTAAAACCGGACAATTTGGTAAGACTCTGTGGCGATTATAAATTGACAGTAAATAGGGTGTCTAAACTAGAACAGTATCCTATTCCCAAAACAGAGGATCTCTTTGCAAACCTGGCTGGAGGGAAGAAATTCACGAAGCTGGATATGAGTCATGCATACTTGCAGATTACACTAGATGAGGAATCCAAGAAGTATGTAACCATAAATACACACAAGGGTTTGTTTACCTATAACCGCTTACCATTCGGTGTCTCATCTAGACCAGCTATTTTCCAGAGGACTATCGAGGGTGTGCTGCAAGGGATCCCACATGTTTCAATCTATCTGGATGACATTCTGGTGACAGGAAGAACCGACCAGGAGCATCTGAGCACTCTGAGAGAGGTACTACAAAGATTGGATAAGGCTGGGTTACGGCTCAAGAGGAGTAAGTGCACTTTCCTGGGGAATGAGGCCATGTTCCTGGGACACAGAGTGGACGCCACCAGGCTCCATCCAATCAAGGAGAAGGTACAAGCACTGCAGGAGGCCCCAGTTCCTACCAATGTGACTGAGTTAAAAGCTTACCTGGGACTGCTAAACTATTATAACAGGTTTTTACCAAACTTGTCAACAGTGTTAGCACCTCTTCACAAACTTCTGCACAAGGAGACACAGTGGCAGTGGGAAGAGGAACAGAGGGTTTCATTTGAACAGTCCAAGAAACTGATGCTGTCCTCAGATGTGCTGGTTCACTACAATGCAGAGAAAGACATAATTCTCTCTTGTGATGCTTCACCTTACAGGGTGGGGGCGGTTCTTTCACACAGCTTGGAAGGTGGAACAGAAAGACCAATAGGGTTTATGTCTCGAACTCTGACACCAGCGGAAAAAAACTATTCCCAGTTAGATAAAGAGGGGTTAGCAGTAATGTTTGGGTTACAGAGGTTTCACAAGTACATATATGGCAGGAAATTCACCATATGCACCGATCATAAACTTCTTCTATCTCTTTTTAATGAAATGAAAGCAGTACCACAGATGGTGTCACCCCGGATCCAAAGGTGGGCAGTGACGTTGAGGGCATATGAGTATGTCATCGTTTACAAGGCGGGCAAGTACCATGGGAACGCAGATGCCTTGAACCGTCTTCCACTGCCAGGTACACCTATCCGTGCAGCTCCAGAGGACAGAGTTTTGATGTTGGAGGACATGGACATGGCAATTGTGACCGCAGAACAAGTAAGGACATGGACCAGTAAAGATCCCGTACTGTCTAGAGTCCGAGAATATGTGTTGAGGGGTTGGCCACAGCATCCGGAAGGGATTGATTTCATACCTTACAGTGTCAGGAAGAGAGAGCTGAGTGTGCAGGATGGTTGCGTGTTGTGGGGAGCACGAGTGATTATTCCACAGCCAGCACGACAGTCTATCCTAGGGCAACTACATCAGTGTCATCCTGGAGCTTCGCGTATGAAAGCCTTGGCAAGGAGTTACTTGTGGTGGCCAAAGCTAGATGAGGAGATAGAAAATCTAGTCAAGACATGCAGCACTTGTCATGTACACAGGAAGGCACCAGCAGCGGCTCCTCTCCACCCCTGGGAGTGGCCGGATAAACCATGAAGAAGATTACATATAGATTATGCGGGTCCATTCATGGGAAAGATGTTCCTCATAATCATTGATGCCCATTCCAAATAGATGGATGTTTATCCTGTAAATTCTGCTTCATCTACTGTTACTATAGACTGCCTGCGTAGGAGTTTTAGTAATCAAGGGCTACCGGAGATCGTAGTAAGTGACAATGCCACGTGTTTTGTGAGTACAGAAACAAAAGAGTTCATGAGAAACAATGGCATAGTGCACGTGACCTCAGCTCCATATCAGCCGTCTTCAAATGGACTTGCGGAGAGAGCCGTACAAACATTTAAGGAGATGATGAAAAAAAGTGCGGAAGGGAGTTTGGCAGCCAAGGTGTCACGAGTTCTGTTCAGCTACAGAATAACACCTCAATCTACCACAGGACTCTCTCCTGCTGAGCTGTTGTTAGGACATCGACTACGCTCCACCCTTGACCTGGTTCACCCAGACCTAAAAAGGAAGGTGGAAAACCGACAAATCAAACAAAAGGAGAACCATGACAGAAGGACAAAGAGCCGCAGTTTTGGAGAAGGAGATGTGGTCCTTACCAGGAATTTCAGTTATGGTCCAAAATGAATTCCTGGCGTCATAGACTCAATGACCGGTCCAGTATCATATACGGTCATGGTGGGAACTGGTCAGGTAGTACGCAGACATGTAGATCAGATACTGACCAGACAAGGGGAAATCGAAATGGAGGTTCCAGAGGAGATGTCGGAGGACAAGTTGGCCCCCAGTTATCCAAATGCATCGGTGGTATCACCACCACGAACAGAACCAGTTCCACCTGGACCCCTTCGTCAAGAGGAAACCATCGTAGCCGAGTCAGATACTCTGAGTACTGCTCAGGCGCAACAGGTGGCTTTACCACAACCAAGCAGGGACTTGACTGTAAGACATTCACCAAGGGCTCACAAGCCGCCAGAGAGATTGATGACGACCTGCTAGATTCGTTCAGTATGGACTATCGTTAAAGGAGTTTCCTTATGGGACTTTTTAAGAATGTTGTTAAGAAATTAATGTTCAACTTAAGAGGGGAGGGATATAGTAATCTGGGATGTAATGTTTAAGTTATCCACCAGATGGAGCCAAATATTAAGGGTTCACATTCACCAGTTTTTAAGGTAATGGGTCATGTATTCAATGTCCTGGTACACCAGTTTATATGGTAATGTGGCATTGCATCATGGGTATGACTCAGAGGTTCTTCCTCCATCTTGCCATCGTGCAGTAAGAATTGTGTGTCTTGCCTGCAGCCTGTAAGAGATGTTTCTCTGCTGCACCGGGTAAATAAACAGTTGGGTTTTGTTCCTAATATCTCGCTTCTCTCAGTTTCTGACCTTACCACTCGGATATCACAGCCCCTCTGGCCTACTCTGCTATTCAATTAAATCATGGCTGAGCTGTATCTTAACTCTGCCTTGGTTCCATAACCCTTAATACCCTTGCCTAACAAAAAACTATCAATCTTGGTTTCGATATTTGCAATTGACCTAGCCTCAACAGCTTTTTGGGGAGAAAGTGCCAGGTTTCTACTAGCCTTTGTGTGAAGAAGTGCTTTTTGACATCACCCCTGAACAGCCTAACTCTAATTTTATGGTTATGTCCCCTTTGTTCTGGACTCTCCCACCAGAGGAAATAATTTCTCTCTACCCTATCAAATCCTTTAATCATCTTAAACACTTCACTTGCAACCTGTCCTCATAATTTAACATTTTAGCCCTGGTATCATTCTGGTGAACCTGCGCTGCACCCCTTCCAAAGCCAATATATTCTTCCTGAGGTGCGGTGCCCAGAACAGAGTGCAGTTCTCCAGATGGGGTTTAACCAGAGCTCTGTACAGCTGTTACATAACTTCCATCCTTTTGTATCCCAGCCCTCGAGATAAAAGCCAACATTCCATTAGGCTTTTCAATTAATTTTTGTACCTGTCCACTAGGTTTTAGGAAGTTCTGTACTTGAACCCCTAAATCCCTCTGCTCAGCCACAGTTCCTAGCTTCTTGCCATTTAGAAAATAATCTGATTTATCTTCCTGAGATCCAAAGTGGATGACCTCACACATTCACACATTGAACTCCATCTGCCACAGATGCTAAACTGCCTGCTGTATCTTTCCAACAATTACAGATTATTTTCCTTTTTATCATTCACTGAGATGAGAGCTTTGCAGTCTCTCTCAGGTATCCATTATTCTTTATTTAATACCTTCATCGTTAGCATGTCACTTCTGATTCCAGAATGTCAGAGATCGACTTGCTCACACCTCGATGCAACTATGTCAATCTTCACTGATTTGACTTTAGATAGCCCTATAAAAGTGAACCAGTTTGCAAACTGGTTTTCAGTACATGCCACTGTTTAAAAACTTGCTCTCATCTTTTGGATGAATAGTTAAACTGAGGCTCCATCTGCCAGCTCAGGTGAATTTAATAAATTCCATGACACTATTCATAGAAGAGTAGGCAGCTCTGAAGGTATCCCGGCCAATATTCTTCTTCCTGCAACACCACCATTAAAAAAAAATTAGCTGAATTATTATTTGTGGGAGCTTGCTGTGCACAATTGGTTGTTGTGTTTGTTACAACAGTGATTGCACTTCAAAAGCAATTGGTTGTAAACACTTTAAAAGGGCTAGAAATTCGTTATAGCCGAGTCAGTAGAAAAGTTGGAGAATTAGCGGCAGGCGTAAATGCTTTAGACTGCATGCAAAATTTGTGCTCACTGCTCAATAAAATGACTGGAGTCCTAAATCAAGTCTTAAAACCCAAACTCATTGGCGTTACACGCAAAGGTTGGACCAATATTATGCACAGTCTAATCGCAATTCATCATTGCCACAGGCTTTTTTCACTTCTTAAAGGGGAGTATCTTGATGCCGCAGCACCTCATTCTCAGCATTGCTGGCTGTGCATCTACTTCAGCAAGCAGAAGCAGAACAAGGAGAATGAACCGGAGGACCAGTGCACTCATGGCAGGTCCACGCCCCAGGGAGAGAGCCTGCAGATTCTCTGATGAAGCATTGGAGGCATTGGTTTTCGTTGTGGAGAGACGGAGGGCGGTGCTCTACCCAGCAAGTGGCAGGAGGTCCTTGCCACAAATCTTCTGCACCATGTGGAGGGAGGTAGCGCTGTGGTCCCCAGGACAATACACAGTGCAGGAACAAATTTAATGACCTCACTAGGGTGGTCAGGGTGACTCAATGGTTTAACAAATGGTACATACCACCATCTGTACCACAATCTTCACACAAAGCACCACACCCCCAGCACTCACCCACCAACAATCTCTACCTACCAAAACTCACACCCACATCTCACACCTTGCACACAATGACAGCTATTCAACTATGGCAGGCACATCACCCAAACACATTGCTCCACACTCACTCACACACTTTCCTTTCTCTTGCAGGCCAAGGTGGCTCACAACAGGAGGGAGCAGGAGTGCACAGGTGGGGGACAAGCCGACACCCAATCACTGTGTGCGCTGGAGAATTGAGTGCTGCAAATCATTGGGTGCCAGGTGGTGGGCACCATGACCACTGGTGATGTTGACCCCCTTGGGGACAACGGTATTTTCATCCCTGCTCCTCCTTCTCACATCCCACTTCCCCACCACCACACAAGCGTTTCGCACTTTCCAGCTAATCATGCTGTATGCATGCATTCCTCCCTTCCTGCCCCCCTCCCCTCACCTTAACCTGACCTTTCTGCCTTTATGCTTTCAGATAATCAGCAAGCACCTGACCAGCCTGTCCCTGAGGGCACCGTAGAGAGCGAGGCGGGAGAAGAGGAGGAGGAAGAACACACTGCGTCACTGCATCTCTCACCCGCAGGCACCAGCTCAGATACTGGCACTACGCGTTCTTTAGAGGCTAGTATAGTAGCGGGATCTGCACGGGGTGAGGCACCAGGGACGAATGGGCTGCAGCAAGACCAGGGGGAAAGGGTAGCTCGGGGGCCAGCTCCCCAGAGGGTGAGTTCGCGCGCGAGTTCTGCTGCACAGGACTCAGATGAGGACCTGATTGGGAGGCCTTTAGAAGAAAGGTGATGGGCATGTGCACGGAGATGATAGGTGCAATGGCAAGGGTGCCTGAGAGCCTCTTGGCAATGGTAAGGAGTGTGGAAGATTCCACCTCCAACATTGCACAAGGCTCTGCCATGGAGCCCATCATTTCCAGTCTGCAAAGGATGGTTGACTCCCAGAGAGACCGTGGCGACCACGCCATCATGCCGCGGGTGATGGGCAATCTGGAGCATCCATTGCAACATAGGCCAAAGTGACGCAACATTTTAGTGCTGTAATGCAGTCTATGCTTGGTGGCATCCAATCTCAGACTGCTCTCATGCAGTCTCAGCTTGATGCCACGCAAGCTTTGACTGCTGCCATCATGGCTGAGTCGACCACCATCGATGGGGCTTTCACGGTGTTGCAGCAGGCCAGCAATCTATGCTCCAACAGATTGCTAGGGATGCTGAGGTGCTGTCCCGGGGGAGTGGCAGTGGGTCAGTGGAGCAGGAACCTGCTGTCCTCTCTCACCACTGCCACTATCCCATTGCCCTTGTCGCTGCCTGTCATCCAGCCAGCCCAGACTGCTGCCGCCCATGCTGAGGTGGTGCAGTCTACAGCCGAGCCTTCCAGGTCCAGAGCTGGTCGAGGGCGTCCTGCAAGGCCATCTGAAGTCTCCCACACGGACACTCAGCAGCCTTCCACCAGCTCTGCTGCAGCCACTGGGCAAAGGCACAGTAATGACAGGCACTAAGGGATTGCACAAGAGTGAATAGTTAATATTTTTGCTGTAAATATGTGTTCACTGATTTTTGATAAATTTATTAATTGATTTTGGATTCTTATGTGGTGTGTCTCATTTCAGCTTTGTTCTGTGATATGACCTGCGACAGGGATGGAATGATGGGGATGTGGTGAGCAACAGGGATCTGGGGTTTAATTCATTCGAACCACAGTCTGATGAGACGGTCATGGACCGCCCTTCTGGAAGGCCGATTGAGTGGCTGCCTCCTCCCTCACTCCTGTTCCTCCTCCTCCTCCTCGTCTTCCTCTTCCTCCTTGTCCTCCTCCTCTCCCTCTTCCTCCTCCTGAGGTGGTCCCACAAACCTTGGTGGCAAGGTGGCCAAGTTGTGGAGCATGCTGCAGACCACCACGAAATGGGACACTCGCTCAGCCGAGTACTGGAGGGCTCCTCCCGAGTGGTCAAGGCAAGGAACCGTTGCTTCAGCAGGCCAATGGTCTGCTCAATGATGTTCTTTGTGGCAGCATGGCTCTCAATATATGAGTGTTGGGCAGGAGTGATGGGGAATCATGAGCCAACTGGAGAATGGATAGCAATTGTCTCTGGCGCAGGATGAAGGCAACGTGGATCCTGCTAGGATAGCGGGCATTGACAGTGAGGATTCGCTGTGCGTGGTCGCACACCAACTGCAGATTAAGTGAGTGGTAGCCTTTGCGGTTATGGAAGATCTCAGGATTGTTACGCGGTGCCCGCAAACCACGTGGGTGCAATCAATGGCGCCCTGCACCATGGGGAATACTGCTATCCTGACAAAGCCACATGCGAGCTCGTCCTGCTTCTCTCTGGTGATGGGGAAGGAAATGTAGTCCCTTCTCTTGCTGTAGAGAGCCTTAGTAACCTCCTGGGTGCAGCGATGGACGGTGAACTGCAAGTTGTTACCTATATCTCCTTTGCAGACTGGAAGGATCCGCTGGTGAATAAATTGAGGGCGACGGTGACCGTGACTGCCACTGGGATAGAGGCTGGAGGTCTGGTTGCAGGAGGTAGCAGAGTTCTATGACCACCTCCTTGGTGAACCGGAGCTGTCTAATACACTGCTGCTCGCTTAATTGGATGCAGAACAAAATGCTCTCGGTATACCCTCGGAGGGTAAGGCCTGCTGTTGAGAGCCCTGATGGCCCTCCTCCTCCCTCTGGGCGCATGTTCCAGTCTTCCCCGCTGCCTCCGCTCCCTCCACTTTAGACCCCGGAGGGCAATGTTGACTGCCAGCACAGCCCCCATTAATGTTACCAAGTGTAGCAGTTTGATTCTTTGAACACTAAATGTAGCTACTTTTTAGTTGCCAGATGACTGCTGATACAAAAAAACCTTGAAATAACTGATTTGAGTATAAGAGTAAAGACATCTTACTGCAATTCTATAGGGCCCTGGTGAGACCACACCTGGAGTATTGTGCACAGTTTTGGTCTCGTTACCTAAGGAAGGATATACTTGCCATAGAGGGAGTGCAATAAAGGTTCACCAGATTGGTTCCTGGGATGGGGGGGATTGTCTAATGAGGACAGAGTGTGTAATCTAGGCCTATATTCTCTAGAGTTTAGAAGAATGAGAGGTGATCCCATTGAAACATCCAAAGTTCTTACAGGGTTTGACAGGGTAGATGCAGGGAGAATGTTTCCCCTGGCTGGGGCATCTAGAACCAGGGGTCACAGCCTCAGAATAAGGGGTCGGCCATTTAGGACTGAGATGAGGAGAAAGGGTGGTCAATCTTTGGAATTATCTACCCCAGAGGGCTGTGGAGGCTCAGTCATTGAGTATATTCAAGATAGAGATCGATAGATTTTTGAATATTAAGGGAATCAAGGGCTATGGGGATAGTGCAGGAAAGTGGAGATGAGGTATAAGATCAGCCATGATCTTACTGAATGGCGGAGCAGGTTCAAAGGGCAAAATGGTCTACTCCTGCACCTATTTCTTATGTTCTTATGAATTAAACTGTTGTAGTGGGTGAACCTAACATATCATTTCTGTGTGAGACACATGATACAACATCACATGTTATAATGTCACATACTTTATGAGATTCTTTTACACCCACTGGAAATGAGGGCTATGAGTTAGGAGAGGTCTTTTATCGTAAAAGTCATCCCAAAATGCTTCACAGATAGGTGTAAAGAAAATGGACACCAAGCCAGGAAGTGGGGGGAAATGGTGGTGGGGTGGGGTGGTGGAGGTTAAGAGGGGTAACTAAAATCTCAGAGTGATGATTCTTGAGGATACAGAAGAACCTTGAAATAACTGAATGAAACTGTTGCAGTGGGTGAAACTAATTAAAAAAAACATTGAAACTGCACTAACCTGACAGCTGCAAGTGATTACTGATGATCCCTTTAAATAACATCCCTGGAGCCAGCTTCCTGGTGCTGTATGGCAGCTCTCCCTGATGGTGTTTACTCCAGGCATTGAGGTAAGTTTTTTAAAGACTGAGAAATAGCTGGAGAGGAAGAAAAGTTTGGGAAGGAATTCCGAAGAGTCAGACGAAATCAGCTGAAAACTCTGCCAACAATAGTTGAGCTGACAGAAGGAGAGATGCATAGAAGGCCAGAATAAGAGGAAAATAACATATGAGGAGGGGATATCGGCCATATGTTAGGACAAGCCCATGGAGTGATTTAAAGACCGTGCAGGCAACATACAAAGAATTCCAGTACAAAATGTCAAAACAGTGTCTTAACAGTCAGTTACATGGAGATCTATACAATATTAGTGTAGTTACACATATTTGACATCCATAATATTACCAGTCACTGGCAAGTTACAAATTTCTTACATTCATTCAGTAAATCCATCTAATCTTATGTCATCAACTGACATAAAAATTGATGTTGGAGTGTGTTTTAAGTCTAGAAAACCTCTCCGTGGTCAGTTCCTGAGTTTAACTTTCCTGGTTTAACTGGACATCTTGATATGTCTCTGTCTTCTAAAACACTCCTGTCTACTTTGTTTCCAAGTGGACAACCCTCACTGAAGAGCAAAAACTGAGTTCTTACTTCATGGGAATTTTGGGTGCATAAAATTTCTGAATCTTCATTAATACCCTGAACAAAATTAGTTTTACGATCTCGATGTACAGCGAAGAAAACTTCATGTTACTGCATAATAAACGTAGAGCACATTGTGTGGACTTGTAGATAAATTCCTATTGTACTATGTGATTAAATCCTGCATAATTAGTCATATATTATTTGTCTATGAAACTAAACATAAAATGAATCATTTCAGCAAGCCTCATACCTTATCAACAGAAACAAACTCACAAATAAATTATCCAGGGGGATATCATTCAAAATCAACCCCATTGGAAACTGGACAATGTGCTAATAATGTATAATATCAGCAATCCTGATATGGATATAATTTCTGTTCTGCAATTTGAATCGAACACATGTTCCTCTCCTTTCAAAATGTTTTTTAGGGCACAGTGGCCTGGAATTTGGAGTCAGCAGCGAAGCAAAGGCGTTTGGCATGGGCCCTGAAGTAAGCTTCACACAAAGATCTCACGATCTCTGTGTCGAGAAGTTAGGGTTTTCTGACATGTAATTCAAATCAACGGAGTATAGTGGGAATCCCCTAGTGCGAGCTGCTGTGATGTCAGCAAGCTGACTAAGCAGCCAATCAAAGTGCAGAATTCTCACAGACAGAGAACAAGAAAGTGGGTACGCTCTTAGAATTCTAACTTCTCAAAAATGTTAGAGAGAGCAAAAACAAAGATTGGGGCTGTCGCATGGGGAAAGGGCAAACCTGAAATAAAGAGGAACAAACTTAAAAAAAAATTAATCAATTGTGTCAGCCAGTGGCTCAGTGGGTAGCACTCTCGCCTCTGCGTCAAAAGGTTGTGGGCTCAAGTCCCGCTCCAGAGACTTGAGCACAACAATCTAGGCTGACGCTCCAGTGCAGTACTGAAGGATTACTCTCTCTAACATTTTTGAACAGTTAGAATTCTAAGAGCCTACCCATTACCTTGTTCTCTGACTGTGAGAATTCGGCTTTTTGATTGGCTGATTCCCACTATACTCCATTGATTTGAATTACATGTCAGAAAACCCTAACTGCACCGTCGGAGTTGCCCGTCTTTTGTATGAGATGTTAAACCGCGGCCCCATCTGCTCTCTCAGGTGGACATAAACAGGGGTGGATGGTGACAGCCTGTGGAGGAGCAGTGAATGATGGACCGCAACTTCTGGATTTCCACATTAAGTTGCGCACGCGCTAAATCCTGAAGTTACGGTCAGTTTCAAAGGTGGAATGACAGCAAATGTTGCCTGTTCGCCGTCATCAGGACTGCCAATTCCAGCCATTAAAATGATCAGTCAATGGCGTACCTTTGCATCTAAGCCAACTCCTCCATTGTCCAGCTTCATGGGACTAATACGACCGACCCACCTCCTGAGAGCAGATTGGTTGCCCGCACCTCGTCCCGCCTCCATTAAAACTAGAAGTGGGCAGATTCGGGGCGGGTTGGATTCCTGTTTGCAATTTTTAACATTTTTACTTCCCACCTGTTTTTGAGGGTTAAAATTACCCCCATTGTCTTTAGCTTTCACCGTGAACTCCATCCCCCTCCCCGGCCACTATCTCAGGCTGAACCAGACTGTTCACAACCTCAGTGTCTTATTCGATCTTGAGCTGAGTTTCTGACCCCATGTCCTATTGATCACAAACAGCACCTTTGTAATATCACCCACCTCCACCCCCTAACTCAGCTTATCTGCTGCTGAAAGCCTCATCCATGCCTTTCTCACTTCCAGACATGACTATTCCAATACTTTCCTGGTCAGCCTCTTATTCCCCACTCTCCATCATCTTCAGCCCATCCAAAACTCTGCTGCCCATGTCCAATCCTGCACCAAGTCCCTCTCACCAATTACCCCAGTCCTCACTGAGCTGCATTGACTCACCATCACCCAATGTCTCAAGTTTAAAGATATTTAAATCCCTTCATGGCTGTGCTCCTCCCCATCTCTCTAATCTCCGCCAGCTTTACATCCCACCCTCTGAGCTCTCCTCTGAATCTGGCCTCTTGTGTACCCCTCTGCTTTTGCCCCATTATTGGAGGAGTGGGCCTCACCCACCCCTTCCCCAATGCCACCCCCCCATCCCCCCTCCCACCAACCAGCACAAAATGTTCTCCTGATACCAGCCGATTTCTTGGGGTCAAGGTCGTTTGTAGATTTTAGTTGGACTCCGTGGGTGGAGATTAACTGCAGTAGAGATTGGAATCACGCCACAGCATAGCATGAACGACGACCTCTGTACTGGCCAAAGAACCATATTTTTTTTTTGTGCGAAGTCTAGGCAACTGATTACTCTGACTGATTGCACAGGCTTTTAAGCCCTTAAAACTGTAATCCCCTCCATTGCCCATAGCAACGCTGGATACCAGAAATGTTCTGAGGTCCCTTGAGGCCCCTGTTACTAAGGCATAAATAACAGGAAATGCATTGTAGGACATATTCCTGTCATTTGTGTGTAATTATAATGCACCCTTCCATATTTGGGTGGATGTATTATAAGCCTGATGCTACTTCTGACAGAGTAACTCCCAAAGAATGTTGCATTACGTAACCCAAGTGAAAAACCAGTGCAAGATTTTTATCCCCAGCTTGCTGCAAAAATGACAACGACACAGAGTCTTTGCCACTTATCCTCCGTTCATAATAACAATTATTTATTTATTTTTGTAGATTAATTGCCTTTTTTGCAAAATTAACAGCAGAAGTGTCTGAACCCCACCATATAGGGCATTATATAGTGGCAGAATGCAGGTTGCATCCTGTGCTCTGTTCAGATCCCAATCTCAGCTGTACATAAGGAGACATTGAGCAGAATTTAGGCGTTTCACAGGGGTTAACGAAAATCAGACATCCTTGCGATAGGTTTCAGAGTGACATTGGCAAGTTGTCTACCTATCACTTATACTACAGCGGCTACATGACCCAGGGAGACCAAAAGGAGATTGAGAGGTAAAGAGAGGGAATTATAAACACAAAAACCCTCCATTGCCTCAGGATCTCTAAGCCTTGACTTTGTTCTATGCGGTGGTATAAAAGTAGATTTTAGATGGCAGATCCCAGAATCAGCTTTCTGAGAATCCTTCTGAACTTTTCATTATTAAAGATCTTCAAGGAGCTCAATTATGTATCCTGATATGCCTTGAGGTATACATCTATTGCTCCATCAAAATCAAAGGTTCCTTTGATAAGGTATTTGTATGTGCTCCAGGCCAACAGTATTGTGCAGGAGATATTTAGAAAACTTTACGTACGGTAGCAAAGCAACACAGAAAGCTGTAAATTTCATGAAAGTTAAGGTAAAAAAGATTAAAAGGAAGGTTTGAATTTATATAATACTTTGTCATTGCTTTCTGGAATGCTCAAGGTGCTTTTCATACAATGAGTTACTCTGATGTGCAATGAGTATTACATAGGAAGAAGCGGCAGAAAGTCGATGTACAGCAAGATCCCACAACAGCAGTAAGATGAATGGCCAGTTCGTCCATTTTTTTGACAGTGGTAATTGAGGGAGGGGTGTAGATCAGGAGAACCCTCTGCTCTCTCCCAAGTAGATCCGGAGGATATTTAACATCCACATGAGCCACCAGAACAGGCAGATGGGGGCCCAATTTAATGACTCGTACGAATCAACTCTTTTTAGTCATGCATGATACTAGAAGTACAGACATTTCTAAATCCATTGTAAGCTTTGTTCACAAAAAGCTGCATCTTTGCTCATGATTCTTTCTGTGATTCCTCATGCTGTTTCATAATCTGTGTGTCTGTACCATCCTTATAACCCAGTGGAAATCCTCAGTTCCAAAGTGGCTACACTTTGCTGAATCAGTGATCAGCTATGATAAGGTGGGGTAGGTCTCAAAAGTGAAAAGAAACTCTGGAAAATTCTTCTCACCCCCTCAGACAATCGAAAAAATGTCTCTAAACTTAAAAAAATTATGAGTTGAAAGCAGTAATGTGTTTCCAAAATCAGAGTAAAAATACATAGGGAAAATTCACCAACCCCACAATCTCAGTGGGGAGCTATACTGGAAAGGAACGTGAGTTGGAGACTTTTCTGTGCAACCACAGCAGATGCGTCTGCTCATTCACCTCGTCTCACGACATCTACCAGGGCCCCAAACACTCTTTCCATGTGAGGCAGTAACCTATGTGTACTTCCTCCAAACTAGCACCAATTCTCCGACCCATACTCCCTTCAAGCATGGCTCCCCACTGCGAGTTTTGCATTGGTGAATTTACCCTATAACAAAGAATTTATGAATTGGCTTCCCACTAACCTAATTGAGTTTTTTGATGAGGTAACAGAGAGGGTTGATGAGGGCAATACGGTTGATGTGGTGTACATGGACTTCCAAAAGGCATTTGATAAAGTGCCACATAATAGGCTTGCCAGCAAAGTTGAAGCCCATGGAATAAAAGGGAATGGCAGCATGGGTACAAAATTGGCTAAATGATAGGAAACAGAGTTGTGGTGAATGGTTGTTTTTCGGACTGGAGGAAGGTTCACAGTGGTGTTCCCCAGGGGTCGGTACAAGGACCACTGCTTTTTTTGATATATATTAATGACTTGGATGTGGGTGCACAGGGCACAATTTCAAAATTTGCAGATGACACAAAACTTGGAAGTATAGTGAACAGTGATGAGGATAGTGATAGACTTCAAGAGGACATAGACAGGCTGCTGGAATGAGCGGACACGTGGCAGATGAAATTTAATGCAGAAATGTGCGAATTGATACATTTTGGTAGGAAGAACGAGGAGAGGCAATATAAAGTAAAGGGTACAATCCTAAAGGGGGTGCATGAACAGAGAGAGACCTGGGGGTATATGTGCACAAATCATTGAAGGTGGCAGGGCAGGTTGAGAAAGCAGTTAAAAAAGCATACGGGATCCTGGGCTTCATAAATAAAGGCATAGAGTACAAAAGCAAGGAAGTTATGATGAACCTTTATAAAACACTGGTTCGGCCTCAATTTTAGGAAGGATGTGAAGGCCTTAGAGAGGGTGGAGAAAAGATTTACAAGAATGGTTTCAGGGAAGAGGGACTTCAGTTATGTGGATGGACTTATAGCAGAGAAGGTTGAGAGGAGATTTGATAGAGGTGTTCAAAATCATATGGGGTCTAGACAGAGAGAAACTGCTCCCATTGGCGGAAGGGTCGAGAACCAGAGGACACAGATTTAAGGTGATTGGCAGAAGAACCAAAGGCGACATGAGGAAAAAAAATTTTACGCAGCGAGTGATTACGACCTGGAATGCACTGCTTGAAAGGGTGGTGGAGGCAGATTCAATTGTGGCTTTCAAAAAGAATTGGATAAGTACCTAAAGGAAAACATTTGCAGAGCTATGGGGAAAGGGCGAGGGAGTAGGACTAGCTGAAGTGCTCTTGCAGAGAGCCAGGACGGACTTGACAGGCCGAATGGCCTCCTTCTGTGCTGTAACCATTCTATGATTCTATGATTCTAATATATGTAGAATCATTCTATTTCCTCTCCAGACCACTGCATCTAACCTAAAAACTTGTAACAACTTGCAACAGCTAACTACTCTTATATTTCAATCCCAACCAATCTGCTCAATACTAGCATAATTGAACAGAGAAACAGATTCAAATGTAATACAAACAATCCTTCTGCTCTTAGGAACAAGGAATACACCCAAACAATGTGGGCACTAAAAATCTGAAATAATACCAAGTGGAAGATTTTGGACAGTTTTGTGATGAAAGGTATCACTTTGTGAAAAATAATTGTGACATTTTTCTAAGCTTTATTCTTTTATAGCATTTGTTCTCAGTATACAAACAGATGATAAAGTGTTTGCGTGGGTTTTCTCCGGGTGCTCCGGTTTCCTCCCACAGTCCAAAGATGTGCGGGTTAGGTTGATTGGCTATGATAAATTGACCCTTAGTGTTAGGGGGCTTAAATACGTGGGGTTATAGGGATAGGGTGGGATATGTGTTGGTGTAGGCGTTACGGGGATCGGGTGGGATATGTGTCGGTGCAGGCTCGATGGGCTGAAATGGCCTCTATCTGCACTGTGGGGTTTCTGTGATTCTGTGAAGGCACATGGAATGCTTGCCTTTATTAGCTGTGGAATAGAATACAAGAGCAGAGGGGTTATGCTTCAACTATATAAAACATTAGTTAGGCCTCAGGTAGAGTACTGCGTGCAGTTCTGGTCACCACATTACAGGAAAGATGTGATTGCACTAGGGAGGGTACAGAGGAGATTTACAAGGATGTTGCTGGGATTAGAGAATCTCAGCTATGAGGAAAGATTGGATAGGCTGGGTCTGTTTTCCTTGGAACAGAGGAGGCTGAGGGGATACCCTATTGAGGTGTATAAAATTATGAGGGGCATAGATAAAGTGGATAGAAAGGACCTATTTCCCTTAGCAGAGGGGACAAAAACCAGGGGACACAGATTTAAAGTAATTGGGGGAAGGTTTAGAGGGGACTTGAGGGGAAATTTCTTCACCCAGAGTGTTTTGGGGGTCTGGAACTCACTGCCTGAAAGGGTGGTAGAGGCAGGAAACCCAACCACATTTAAAAAGTACTTGGATATGCACTTGGGATGCTCTAACCTGCAGGGTAATGGACCAAGAGCTGGGAAGTGGGTTTAGACTGGATAGCTCTTTGTTGGCCGGCACGGACACGATGGGCCGAAATGACCTCCTTCTGTGCTGTAACTTTCTATGATTCTAAGATTCTATGACCTTTTTTCTCCCAATAAATGAGGGTTCTTTTGAAACATGGCCTAGTTTGTCTAGACCTGTGTCCCCATATGTTCCAACCTTTCAAGGCAGGTGTGCAAAGTATTGACTGTGTGTGATATCTCCATTTTAGTGTATCTCCTATGGACAGGTGCAGGAACATAAGAACATAAGGAATAGGAGCAGGAGTAGGCCATTTGACCCTTCAAGCCTGCTCCACCATTCAATAAGATCATGGCTGATCTTCTACCTCATCTACACTTTCTGGAACTATCCCCATATCCCTTGATTCCCTTAATATTCAAAAATCTATCGATCTCTGTCTCTGAATATACTCAACGACTGAGCCTCCACAACCCTCTGGGGTAGAGAATTCCAAAGATTCACCACCCTCATCTCAGACATAAATGGCTGACCCCTTATTCTGAGACTGTGACCCCTGGTTCTAGACTCCCCAGCCAGAGGAAACATCCTCCCTGCATCTACTCTGTCAAGCCCTGTAAGAATTTTGTATGTTTCAATGAGATCACTTCTCATTCTTCTAAACTCTAGAGAATATAGGCCTAGTCTACTCAATCTGTCCTCATAGGACAATCCCCCCATCCCAGGAACCAGTCTGGTGAACCTTCGTTGCACTCCCTCTATGGCAAGTATATCCTTCCTTAGGTAAGGAGCCCAAAACTGTACACAATACTCCAGGTGTGGTCTCACCAGGGCCCTACAGAATTGCAGTAAGACGTCTTTACACTTACCCTCTTGTAATAAAGGCCAACATAGCATATGCTTTCCTAATTACTTGCTGAACCTGCATGTTAACTTTCAGTGATTCGTGTACAAGGACACCCAGGTCCTTCTGAACACCAACATTTCCCAATCTCTCACCATTAAAAAAAAAATCTCTGCTTTTCTATTTTTCCTACCAAAGTGGATAACTTCAAATTTCTACACATTATATTCCATTTGCCATGTTCTTTCCCATTCACTTAGCCTGTCTATATCCCCTTGAAGCCTCCTTGCATCCTCCTCACAACTTACATTCCCACTCAGCTTTGTATCATCAGCAAACTTGAATTTATTACATTTGGTCCCCTCATCCAAATCATTGATGTAGATTGTGAATAGCTGAGGCCCAAGCACTGATGCTTGCGGTACCCTACTAGTTACAGCCTGCCAACCCGAAAATGACTCGTTTATTCCTACTCTCTGTTTTCTGTCCGTTAACCAATCCTCAATCCATGCTAGTATATTACCCCCAATCCCATGAGCCCTAATTTTGTTTAATAAGCTCTTGTTTGGCACCTTATCGAATGCCTTCTGAAAATCCAAATACACCACATCCACTGGTTCCCCTTATCTATTCTGCTAGTTACAACCTCAAAAAATTCTAACAGATTTGTCAAACACGATTTCCCTTGCATAAATCCGTGTTGACACTGCCCAATCCTATTATTATTTTCTAAGTGCCTTGTTACCACGTCCTTAATAATAGATTCTAGCATTTTCCCTACTACTGATGTCAGGCTAACTGGTCTGTAGTTCCCCATTTTCTCTCTCCCTCCTTTCTTAAATAGTGGGGTTGCATTTGCTACCTTCCAATCCGCGGGAACCATTCTAGAATCTATGGAATTTTTGAAAATGATAACCAATGCATCCACTATCTCTATAGCCAATGTTTTCAAAACCCTAGGATGTAGGCCATCAGGTCTAGGGGATTTATCGGCTTTTAGTCCCATTAATTTCTCCAGTACTACTTTTTAACTAATACTAATATCTTTCAGTTCCTCATTCTCGCTAGACCCTTGGTTGTCCACTATTTATGGAAAGTTTTTTGCGTCTTCCTCTGCGAAGACAGACACAAAGTATTTGTTTAATTGCTCTGCCATTTCCTTATTCCCCATTATAATTTATCCTGTCTCAGCCTGTAAGGGACCCACATTTACTTTGGCTAATCTTTTCCTTTTTACATACCTATCAAAGCTTTTACAGTCTGTTTTTATGTCTCTCGTTAATTTACTCTCATATTCTATTTTCCCTTTCTTTATCAATTTATCGGTCCTCCTTTGCTGAATTCTAAAATCTTCATAATCCTCAGGCTTACTATTCTTTTTGGCAACATTATAAGCCTCTTCCTTAGATGTAATACTACCTTTAACTTCTCTTGTTAGCCACGGTTTGACCACTTTTCCTGTGGAGATTTTGAGCCTTAAAGTAATGTATATTTGTTTTAATTATGTATTAATTCTTTAAATGCTAACCATTGCTCATCCACTGTCATATCTTTTCAAGTAGTTTCCCAATCTACCTTAGCGAACTCGCCCCTCATACCTACGTAGTTTGCTTTGTTTAGATTTACGACCCTATTTTCAGATTTAACTAAGTCACTTTCAAACTCAATATAAAATTCTATCATACTATGGTCACTCTTCTCTAAAGGCCCCTTTACTACAAGGTTATTAATTAGCCCTTTCTCATTGCACAATACTAGATCTAAAATAGCCTGTTCCCTAGTTCATTCCTCAACATACTGATCTAGAAAACTTGCATACATTCCATGAATTCGTCCTCCACACTATTACTGCAAATTTGGTTTGCCCAGTCTATATGTAGATTAAAGTCCCCCATGATTACTGTATTACCCTTGTTACATACACCTCTAATTTCCTGATTTATACTCTGCCCTACATTACAACTACTGTTTGGAGGCCTAAAAACAACCCCCACCAATGTTTTCTGCCCCTTGCTGTTTCTTAGCTCCACCCAAACTGATTCTACTTCTTGATTTTCAGAGCTAAGATCCTTTCTCTCTACTGTCTTTATCCCATCCTTTATTATCATGTCTACCCCTCCTCCTTTTACATTTTGCCTATCCCTTCTAAAAGTTATGTATCCTGGAATATTTAGTTCCCAACCGTAGCCACTTTGCAACCACGTCTCCGTTATGGCTATTAGATCAAACCTGTTAATTTCTATCTGCGCTATTAATTCATCTATTTTTTTGTGAATACTTCACGTAGTCAGATATAGTGCCTTTAGCTTTGACTTATTTCTCTTTTCCCTGATGTCTCCTTAGTCACTGATGCCTTATTACCTTTGTTACTCTCTCTGTCCCTTCCTGACCCACTCTGTTATTTTTACCCAAAACTCTACTCTACTCTAGAGCCTTGACATTTCTCTCGCTGCTTTTAAATTTACTCTTTCCTGAATCCACATGCACCCCCCCACCCTTCCTTAGTTTAAAGCCCTGCCTACTGCCCTAGTTATTCGGTTCACCAAGACACTGGTCCCAGCCTGGTTTATGTGGATCCCATCCCAATAGAACAGCTCCCTCTTTCCCCAGTTCTGGTGCCAGTGCCCCATGAACCAAAACGACTTCCTCTCACACCACTCTTTGAGCCACGCATTTAAACCTCTAATCTGTTTGTCCCTATGCCAATTTCTGCGTGGCTCAGGTAACAATCCAGAGATTATTACCTTTGAGGTTCTGCTTTTTAATTTGGATCCTAGCTCCTCAAACTCCCTCAGCAGAACCTCATTCCTAGTTCTACCTATGTCATTGGTTCCTACGTGGACCACGACAACTATATCCTCCCCCTCCCACTCCAAGTTCTTCTCCAGCCGTGAGGAGATGTCTTAAACCCTGGCAGGCAACACAACCCTCGGAACTCTCGGTTGCGGCTGCAGAGAACAGTATCTATCCTCCTGAGTATACTATCCTCTACCACAACTACATTCCCTTTCACTCCCCACACTTGAATGGCCTCCTGCACCATGATGCCATGATCAGCCTGCTGATCCATCCTAAAGGCTTTTCCCTCATCTACACAGACAGCAAGGACCTCATTCATACCTGTTGGACAAGGGCAAAGGCTGAGGCTCCTCCAGCACTGCACCTGGGATCCCCTTACCTGCCTGAGTTGCAGTCACACCCTCCTGTCCCTGACCACTAACCAGACCTGTACCAGTACCTAATCTAAGGGGTGTGGCTGCCTCCTGGATCAAAATGTCCAGGTAACGCTCCCCCATCACTGATACCCTGCAATGTCTGCACCTCAGACTCCAGCTCAAAAATTCTGAGCTGAAGTTCCTCAAGATGCAGGCACTTACTGCAAGCGTGGTTGTCCGAGATCACAATGCTCTCCACAAACTCCCACATGCTGCAGTTGCGGCACACTGCCTGCACTGCCATCCCGATATGACCTTGATTTATTTAATTCAATTTGTAATTAGGTAACTTAGTTTACAGTGTCGTTTCTTGACTAATTATTTGGTCTAGATTAAGTTAAGGGAACTGAAATTAAATATCTACCTGTAACACAAAGCACTACAAGCAGTGTAGGCAAAAAGCAACAACTCCTTCCCCCTCTTCTCCAAATTCCCACTCTTTCCAAATTCCCAACCAAAGCACTCTGGTCAAGTCCACTCCGTTTAATCCCGCTCTGTGCTGACTACAGGACTATTCTAAGTGACTATATCTAACAAGACACAATTCACCAGTTAATAGATTCATGAGAAACTCACCATGCCAACATTTAAGAATAGATTAGATAGGTGATTGAAGGGAAGGGGGATAAATGGATAAGTGAACAGGGCAGGCACATAGGATTAGGACTATGTGTTGTGCGGAGGATAACCACCAATATGTTTGGTTGAACCAAATGTCCTGCTTCCGTGCTGTAATTTCTATGTAATGCTTTAATCCTTTAGATAATTTATGTCTGGTATGATTTAATTAACAGAAAACTCCAGAAAAGGGAAGATTCAAATACTCCAAATCAGCTGTTCTAAGTCACAAATATATGGTGTGCGTTGATAAATGAATGTTATAAAACTGAAAAGTCTATTGTATTCCCACCTGCTTCATCACCACACTGACACCTCCTTAGTCATTAATGGTATTTCACCTACTTTTCATCTCTCTGCAGCAACTCAGATGATATTTACTCAAACATGACCAACTTGATGAATAACTAAGTCAAAAAATTCTGCAACTAGATTAAAATGGTCAAGAAGTTATTGCCTTAAAGTAATGCAACAACTATTAAGGACATACAGGCATTAAAGCCTACAATTATACCAGTTCTACTTCTAATATAGGAATAAAATACTGAACCAGCAAAACATGAATATATCAAAATTAATTAACCTTTAGTCATTCTATTTGTTCCCAGCATGTAAAAATAGCCAAGATTATGTCAAGTGGAAGCAGCATGCTACAGGTAGAGCTAAGCAATCCCACAACCAACAGATCAGGTCACAGCTCTGCAGCCCTGTCACATCCAGTCGTGAATGGTGGTGGACAATTGAGAAATGGGAAGAGGAAGTTTGATGAACATCCCCATCCTCAGCGATGGCAGAGCCCAGCATTCGAGTGAAAAAGACAAGGCTGAAGCGTTTGCAACCATCTTCAGCCAGAAGTGATGAATGCATGTTCCTTCTCAACCTCCTACTGAGGTCCCTACCATAACAGATAACAGTTTTCAGCCAATTCAATTCACTCCACATGACATCAAGAAATGGCTGGCATGGAAAAGGCTACGGGTCACAGCCACAACCTAGCTGTAGTGCTGAAAACCTATGTATCAGAACTAGCTGTGCACCCTAGCCAAGCTGTTTCAGTACAGCTACAACACTACAATCTACCAGATATTGTGGAAAATTCATCAGGTATGTCCTGTCCACAAAAAGCAGGACAAATCTGACCAGGCCAATTAACGCCCCATCATTCTACTCTCCATCATTAGCAAAGTGATTGAAGGAGTTGTCAACAGTGCTGCCAAGCAGCATTTACTTACCAATAACCTGATCATCTATGCTCAATTTGAGTTCCACTGGGAGCACTTGGCTCCAGAACTTATTACAGCCTTAGTCTAAACATGGACAAAAGAGCTGAATTCCAGAGGTGAGGTGAGAGTGACTGCCCTTAACATCAAGGCAGCATTCAACTAAGTGTGGCACCAAGGAGCCCTAGTCAATGGAGATCAGGAGAGAATGCTCCAGTGGTTGGAATCATACCTGGCACAAAGGAAGATGTTTGTGGTTGTTGGAGGCCAATCATCTCAGCTGGAGGAGTTCCTCAGGGCAGTGTCCTGAGCTCAACTATCATAAGGTCAGAAGTGGGGCTGTTTACTGATGATTGCACAGTGTTCAGCTCCATTCGCAATTCCTCAGATAATGAAGCAGTCCTTGCCTGCATGCATGCAGCAAGACCTGGACAACATCCAAGCTTGGGCTGATAAGTGGCAAGTAACATTCATGCTGCACATGTCCCAGGTAAAGGCCATCTCAACAAGAGAGAGTCTAACCACCTCCTCTTGACATTCAATGACACTATCATCACCAAGTCCCCCCACCATCAACATCCTGGGGGTCACGTCACGGTTGACCAGAAACTCAACTGAACTAGGCACATACATCCAATGGTTACTAGAGTAGGCTAGAGGATGTGTATTCTGTAGCAAGTGATTCACCTCCTGACTTCCCAAACCTTTCCACCATCTACAGGCACAAGTCAGGAGAGTGATGGAATATTCTCTACTTGCCTGCATCGGTGCACCTGCAGCAGTCTCGACACCATCCAGTATAAAGTAGTCCACTTGATCGGCACCTAACTTGTCTAAACTTTCACCTCTCTACACCTCCAGCATCCTGTGGCTGCAGCATGTACTATCTATAGGATGCAAGTCGCTAAGACTTCTTTTGCGGCACCTCCTAAATGTATGACCTGAAAACACCATCACCTCAATGATCCCCCACAAGTGACACCATCCTGACTTGGACATATATCGCCATTCCTTCTCCGTTGCTGGATCAAAATACTGGAACTCCCTACTTAATAGCATTGTGGGCGCACCTTCACCACATGAATTACATCAACTGGTTTCAGGCAACTAGGGATGGACAATAAATGCCGGCCTTGTCAGCGACGACCACATCTCAAGAATGGGTAAAAAAAACTCACATAACTAAATTGATTTATCACATCACAAGACACAATACAGAATGCAGTGATCCATACATACTTTCAAACTTCCTAGATAAGAAATCTTTGTATATCATTGAAATAAAGAGTAGATTGCCTTTCAAAAGCTAGGCTTTATTAACCTTAAAAAACCAGCAAGTACATGTTGAGCACCCAGTCTCAACCACTGTAGAAAACTGAATTTAAGATGGCCACCACAGGTCACATGGAATCAACTAACCAATAAGTTTACAGCATATATCTCAAGGCAGGAAAACAGGCAACCAATTACAATGCTTCTTATAAAACAAGAATAATCACCACATTCGCCCCTCCTTTTAAAATATACTTCAACCTAGGTAGCCTTTACAGTTTACAATTAGTTATTTATGACTAGAGCAATACATGTATAGGCCTAGAAATTCAGTTGGTTGCGCCAGCAGTTAGCGCCTTAAGAGAAGTGAATTTCGGGCGCTATGCGTGTAGCGCCCGGGCGCAGCGCAGTTTGCGCCTCGCCCCAAATTAAGTTGACCCTTAGCGCCGGCGCAAAGTTTAGCGCCCGCCCGGCTGCGCGCGCAGAAAATGACGTCACATCCTCGTGCAACGCCCTTTGCGCGCCCCGATTCCAAACTTCAGTCGGACCGCCCCATTGTGCGGCTGGCGTCCGGAGCGTTTGAAAAAAGGAACGCAACACAGCCAGCGCGGGCCCCGGGGGGCGCAAATTAAAGGGGACATACCCTCCAGTATAAAGGCCAGCCATTTTGCAGCAAACACTCTTGTGCAACGCATTTCTGGACACACAACAAGGAGGATAGCTAACTGGTTTCAAGCAGCAACAGCTCAGGTATTTTTAGACTCAGGCCAGAGCGCTGCAAGTGGCCTTTTGGAAATTTGACTGTTTGCCAGGATTTGATGGGGGTTGCATGGGGTGCCAACGCGGAGCTGCAGCGCCATGTCCGTAGGGCTCGCAGACACATTGTGAGAGGGGCAGCCCTGGCTAGAGGCAGAGGGGGCTACAGGCGTCGGCCACGTAGGCCTTACCCAGTCAGGCTATACCGCCAGCAGCGCTCCTACCTCAACATGACTGACGCGCGATGTGTTAGAAGGCTCCGATTCCGAAAGGAGGTGGTGGCAGAGATCTGCCACCTGCTTCGCAGAGATCTGCGTCCAAAGCTCAGGTGCAGGACGTCTCTGTCGGTGGAAGTGAAGGTGACGGTGGCATTGAATTTCTATGCCACCGGCTCCTTCCAATCCGCTGCTGGGGACATAGCTAACATCTCCCAGTACGGCGCGCATCGCTGCATCCGCCAGGTGACCGAAGCACTGTTCAGAAGGAGAAGCCAATTCATCTCCTTCCCCATGGCCCTGGAGAGCCAGCATCAGCGCGCATTGGGATTTGCAAGACCCGGGGACTTCCCCTTGGTGCAGGGCGCCATTGACTGTACGCATGTGGCTTTGCGGGCCCCTCTGGAGCATGGCGAGCAGTTTCGCAACAGGAAGGGCTACCATTCTCTGAATGTGCAGCTGGTGTGTGACCACAAGCAGCGCATCATGGCTGTCAATGCCAGCTTTCCAGGCAGCAGCCACGATGCGTTTATCCTGCGGCAGAGTACTGTGCATGACATGTTCGAGGCACAGCCTCCCCCAAGAGGATGGCTACTCGGGGACAAAGGCTATCCTTTGTGTACCTGGCTCATGACCCCGCTCCGCGCGCCCAGGACCGCTGCTGAAGAGGCCTACAACGAGAGCCATCAAACCACCTGCAACATCATCGAGCAAACTATTGGGGTCCTCAAGCAGCGGTTCCGCTGCTTTGATCGCTCCGGAGGAGCTCTGCAGTATTCACCGGACCGGGTCTCCCAATTTGTGGTAGTTTGCTGCATGCTACACAACCTGGCTA
Source organism: Somniosus microcephalus (assembly GCF_052327205.1). Classification (NCBI taxonomy): domain Eukaryota; kingdom Metazoa; phylum Chordata; class Chondrichthyes; order Squaliformes; family Somniosidae; genus Somniosus; species Somniosus microcephalus. Next base: position 162,892,755 of record NC_140997.1, on the reverse strand, counting down.
TCCGCAGGACTCAGGCACTGCCACCTGACGTTGGAGCAGCACCTCAGGAGGAGGAGCAGGAGGAGCATGAGGAGGAGGAGGAGGTGCAGGAGTACGTTCCCAGGAGGGAGCGACCAGGGCCAAGGGCCGCGCGACGCCACCTTATTACACGGTACTTCTAAGCCCCCTGTCAGGGAATGGCCAGGGGCCATGAGAGAAGATGAATGCAGCCGCTCCGCATGCCCTCAGCCGGCGAAGCCAACAAACACTAACAAGAACAACCATGGAGACTCTATGAATAAAGATAATTATTTATTACACAAAAATGAAAACCCCTTCCCACATGAATCCCCAAAAACAATCAATGGGCCCCACAAAAAGCCCAACAAACGACTCACTCCCACAAACTGGGGAGGAGTCACTCCACATTTGTACAACCCGGGCCTCAACCTCGGCCTTAACGCAAAAAATAAGCCCACGAACCAAACAACCATGGGCAAAAGAAAGATGGCCACCGCCATATAAAACGAAAGCTGGCCACACCCTCTACTGAGTGGCCCGCGAGGGCGAGACCTTGTCCAGCCTTTTGCCTCCCCTGCCCGGCCTGCTGCTCCTTCGCAAGCTCTGCCCAGTGGCTGCTGCGAGGCTGGGGGAAGGCGCCTGAGGCTCAGATGTCCTTCCGCCAGATGCCCTTGGGGGGCGGCCTACACGGCCTTTGGGCCTCGAGGGGCTGGCTGCTGAGTGGCGCACCTGAGCCTGGCCAACATTAGCTCCAGCCGCTTGCCCTTGACGCCCCAGTGGGGGAGTGGCGGCGACGGATGGCGCAATGTGGGCAAGCTGGCGTCTGGGATGCGCTGGCTGGTGCTGTGGTGCGCTGGCACTCGGCCGGGCCCGCACTGCAGGATCCGCAACAATCAGCCGAGGGGCGGCTCGCTGGGATGCTACAGCGCGGCGGGTGCCCTGGTGATGCCTGCCTGAGACAGCGCGTGTGGCAGCAGTGAGTGCCCCGTTGTCCTGGTGTGTGCCCGCATCACACCCGCCAGGGACTTGACGGCATCAGTGAGCATGCGGCCACTCGCGGCAGTTGATGCCCCGAACTCGCGCACACTGGTCGCCAGCGACTCGATGGCCTCAGGCATGCGCCCCACCACGCGCATGAGCTCCGTGTGGTGCCGGTCCGAATCCTCGGCCATCTTGTCCAGCTTCCGCGCCTCCTCCGAGGTGAAGGTGTCCGGACTGGAGTCAGGACTCTCCCGCTGGGGAGCAGGGGACCGAACTAGGGGAACCTTGCCACGTTGGTGGCGGCGAGTGTCCCGATCAACTGCACTCCCCTCTGATCCTTCCCCCCTTTGGGGGGAGGGCCGCGGCCCACGCGCAGGGCTCCTGGGTGGCTGGACGCCACTGGTCCCAGAAGCTGCAATCCCCTGCGACAGTTGGCCCAGGCACTCGTCCAGTGAGGACGTGTCAATCATTTCGTCCTCTCCTGCGGGACCTGAGTGTTCCCCTGATGGACCGGCTTGCTCTTGCTCCTCCTCCTCCTCCTCCTCCTGCTCGGAGGGGCTGTCACTGGCAGCTTCACGGACCTGGTCGTCACCAGCTGAAAGCAGGAATGCACAAGAGTAGCTTCAGAGTGAGGAGACGGCGTCAGCGAGGGAGTCAGGACTGGTGGCATTCAGCGCATTGGTGGGACAGTGGCAAAGGAGGTAGCTCGGATGCGCAAGTGCGACGCGAGAGGACCAAAAGGCGAGGTCCTTATCATTGCCGGGCAGTGGAGGGTCGGCTACTCCGCACGCTGTGGGCACGATCAGCCGGGCTCCCATGAGCCCACTCACGCGCTCCTCCAGGCGAGTGAGCTTCTGCAGCTTGGCGCGGCCTCCCCTGGTCCTGGCACGGGCCTGCCGATTATAGGCAACTTTAGCCTGCAAGAGAAAGGACGGGCTGTAAGTACGGAGTGTAGCCCTGATGTAGTGTGCACTGCCTCCCATGGTGGAATAGCTTGGCCAGAGTGTAGCCCTGATGTACTGTGCACTGCCTCCCATGGTGGAATAGCTTGGCCAGAGTGTAGCCCTGATGTACCGTGCACTGCCTCCCATGGTGGAATAGCTTGGCCAGAGTGTAGCCCTGATGTACTGTGCACTGCCTCCCATGGTGGAATAGCTTGTCCAGAGTGTAGCCCTGATGTACTGTGCACTGCCTCCCATGGTGGAATAGCTTGGCCAGAGTGTAGCCCTGATGTACTGTGCACTGCCTCCCATGGTGGAATAGCTTGGCCAGAGTGTCGAGTGCAGAATGGGCAATTGATGCTCATGACTGTCCCAAAGCTGCTGGCTGAGGGCTGGCCATTAGGACTTTCAGCTCCCTTTGCCCATCATGTCAGGTGTACATGCAAGAATGAGGAGGAGACTGGAAAGGGTACTCACCCTGACAATCCTGGTCAGGTCGTTGTATTTTTTCCGACATTGTTTGTGGGTCCTGGGGGCATCGCCGGTGAACGTCACCCTGTTGGCGATCTGCTTCCAGGCTCTGGTGTATTCTTGGTGGTTCGGATTCCTCCCAGTCTCTGGGAACAAGATCCTGCGCCTCTTCTCCAGAGCTGTCACCATTATTCCCAGATCACGCTCTGAGAAGCGCAGGGCACGCTCACGGGTCTTCTCTGGCGTTGCCATGACTGCCTGGGGCTGAGCAGCAGTGTTGAGGCCTATTTGCAAAGCTGCAGTGTGCAGGGCGTGGCAGCAGACCAAATCGTCCCTTCCCCCTTTAAGAGCTGGTCGGCGCCACGGGGTCTGCTGTCAATCAAAAAATGACCGCACCCGCGCTGCGCTCCGCCTCGGCGCTATCCCTCTGCACCGCCGGCTTAGCGCCTAAAGATAATAGTGCAACGCCTCTTTTAGCGCTCCAGCAACCTCTTAGGGCGAAGCCACTGAATTTCCAGCAAGGGGGCGCAACTTTGGGGCGGGCACTAACTTCGGGCGGGCGCTAACGTTAGCGCCCCAAAACTGGCTATACTGAAATTCTAGGCCATAATGCCTTCAACAATTTTAAAATTTTACTATTAATTTATTAATTATTTTAAAAGTCAATTTTTAATCGGTCGACCGGATATCTTGTTCGTGTCGACCTTCTTAGCCTTGATGGAGTTCCTTGCCCTCCCACACCAGGAGACACAGAAATATCTTCTGCAGGGAGGCTATCAATATCCCGATTATCAACGGTTTCCGGATTGGAAGTCCCATTGGAAGGTAGACTGGGAGGGTCATAAACATCCATCGGGGGCAGACTAAGAGAATTGTAAGTGTCTGCAATAGGATTGGAAATGTTCGTAGTATCTGTGACGACATCAACATAATCTGAATTATGGCTATTGTTAATGTCCTCAGGAGAGGGCTGGCCACCACAAGGAGCTAAGGCCTAGAAATTCAGTTGGTTGCGCCAGCCGTTAGCGCCTTAGGAGGAGTAGATGTCGGGCGCTAGGCGGGTAGCGCCCGGGCGCAGCGAGAACTGCGCCTCGCCCCAACTTCACTCAAGAGTTAGCGCCGGCGCAAAGTCTTTGCGCGCGCTCAGCTGCGCGCGCAGATCATGACGTCATTTCCTCGTGCAACGCCCTTTGTGCGCCCCCAACCGGAACTTCAGTGGCAACGCCCCATTGTGCGCCTGACGCCCCTGGCGACTGTTAAGTGGAACGGTGCTCAGCCGATGCGGGGCGCGGGGGGCGCAAATTAAAGGGCACTCCCCCTGCAATATAAAAGGCTGCCATTTCGCAGCACTCCCTCTTGCGAAACGGATCTTTGGAGAGAGACCAAGGTAGATAGCTTTCTGCTTTGGCCCAACACTCGGACAGGTACTTCTGGCTTCAGGCCACAGATTTCCACTAGTCTTTGCCTTCATTGACATCTCATTGTTTGCCAGCATATTATGGGGGCTGCAATGGGTGTCAACGCAGGCTTTCTCAATTACATCCAAAGGGCTCACAGACGCCGTGAGAGAGTGGCAGCCCTGGCTAGACGGAGAGGGGGCAACAGGCGTCGGCAAAGGAGGCCTTACCCACCCAGGGTATACCGCCAGCAGTTCTCCTATCTCAACATGTCTGTGGAGCAGTGTGTTCGGAGGCTGCGATTCAGAAGGGACGTGGTCACAGAGATCTGCCAGCTGCTTGGCGGTGATCTGCAGCCACAGCTGAGGAGCAGGACATCTCTGTCGGTGGCAGTCAAGGTGACGGTGGCTCTCAACTTCTAACTTCTATGCCATCGGCTCCTTCCAAGCCGTTACTGGGGACATTGCCAACATCTCCCAGTTCGCCGTGCATTGCTGCATCCGCCAGGTGACCAATGCCCTTTTCCAAAGGAGACGTCAGTTCATCTCCTTCTCCATGGCCCTTGACAAGCAGCAACAGCGTGCAATGGGCTTTGCAGCATTCGCGGGCTTCCCCATGGTGCAGGGCGCCATTGACTGCACGCATGTGGCTTTGCGGGCACCTCTGGAGAATGCCGAGGATTACCGCAACCGGAAGGGCTACTGTGAGGGTGCCGGTTAGTTCTCCTAGTAACCCCTAGGTGGCACCTTCATGAGTGGTTACTCCTCTCTTTTAATTCGACCAAAAAACAAGTTCACACATAAAGTGACAAAAACCCAATAACCCTTTTAAATAGCCCTCCACCAATCAAATTAAAATTTGGTTGTCCCGATTAATTATGCACTCCAGTCCCCGCGGCGCCCACCGGTCACGAAAAAGCTCGAGCGTGCCGGCGGACACCGCGTGCTCCATCTCTAGGGCCACCCGGGCGCGAACATGGCCACGGAAGAGGGGGAGGCAATCCGGTCGGACGACCCCCTCGCTCGCCCGCTGCCAGGACCAATTGATGGCTTTCTTGGCCAGGCCCAGGAGCAGGCCCACGAGGAGGTCCTCCGACCCGCCCGCTCCCCTCCGCACGGGGTGACCGTAGATCAGGAGCGTGGGACTGAAGTGCAACCAAAATTTGAGGAGCAGCCCCCTCAAAAAATGGAAGAGGGGCTGCAACCTCTCACACCCCGTGTAAACGTGAAAGACGGACTCCTCCAGACCGCAAAACAAACAGGCGGTCTGGGAGTCCGTAAACCTACTTAAAAATCTATTGCACGGAACTGCTCTGTGCAACACCCTCCAGGCCAAATCCCCGATAGAACAAGGGAGGACTCCCGCATAGAGAGCCCCCCATTGGGGACCTCCGCCTCCGTCCAGAGGTAAAACGGCACGCCACGGCGTGTCCGGACGGCAGGCGAAGATGGCAAAGTGGAAGGTGTGCAAGAGCAGCCCGTACAGGAAACCCCTCCGCGCAGAATGAAAAAGCACGGAGGGTATTTCCTCGAGACGGCTCAAGTTGTGAGGCGCCGATCCCCGAGGGGAGTCTCGGGGCAAGGCGCCGATAAGGAATTCCATCCGAACGGGAGTAAGCTCGGACGGGATCTCCCCACGTGCCCGAGCCGCCTCGACGCACCTTGTGGCGCCGGGGGGCAGCATTGCTTTCACCGCCCCGATGGCATCGACCGCGAGCCGGACGTCGTCCCATGACATGCGCCGCGCGATGAGTGGTTACTCCTGTGTTAAATCCCTAATTGACTGTTATTGGGCTTATGAGTTTCACCTGTGATTTGTAGTATATTAGTTCTGTTTTTTCCCTTCTCTGTGCTCAGTCTTGACAAGCCTTTGTGCCAAGTGGTTGCTTGTCAGAGCTTCTAAAGTGTAATTGTATCTTTGTGTTTATTAAGTAAAGAACTTTGTTTGAACTTTATTCCTGCCTCAAGTCTCGTCTCTGCACTTGGGTCCAGAACCAGCCTCGCCCTGACAGGCTACCATTCGCTAAATGTACAGCTGGTGTGTGACCACAGGCAGCTCATCCTAGCTGTCAATGCCCACTTTCCAGGCAGCAGCCACGATGCCTTCATCCTGCAACAGACTTCTGTGGCAGACATGTTCCAGGCCCAGCCTCACCCACGCGGATGGCTTATCGGGGACAAAGGCTATCCTTTGTGTACCTGGCTGATGACCCCGCTCCGTGCGCCCAGCACCTCTGCTGAAGAGAGATACAATGAGAGCCATCAAGCGACCAGGAACATCATCGAACAAACAATCGGTGTCCTGAAGCAATGGTTCCGCTGTCTGGATCGTTCTGGTGGAGCCCTACAGTATTCGCCGGAGCGAGTCTCCCATTTCGTGGTCGTTTGCTGCATGCTGCACAACCTGGCTATCCGCACGTCTCAGCCACTGCCACCACAGATTGGAGGACCACTTGAGGAGGAGGAGGAGGAGGACCAGCACAGGAGGGAGGCACAAAGTGCAAGGGCCGCCCGTCGCCGGCTTATTGAAAGTCGGTTCTAGGCCCCCTCTCAGGGACTGGCATATGCCAATGTCAGCAGATGAATGTAGCCGCTCCACAAGCCCTCAGCCGAGCTGGGTAACCAGGACTTAACCAAAAAACCATGCATACTGCAATTTAACAACAATAATTTATTGAAAACCTCTGCCCTTCCCACATTACATGCTCATGTGGAGAAGCCCCCTCCAAAAACACAAAACTACCAGTCTCGGCCTTACATAAAGAAATAAAGACACCAGTCTCGGCCTTACACAAAAACAACTGCACCAGTGTCAGCCTTACAACAAGCACCAGGCACTTGTGCATACCTCTACTTTTTGGCCTGCGAGGGCGATGCCTTGCGCATCCTTGCCTGGCCCCTGCCCGCCCTGCTGCTCCTCCTCAATGCGAGCCCAGTGGCTGCAGCAAGGCTGGGGGAAGGCTGCTGAGGGGCAGATGGCGAGACGGCAGATGCCCTTGGGGGTCGGCCTGCACCAGCTCTGGCCTTGGAGTGGCCAGCTGCTGACTGCTCCAACTCTGGCTGGGCGGCAGCAGTCTGTCCAGCAGCTCGTGGCAGCTGCAATGGCGGAGTGGCAGTGTCGGCTGCAGGAATGGTGGCAACCTGGCAGATCGCAGGTGCTCGCTGGTCGCCTGAGACACTGGCACTCGCACGGGCCAGCACTGCAGCATGCGCAGCAAACAGCTGAAGGACAGACTGCTGGGCTGCTGCTGCGCGGCGAGTGCCCTTGCGATGCCTGGCTGATCCAGCGAGGGTGGCAGCAGTTAGTGCCCGTGTGGCCCTGGTCTGTGTCCGCATGACACCAGCCAGTGGATGGACGGCACGACTGAGCACTTGGCTAGAAGCCGACTGTGCTGCCGCGAAGTCCTGCAGACTCCTGGCCTGTGCTGCCGCTATGTCCTGCAGACTCCTGGCCTGTGCTGCATTGAATTGTTCCAGACTCCTGGCCTGTGCTGCACTGAATTGTTGCAGACTCCTGGCCTGTGCTGCCCCGAATTCCTGCACACTCCTTGCCAGTGACTCTATGGAGTCAGGCATCCTTCCCACTGCAGCCATGAGCTCAGTGTGCCTGCGCTCAGCCTGGACGGCCATTTCCTCTAGGAGGCGCACCTCCTCTGCGCTGACCGTCACAGGACTGGAGGCCGCACTCACCCTCTGGGGAGAAGTCCGCCGAGCTTCCCCACCCCTCCCGCGATGCTGCAGGCCGCTGGGCCCCGGAGCTTCACTCTCCTCCGACCCTTCCCCCCGGCTCCTCTCCAGGGAAGACGTGTCCCCTACATCGCCATGGGCTGGCGCGGCTGAGGGTGGCGATGATGGGCCGGCTTCCTCTTCCTCCTCCTCGTCTTCCGAAGGGCTGACAGTGGCAGCTTGAGGGCCCGCCTCCTCACCTGGCGATTCACCATCTGAAAGCAGGAAGGCACAAGAGTAGCTTTAGAGTGAAGACAGGGCGGCAGCGAGGGAGGCATGAGTGCTGCCATTCACCGCATTGGTCGGACAGTGGCAAAGGATGCTGATCTGATGCGCAAGTGGAACGAGAGAGGTCCAAAAGGTGATGCCCTTACCATTGGTGCCCAGAACAGGGTTGGCATCTCCACTGGCGACGGGGCCAATCAGCCGGACTCCCATAATGCGCTCCACACACTGGTCGAGGTCGGAGAGCTCTTTGAGGTCAGGACGGCCTCCGCCGGTGTCAGTGCGGTTGCGCCGGTTGTGCGCAACCTTGGCCTGCAAGAGAAAGGACGGCCTCTAAGTATAGTGTGTAGCCCTGATCTTGTCTGCACTGCCTCCCATGGTCGAAAAGCTTGTACAGTGTGTAGCCCTGATCTTGTCTGCACTGCCTCCCATGGTCGAATAGCTTGGACAGTGTGTAGCCCTGATCTTGTCTGCAATGCCTCCCATGGTCGAATAGCTTGGACAGTGTGTAAAGTGCTGAATGTGCAAGTGATTTTCATGCCAGTCCCATAGCTGCTGGATGAGGGCTGGCCATTAGGGCTTTCAGGTCCCTTTGCCCATAATGTGAGGTGCACATGCAAGGATGAGGAGGACACTGGAAAGGGTACTCACCCTGACAACCCGAGTGAGGTCATTGAACTTCTTCCGGCATTGCACAGGAGTCCTGGCAACCACGCTGTTGGAAGACACCCTGTTGGACACCTCCCTCCAGGCTTTCCGGTAGGCGCTGGGCAGCGGCCTCTTGCCACCTTCTGGGAACAAAACATGGCGCCTGCGCTCCACTCCACCAACCAGCACCCTCAGGTCTCCGTCGCTGAAGCGCTGCGCTCTCTCCCTGGCCTTCTCCATAGTCCTGGGCGTTGTACAGGTGAAGCTGAAGTAGTCAGGCCTAGGTTGAGGGCTGCAGTGTGCAGGGCGTGGCAGGCAAACAAATCCACCCTCCCCCTTTAAGAGATGACCGGCGCCAGAGTGTCTGCCGTCAATCAAGAACTCGCCGCACCTGCGCTGCGCCCGGCCTCGGGGTATCGCTCAGCACCGCCGGCTTAGCGCCTAAAGGTAGCCGTGCATCGCCTGTTTTAGCGCAGCAGCAACCTCTTGGGGCGTTGCGACTGAATATCGGCGAAGGGGGCGCGACTTTGCCGCCCCAAAAGTGGCTATACTGAATTTCTAGGCCTAAGTCTTTAACTGAAACCGTACTTTCTTTCCCATCTTGGAATCGAATGTGAGCATATTGGGAATTTGCCTCCAATAGCTCCACCTCCTCCACTAAAGGATCATACTTTGACAGTCTAACATGGCGTCGGAGCAGCACAGGTCCCTGCATAGTAAGCCATGAAGTTACCGAATATCCCGTAGTGGATCTCCGCGGATAGTTGAAGAGCCTTTCATGGGGGGTCACATTAGTAGCCGTTGAAAGCAATGATCTAATGGAATGCAGGGCATCAGGCAGTACCATTTCCCACTGTGTATTCTTAAGGTTCCGGGATGTCAAAGCCAACATAACTGCCTTCCAGATCACCCCATTGTATCGTTCGCACTGTCCATTACCCTGGGGATTATACGGGATAGTTCTGCTAGTAGAAATTCCCCGACTCTGGAGGTATTCCTTCAACTGGGAAGACATAAAAGAACTTCCCTGATCCGAATGGATATACGCAGGCATCCCAAAGATGACAAAAAGTTGAGTCAGACATTTAATAACTGTAGCAGCTGATACATCTGCACAAGGAAAAGCAAAAGGGAACCTTGAAAACTCATCCACAACAGTAAATATATATCGATTCTGAGTCGTTGAAGGAAGAGGCCCCTTAAAATCAACGCTCAGGCGTTCAAAGGGAGAAGTAGCCTTTATAAGATGAGCTCGTTGAGGCTTAAAGAAATTCAGTTTACACCGGGCGCAGACAGAGCATGACGAAGTCATCCGCTTGACGTCTTCAACTGAAAAGGGCAAATTCTTACTGCGTACGAAGTGTATCATCCTCGTAACACCAGGATGGCACAAAGCATCATGAAGATTAATAAGCGTATCTCCGTGAAGCACAGAACAATAAGCCCTCGACAGCGCATCTGCGGCATCATTATCCTTCCCCGGCCGATAGACTATATTGAAATGATAGCATGCCAACTCGATCCTCCACCTCATTATTTTATCATTCTTAATCTTTCAGAAATGTTTGACATCAAACATGAAGGACACAGATTTTTGGTCAGTTACTAACGTAAAATGTCGCCCAGATAAATAATGTCTCCATTTACGCAGTGCTTCTACTATTGCGTACGCCTCTTTCTCTATTGATGAATGTCTCTGCTCACTATTGCTCAGAGTACGTGAGAAAAAGGCCACAGGTCTTCCATTTTGGTTCAGGGTAGCCCCAATTGCAAAATCGGAAGCGTCCGTCTCAATCACAAAGGGAACCTGCTCATCAATAGAATGCACAACTGCTCCAAGGATATCCTTTTTAAGATTATCAAAACACATCCTGGCCTCCCATGATAGAGGATATGTCGTAACCCGAATAAGGGGCCGGATCTTCTGTGAGAAGTTTGCAATCCAATTAGAATAATAAGAAAACAGTCCAACAACTCGTTGCAAGGCCTTAGAATTAGTAGGGCAAGGTAACTCAATCAGTGGTCGCAGCTGTTCTGGATCTGGTTTAATCTTGTTTCCCGAGATAATATACCCCAGTAAATTTTCCTTGGTGGTCGAAAAGATACACTTCTCTTTACTGAAAGTTAAGCCAACTTTTTCCGCAACTTGAAGGAATCTTTCTAGATTAAAATCGTGCTCCACCCTTGATTTGCCACACACCGTGATGTCATCTAAATATGAGAAGGTGTCAGAGAGAGAGTTATCACTTATAAAAGCATCCATTGCCCATTGAAAACAGGCGACACCGTTAGTAACACCGAATGGTACTCGGCAAAACTGGTACAGCTTTCCGCCAGCTTCAAAGGCCGTATATGGTTTGTCCCTCTTAGCGATAGGAATCTGATGATAAGCACTCTTTAGGTCAATAGTGCTAAAAAACCTTATATTGAGATATTTTATTGATAAGCTCATCAATCTTAGGCAGGGGGTACGCATCTAATTGATTATACCTGTTAATACTTTGAGAGTAGTCTATCACCATTCGCTTCTTATGTCTCTCATTAGTGGTGACAACTACCTGTGCCCGCCAGGGCGAAAAACTAGGTTCAATGATTCCTTCCGATAAAAGATGTTGAACTCTTTATCCTGACTGCTATACCTTCTTGACTTGGTAGCAATTGGCTTACAGTCCAGCATCAAATTGGAAAAAAGTGATAATGGAGAAATGAATAAAGAAGTTAATCCACAAATAGACAAAGGTGGCTTGGTTCCTCCGAAAGAAAGACTGAGGGACTCATGTAATTGAAGCACATCATGACCAATCAAAATGTCCGCACAGAGATTAGGCAGAACGGATAGGCATATATCAGTATATGTATTACCTAGGAGAATTAATTTCACAAGGCAACAACCAGCTACTTGTGAGGTGAGAGTCGTCTGAGCCATACACACCTGATAGGAAACAGGCAAAATTTTCAAACGCTTCTCCCTCACAAACTGAAGACTTATAAAGCTCTCAGTACTGCCCGTATCTATAAGGGCCTTCACTTCTAACCCATTAACTTGGGCCATAACTATAGCTTTGTTTAGGCCATGTGAAAAGGCAGCAGAAACTGATACAATAAACGCCCTATCTAAAGACTGAATGGTCGCAGAGGAGGCAACCGATTTGCAAACACGTGCATAATGACCTCCCTTGCCGCATTTACTACACACAGCCTCCCGGGCAGGGCACTTCAGACGGGGGTGCCTGGCGTTCCCGCAAAAATAACACTTCTGAATCGTAGAGGCAACAGCTGCCGAAGTAGAAACTGTTTCGGAATTTGGTAAACCACTCCTATTAAATCCACGTAACTCCCTTTCATCCGGAACTGCCGAAACCACGGTCGCAGGCCGATCAAAAAGAGCATAAGAATCTGAACTTCTTTGAGCCAAATCCAATGTAGAGGCTTGCTCAAAAGCACTCTTAAGATCCAAAGTCTTATTTTCTAATAACCGCTGACGAATTGATCTAGACAGTAATCCATTAATAAATGCATCCCGTACCGACTCTTCCTTATGTTCTTCTGCAGACATGGCCTTATAATTACAGTTAGCACCAAGGCGCCGGAGTGCTTGTAAATAAGCATCCAAGGATTCTCCCGCCTGCTGCCTATGGGCAGATAAAAGGTGACGTGCAAATACCTCATTTTTGGGTTTAACAAAAAATTTTTCCAACGTAGCAATAGCCAATTCATAAGTTTCACAGTCCAAAATATACTTATACACATCCGGAGCAATGAAGTTGATTAGTATATCCAACTTATTCAGAGATTGCTGATCCAACACACCCAAAAAGTTTTTTAATGTACGATACCAATGTTTCCATTGATCATCCACTCCTGCAGGATTAGGGTCAGCATTAAATCGTTCCGGTCGAAGATATCGTTCCATTATAGCAAAAGGTTAATAAATTGAAATAAAGAGTAGATTGCCTTTCAAAAGCTAGGCTTTATTAACCTCAAAAAACCAGCAAGTACATGTTGAGCACCCAGTCTCAACCACTGTAGAAAACTGAATTTAAGATGGCCACCACAGGTCACATGGAATCAACTAACCAATAAGTTTACAGCATATATCTCAAGGCAGGAAAACAGGCAACCAATTACAATGCTTCTTATAAAACAAGAATAATCACCGCAATCATACAATGGCAGAAATTACAGCCAAGGCTGTTCTTATGCAAGCATTTAACATGTTCTTACCAAGTTTCTCTCTGTGCTATTTTAACCTAGGTAGAACAAAGTTACATTAAACGGTTTAATACCACCATTATAGTACAGAAAGGAATCTAATATGTCTGTGTTAAACATTTGTACAAGAACAGTGCTAATAGCAAATTCTTTTCCAAAATGGCACTGTGCAAATAGACATGTGGAATGGCCATGATGGGAGTGGAGAGTTGCTCCAAGAAGAATATCCCTGCTCTGCATGGAAATATTGGAACTTTAACGAAAGTAATGTATGTTGAAACTACATTTCAAAATAATTTCATCATTGGGTTTATGTAACGTTACACAGTTCAGACCAATTATGCAGGCAATGGGATTATATTACAGCCTTGTACTATTGTTTCTTGTCTGTGGTATGGTATTAAGGCCTAGAAACTCATCTCGGGTGGTGGCGCATAACGGGTGGTATCATTGATTCATTGACTGCAATGGAACTGAATATCAGGCACTGCGGATAATGGGTGGCCGATCCGATACCGCCCGTGTTGCTCCACTGCCCAAGATGAATTTCTTGGCCATATTATTTTGCTTGTGTAACCCCTTCACGATTCTCTAGATATATGTGAGATGTGGTCTCTGTTGTAGACAGTATTCTACAGTCCAGTAAGGAGATCACTACTACAATGGCTTAATTCTAATTATCTTACTTTATAGTTTTAACGTCAGACAGTATAAGAAGATTACGGGTCAATGGCCTAAATTAGACATTTGCATACATTGGAATGAATCTAGACATAATAAACATACATTCTCCATTTATATGGATTCAAAGGAGAATCTGTCCCTGTGTCCAAATTCGAGTGCACTCTTTCGTTGGCGCACTTAAGTTGGAGATCATGGTATGTATAATGTCTGCAAGACTTACGACTCCGAACCCCTTCGTTGAATTCTCTTCACGATCACTGAATCCTACTTTGAGTTCTGGATGCAGAGCTACTAATACGAAGGGCGGCGGCCGAGTTTGGAAGCCCGGGACGGGATGCGGCAGCCATTTGCCTCCTGAGCCCTCTTTTCAGAGCTCCTGCCCTCTTTTCTTCCAGTTGCTCGCTTTTCCCGCTCGAAAAACCCAACTCCACCCCTTCCTCCTGGGGTTTCTGCCTGGAGACTGCGCAGCCTCACTGTCTGCAACAGTTGATACTGGTGCAGAATTATGGAAAGTATGCTCTTAGTCACATTGTGTCCTTAAAAGTTCTTGCCGTACCTTCACATGGGCAACTTTAACCCAGGGATTTATAACAATGATAATACAGTGTCTAAGTTAAAGATTGATAACCATACTTAGCATACATAACATTTCCAGTGGGTATTACACTCCCCCCCTACCAAATATAGGCATGTCCCCATGAACTTTACACATAAGTGTTTGCATGCTTCCCAACCATGTATAAAGGGAGGTAACATATCGAACCGTAGGGGCTATCATTACACTTGGCACTCCTACTGTACTGTATGTCAATCTTTCAGGAACCTTCTTAACTCGCTGTGAGCTCCTTATTTCGGATACCCGGTCTTCAGTTCCTTCAACTACGTTGGAGGCGTTGGTTCCTTTGTTATCATGCCTTTCAGTCTCTTTTATCTCCTTCTCAGAAGCATCTGGTTCTTCCCAGACCATGTCCAAGTCTGAGCTAAATGGTTCAGACAATTCATCCAGATTCTGTCTTATGCGTCTTTCTGGGAAGTCGTACCATAGATCCCATTCTTCATCTTCCGACTCATCAGGTTCCTCAAGATCCACACACTGTGTCATGGGTTTTCTGTCTTCTGGAACAAAGTATTCCTGGTTTCTCGTGTTTTTCCTTCTTCTTCTCTGCAGGGTTCTCCTACTAGTTGTCGGCTCATTATCCGCTGGCGGATCCAGACGCACTTGCTGTCCCAATGGCAGGATATGATTCCGGTGCAGTATTTTTATGGGTCCATTCCCACCTGCAGGTTTTGGCCGAAACACAGGTAGTTGTGACATTTGACTTTCAACAATGTAAGGTGTAGAAGCCCAGCGGTCTGCTAACTTATGTTTCCCTTGAAGTCCTAGGTTCTGTATGAGAACTCGGTCACCAGGCATGAGTTGGGAAAAACGGATCTTCTGGTCATACCTCTGCTTATTTCCTTTATTCTGTTTGGCAGAAACAGACTCAGCAAGTTCATAAGCAGCTTGCAATTCCTTTCTCATGTCAGATACATACTTGAGGTAAGTTCTCTGTGATGTGCCATCACTGGATACTCCGAAACACAAATCCACCGGCATGCTCGCTTCACGTCCAAACATGAGGTAGTACGGTGAAAAACCAGTAGCGTCATTTCGGGTACAATTATAAGAATGAACAAGATGTCCAATGTGCCAACTCCACTTGTTCTTTCGTTTTGAATCCAGTGTTCCAAGCATGTCTAACAAAGTACGGTTAAACCGCTCAGGTTGAGGATCTCCCTGAGGATGGTATGGAGTTGTTCTTGACTTCTCAATCCCGAGCATGGACAACAACTCATGTATAAGTCTACTTTCAAAGTCTCTACCTTGATCACTGTGTATTCGCTTTGGCAGTCCATAGTGGATGAAGTATTTCTCCCACAACACTTTGGCAACGGTGTATGCTTTCTAATCCTTTGTGGGAAAAGCTTGGGCGTAGCGAGTATAATGATCTGTAATGACCAAGACATTTGCGGTATTGCTGGAATCGGGTTCAATGGACAGAAAATCCATACAGACAAGGTCTAGAGGTCCATCACTTTGCATGTGAAACAGAGGAGCAACTCTTTTAGGTAAAGTCTTTCTCTGGACACAACGTGCACAGGACTTGCAGAACTCCTCAATCGCAGACTTCATACGCGGCCAATAGAATCTGTCCTTGACCAACCCATAGGTCTTATCTACTCCCAGATGACCTGCGTCATCATGCAAAGACTTCATCACTATTTCCCTGTACTTTTCAGGCAGGACCAACTGTGAATGACATGGTTTAGTGGGTGGGTGAGTGATTCTACACAACACTCCCTCTTTAATTTCCAAGTGGTCCCATTCTCTTAGGAGCAGACGACAGTCAGGATGTTTTGATTTGTCGATCTGTGTAATATCACCCAGACGGAGAGCTGAAAACACCTCATGAATACAGGGATCCTCCTGTTGTGCTTTGGATATTTCAGATGAACACAACATGGGTAAGTTTTGTACATCCAAACTGGAAAGGTTGCAAAATGCCTGGGGAACAGCATGCATTGACACTCCCAAGTGGTCAATCTCTCGGGCATGAAATGAATTCTTTGGTCCAGATACCACGGACATCTGACACATTACTTTCACATCTGCTGAAGCAATATCTTTCCACTCTGGTTTCTGGTAGTGTGGGCGACGAGACAGAGCATCGGTGTCAATGTTCTGGTTCCCAGGTCTGTACCTGAGACTAAAGTCGTAAGCAGATAGTGCAGCAAGCCAGCGGTGGCCGGTGGCATCAAGTTTTGCCGAAGTCAACACATAGGTTAATGGATTATTGTCTGTCCTCATTCAAACTTCGCTCCATACAGATAATCCTGCAGCTTATCCACCACCCCCCACTTCAAAGCCAAGAATTCTAGCTTATGAGCTGGGTAGTTATGCTCTGATGGCGTAAGACTGCGACTGATGAACGCTACAGGTCTCAGCCCTGCTCCTTGGTCCTGATACAACACACCACCCAACCCTTCTTGACTGGCATCCACGTGTAGCACATATGGCAGCTGTGGGTTTGCAAAAGCCAACACGGGGGCTTGAGTAAGACTTTGCTTTAAGGTGTGGAAGGCCTCTTCGCATTTCTCATCCCATCTAACACCAAAAGGCTCAGAGGGCTTGAAGTAGTCCTTGTTCTCTTTACCTTTAGCTTTTTTCTTCCTCTCGGCTGGTGGGAGGTAACCAGCCAGCAGCTGATTCAGAGGATGGGCCACTTTGGAGTAATCCTGCACAAAGCGCCTGTAATATCCGCAGAACCCAAGAAATGACCGCAAGGCAGTCACTGTGTTCGGTTTGGGACATGTGGTAACAGCTTCGATCTTGGATGGATCTGTGGCTACTCCATCCTGTGATACAATATGCCCCACATAGGACACGGATGTTTGGCAAAACTGACACTTGTCCAATGATAGCTTGAGACCTTCATCCTCCAGGTGACCAAGCACTTTCAGCAACCGAGCTTCGTGTTCTTCAAGGGTTGCCCCAAACACAATGATATCATCCAAGTACACCAATACTTCGAGCAAGTTCATGTCCCCAACTGTTTGTTCCATTATTCTTTGAAAAGTGGCTGGAGCGCCTGAAACTCCCTGTGGCATCCTTTCAAATTGGTAGAACCCAACTGGACATATAAAGGCTGTCTTTTCTTTGTCCGATTCACTCATCGGTATTTGGTAGTATCCACTTCTGAGATCCAACACACTGAACCACTTGCTTCCATTAAGACAAGCCAGTGCATCCTCAATTCTTGGAACGGTGTATTGGTCGGGAATAGTACGTCTGTTAAGCGTCCTAAAGTCCACACACATCCGAATCTTTCCGTTCTTTTTCCTCACCACCACTATAGGAGATGCATAAGGACTCCTGGACTCGGTAATGATCTCAGCTTCTTTTAACTGCGACAGGTGCTGTCTCACTGCTTCGATGTCAGCTGATGCCAGCCGTCGAGACCTCTCCCGAAAGGGTTTACCCTCGGTAATTCTGATAGAATGGCGAGTACTCTTACTACAACCAACATCAAACTCATGAATAGAGAAAACTCCTCTCCGCTCCATCATCTTCCTGACTAATCGGTCCTTCCATTCTTTAGGAACGAATGAATCTCCAAAGTTGAAGGAGGAGGGTGTCAGATCTCCGGCTGAGTTAACTTTGGACTCTTCCTTCACATGTGACGACAGTACATTTACAGGAAACAGATGCGCAATCGGCATTCCTTTCCTCAATGTGATTCCTTTGCCTGACATATTCCTCACGGTCACTGTAACTCTCCTTGACA
Organism: Somniosus microcephalus; assembly: GCF_052327205.1. Taxonomy (NCBI): domain Eukaryota; kingdom Metazoa; phylum Chordata; class Chondrichthyes; order Squaliformes; family Somniosidae; genus Somniosus; species Somniosus microcephalus. The sequence goes on along the minus strand of NC_140997.1, from coordinate 162,875,146 downwards.
TCACAGCTGTCGGGGTCTGCAACTCTGGTCTCACCAGAAGCTCATTTGGAAACCGTGACTCTTCTGCAGGATCATCAGGTGACTCTATCAGAATGGCTTCAGTACCTGGCGTTCCAGGGAATTTTGGTATCCCAGGGATTCTAGCCACTCCTCCAGGACGCAGGGTGATAGGTTTGGCTCGAACGTACCACACAGTTCCTCTTTTGCTATCATCTACGTCGGAAGAAAGTTCAGGCAGTTTCTCAAAAGCCTTTTTGAAAACAGGGTGAATGTGTCTGGTGCTCAAGAAGTTTTCACCTCCCTGCTCTTTGCAGCTTGTCAGGAGTCGTCTCACTATGGGTGTATTACTGCCAACCAGTAAGGAAACCTCACCTTTCACCATGGGGTCAGGGCAAACCAACACAAGTGCATCAATGGTCTCAGTGGTCCCTACATCAGCTTCCAAGAACGCCAACCTCAGCGACAAATAGCCATCATATGGGTAATCAGCAGGACTAAGGCCCCAGATCTGCAGAAGATTGATTGGGGTTAACGGCAAATGCGTTAGGTATCGGTCATAGAAGGATCTGTACAGTATGGTAACCTGAGAACCCGTGTCGAGGATAGCTTTAGTATAAATGCCTTCAATCTGTATTGATACAGCAGAACTCGGCCCTACTAAACCTTCAGGTATGATGTCTTTCATATCCCCTCGTCTATTATTGCACTTAACGGAACGTGTCTTAACTACAGGGGCAGCAGGCCATTCCGTTACTGTGCCCCTTTGTAGTTTCCCGACTTCTTGGTAAGTTTTATGAGACGGTCATTTACTTTTTTTTAGATTTTCCTCACCTCTACATTCTCGCTTGAAATGTCCATCCTTTCCACAGTTATAACAAAAGACTCCAGGTCTATCTCTTTCATGGGGATATCCTTTGGAGGAATCATTCATTTTGCTGTTAGACTTCGCAGGGTGTTCAACCTTTTGCACCCGTGCGTCATCCCTTTCTGTGTTGGGCTTAGACCGAAAATATGCCATCTCGGCTCTCATGACATTTATTTCCTTCTTCAGCTGCTCCATCTCAGGGTTGACATCACCCTTAGGAGTAGGAACTGTAACAGGAGTCACAAGCTTGGACATCACAGCACTCTTTGCTACATTCCGGGCCTGAAGCATATCCTCCTCCTCTCTGACTTCCCTTAGCAGCTCAGTGAAGGTAGGTGGATCTCGCAACTTATGGGTCATGCGTATGCGAAGAGCAGTCACGTCTTCGAGCAATGCACCTCGCACAACCTGTTCAATGCGGAACCGATTCATTTCAGGCAACTCAATCCCTCTTTTCCGTAACATACAATGCAGCAGTTTGCCTATTCTCAGCAGATAACTGGACAGCTTCTCTCCCTCACACTGGAATGTGCTTCTGAATCTGACCATCAAATCTGAAATGGTTTCAGTAGTTCCAAAGGCAGTTTCTAGAGCCTGCATGTAGTCAAAGGAAGTAGCAGAGGTGTTCTGCGCCTTTAAGAATCTTACAATGTCAGCAGCAGGACCCTTAAGGCTTTCTACTATTCTCTGCCTCTTCACATTGCCACTGCACTGCCATTCCTCTAGCAGAGGCAGGGTCTGCTCAGCCCAGGCGTCGTACTCCTCTTCCCCACTGGGAGTTGGTCTCACTCCTGAGAACATACGGAGCTTACGGTATCCCTGAGCCTCGAAGGGCAGATTGGTGCATTAATCAACCAGAGAACTAATGGCACTGACCAACTGAGTGTTCATATCCAGGGCCGAAGGACCTATCAGACCTTTGACATCAGCAACAGTCTTTCCTTCTTGTCTCAAGAATGACAACAACTTGGTCTGAAACCCTTCTTCTTCCTTAGCAGTAATAGGGACAAACTGAACTGGCCAGGGACCAGCCTCTTCAGAAAGCCCAACTGCCTCAGGTAAACCATGACCTCTCAGGTTCTCTGATGTCTGGATCAACACAAACTGCTTCTTGGTAGCTGTATCCAAGCAGCGCTCAACTATCCTAACCTTTCCAAAGGCTTTGACACAATTCAGAGCCCTTAGCAAGACATCATCAGGGTCATCGTTAGCAACACCATTCAGCACAATGGCATGGGTAGTAGCTATCTGCTTCCGTTTGCACCAAGCTTCAACCTCAATAACATTCATCTTTTATGCTCAAACAGCCCAGTAGAAACCACAAACCACTCTCTTAGCAATGAGCATTCAATACTGTTAGTTTACTGACATAAATAGACCACAATCCCGGACGAGCCCCCAAAATGTAACCCCTTCACGGTTCTCTAGATATGTGAGATGTGGTCTCTGTTGTAGACAGTATTCTATAGTCCAGTAAGGAGATCACTACTACAATGGCTTAATTCTAATTATCTTACTTTATAGTTTTAACGTCAGACAGTATAAGAAGATTACGGGTCAATGACCTAAATTAGACATTTGCATACATTGGAATGAATCTAGACATAATAAACATACATTCTCCATTTATATGGATTCAAAGGAGAATCTGTCCCTGTGTCCAAATTCGAGTGCACTCTTTCGTTGGCGCGCTTAAGTTGGAGCTCATGGTATGTATAATGTCTGCAAGACTTACGACTCCGAACCCCTTCGTTGAATTCTCTTCACGATCACTGAATCCCACTTTGAGTTCTGGATGCAGAGCTACTAATACGAAGGGCGGCGGCCGAGTTTGGAAGCCCGGGATGGGATGCGGCAGCCATTTGCCTCCTGAGCCCTCTTTTCAGAGCTCCTGCCCTCTTTTCTTCCAGTCGCTCGCTTTTCCCGCTCGAGAAACCCGACTCCACCCCTTCCTCCTGGGGTTTCTGCCTGGAGACTGCGCAGCCTCACTGTCTGCAACGGTTGATACTGGTGCAGAATTATGGAAAGTATGTTCTTAGTCACATTGTGTCCTTAAAAGTTCTTGCCGTACCTTCACATGGGCAACTTTAACCCAGGGATTTATAACAATGATAATACAGTGTCTAAGTTAAAGATTGACAACCATACTTAGCGTACATAACATTTCCAGTGGGTGTTACACTTGTGTTATTGAGGTTAAAGGTAAGTATACAACCAATTTTCCTAGGAATATTGTGAGGGATGCACCTGTGTTTGCTTACAACTATGGAAGACTTTTGGGATCAAATCTGAATTCAGAGATATCGCAACTCGTCAAGCTTTAAAGCAGAATTCAAACCATAATTCTGTAAAAATATTGGGCTAGAAATTGTGGTCGGAGGAGTACGTCCGGAGTATGCCTCCGACCTGCAAAACAATTCCGAAAGTATCTCCTGGCGCCCAGGCTGTGAAGAGTTTCAGTCTCAGGCCTTGAGGCGATCGGGAGCGTAATGGCCCAGGGATCCCAGGGACGCAGGCGGCTCGGAAGGGTACCTGGGATCACATGGGCCCGTTCCTCCAATGACAAAGGAGAATTCCATTTCAGTCATTTACAAAGGGAATCCCCTAATGATAGGTAATGGAATTCACAAATCTAATAATTATACAATGTACAGAATTGCAATTTTATTCATAAGTTTCTTCATTGCACCAACCTCAATAAAAATTACATTTTTTGATAATTTTAAACATCATTAAGACCATAATCCAGGCCAATATTTGCATCAACTGATTTCATAAAGTGTATATGCATAATTTAGGAGATAAAAATGTTTAATTAAAGGCTTAGATATCCCCTTACGCAGATGCAAGCAGGCTCTATGCCTGCTTGCATCAACCGTAAGACTTACGTGGGCAATTGCTGGCCAGTCACTGGGCAAATAGCCCAAATCTGTGCCAGCGACTGCTTTTTTGGACACCCAACGCATTCGTTAGCAGGCCACAAGGGGGAACTGAATATTCAGGGGTATTTGAAAATTTGGAAGGATAGGCAGAAAGGAAAAGGAGGTGGAGTAGCTTTGTTAATAAAGAATGAGATCAGTGCAGTGGTGAGAAATGATATTGGCTCAGAAGATCAAGATGTAGCATCAGTTTGGGTGGAGATAAGAAATAGTAAGGGAAAGAAGTCACTGGGGGGAGTAGTCTATAGACCCCCTAACAGTAGCTAAACTGTAGGACAGAGTATAAATCAAGAAACAATCGGGGCTTGTAAGAAAGGTACTGCAATAATCATGAGCGATTTAAATCTTCATATAGATTGGACAAATCAAATTGGCAAGGGTAGCATTGAGGATGAGTTCATAGAGTGTATCCGGGATGATTTCTTAGAACAATATGTTGTGGAACCAACGAGGGAGCAGGCAATTTTAGATATGGTAATGTGTAATGAGACAGGATTAATTAATGATCTCATTGTAAAGGATCCTCTCGGGAAGAGTATAGCATGATAGCATTTCAAATTCAGTTTGAGGGTGAGAAACTTGGGTCTGAAACTAGGGTCCTAAACTTAAGTAAAGGCAATTACAAAGGTATGAAGAAAGAGTTGGCTAAAGTGGACTGGGAAAATAGATTAAAGGGTAAGACGTTAGAAAAGCAATGGCAGATATTTAAGGAGATATTTCATAACTCTCAGCAAAGGTTTATTCCAGTGAGAAAGAAAGACTCTATGAGAAGGATGAACCATCCGTGGCTAACTAAAGAAGTTAAGGATGGTATCAAATTGAAAGAAAAGGCATACAATGTTGCGAAGATTAGTGGTAGGCCAGAGGATTGGGAAATTTTTAGAAAGCAGCAAAGGATGACTAAAAATTTTTTTTAAAGAGCGAGAAGATAGATTATGAGAGTAAACTAGCAAAAAATATAAAAACAGACAGTAAGAGCTTCTACTGGTATATAAAAAAGAAGCGAGTAGCTAGGCTGTGTCATCGCAGCAACGCTCTTCTCGATCTTCCTTGCTGCAATGCTCCATCTCACCCTCAGTAAGGTCCCCACTGGAGTGGAGCTAATTTACAGAACAAATGGGAAACTGTTCAATCTTCGTCGCCTCCAGTCCAGATCCAAGTTCATCCCATACTCTGTCGTCGAATTACAGTATGCAGTACGACGCTTGCATCTGCGCTCACTCGGAGGTCGAACTCCAAGCAATTGTCAACACCTTTACTGAAGCGTACGAGAGCATGGGCCTTACACTAAACATCCGTAAGACAAAGGTCCTCTACCAACTTGACCCCGCCACACAGTACTGCCCCCCGATTATCAAAATCCAGGACATGGCCTTGGACAACGTGGACCACTTTCCATACCTCGGGAGCCGACTGTCAACAAGGGCAGACATCGATGAAGAAGTCCAACACCGCCTTCAGTGTGCCAGTGCAGCCTTCGGTCACCTGAGGAAGAGAGTGTTTGAAGACCAGGACCTCAAACCCGGCACTAAGCTCTTGGTCTACAGAGCAGCAGTGATACCCGCCCTGCTTTATGCCTCCGAGACATGGACCATGTACAGCAGGCACCTCAAAGCACTGGAGAGGTACCACCAATGCTGCCTCCGCAAGATCCTGCAAATCCATTGGCAGGATAGGCACACCAACATCAGTGTTCTCGCTCAGCCCAACATCCCCAGCATCGAAGCTTTGACCACGCTCGATCAGCTCCGATGGACAGGTCACATCGTCCGCATGCCCGATACGAGACTCCCAAAACAAGCGCTCTACTCGGAGCTCCGACACGGCAAGAGAGCCCCAGGTGGGCAGAGGAAATGCTTCAAGGACACCCCTTAAAGCTTCCTTGAAAAAGTGTAACATTCCCACCGACACCTGGGAATTCCTGGCCCAAGACCGCACAAAGTGGAGGAGAAGCATCCGGGAATGCACCGAACACCTCGAGTCTCTTCGCCGGGAGCAAGCAGAAGCCAAGTGCAGGCAACGCAAGGAGCGCACGTCAACCCAAGCACCCCACCCACCCGCCCCTTCAACCACCGTCAGCCCCACCTGTGACAGAGACTGTAGGTCCCGCATTGGACTCGTCAGTCACCTGCGAACTAATTTTTATTGTGGAAGCAAGTCATCCTCGGTTCCCGAGGGACTGCCTAAGAAGAAGAAGATATTAATGACTTGGATGAAGGGACCGAGTGTAGTGTAGTCAAATTTGCTGATGATACAAAGGTAGGTGGGAAAGCAAGTTGCGAAGAGGACCGCGATTTTCCGAGTGGAGTCGGGTTCGATGTTTGGCTGGTTCCAGTCCCGCTGTCAGTTTAATCTGCTCTGAAATGATGATTTTGACTTAAGTGGGCTGATTAAGCCCATCGTGCATGCTACGCAGCCCAATCAGTGGGTTCGGGTCTGCTGCTCGCCTCTGCTGATGGCTTTCAGCCAGCTGCATTTAAGGGGCCCGTGCAGCCTATTCTGCTGCTTCTCAGTGTGGCACATCTCAAAATGACTGCTTCAAGACCAAAGGCATCTCCAAGATTTGATGATGACTCCCTCCATGTTCTTGTGGAGGGAGTGAGAGGGTGCCAAGAGGAACTGTTGCCCTCAAATGGACGGAGGAAGCCTCCTCAGCAAACCAAGGCAGCCTGGCTGCAAATTGCGGAGGAGGTGAGCACCAGGTCTTTGTGTGCATGCACCTGGGTTCAGTGCAGGAAAAGGTTCAATGATCTGCTACGCTCAGCAAAAGTGAGTATAACATCACACTTACCTTCAATCTGCTCCCCATCTCCTCTCATCACCAGCACTCTGCATTGGCAACCTACTCCTGCACATCCTACTTTACCCTTACATCCCTTGTACCCTCACCCATCCCTCTCTCTCTATGTACAGAATCACTTCACCATTCTACTATGCACCCCTCACACTCGCTACCACTGTTATGCAATGACAACAACTAACAATGCACACGGAGAGCCCTTGGTATTGGCACCTCACTCCATCTTTGTCTCCCTCTAAGCATCTATGCTATGGATCCTCTACACTCACTCCAACATTCTCGCTCAAACTCCACTTGTGTCCCTCATTGCAGGAAAAGAGAGCCCAAAATAAGAGGGAGAGGGGCAGGACAGGAGGAGGGCCTCCTTTGATTGCCCACTTGACCACTGCTGAGGAGGCTACTCTTGACATCGAAAGAGGTGCTGAGGAGCTGGTAGTGGGGGACAGTGAGATGGGCACAGTAAAGCAAGCTGGTGACAGAATAGATTTGCAACCTTCTCATTTAGATTGCATGATTGACTGATATGGCATCTAATGTTCATACAGATTCAGTTCTGATCATCTGTACAATTCGATGAGCATGCTACGTTAATATCACATGATTAACTCATGCCTTTACTCCCCCACAAACCATCGAGAGCCCCCATCCCCACTGTCCAGGAGGAAGAGCCGGAAGACTCCTTAGAGGAAGCTAAAACCTTTGAGTGAAAGGATATTTACCAGTCCTAGCCCCTTTGGGGCTATTCTGGATCAGGCGTATTTCTCAGATGTTCACTTTCAACTAAAGTTTGAGGTAGCCGAGTCCTAAAGACGCTTAACTGGGTCTTCTTCTTAGGCAGTCCCTCGGAACCGAGGATGACTTGCTTCCACATTAAAAATGAGTTCCAAAAGGCATTTGACAAGTTGCCACACAAAAGATTACTGCACAAGATAAAAAATCACGGGATTGGGGGTAATATACTGGCATGGGTGAAAGATTGGCTATCTAACAGAAAACAGAGAGTTGGGATAAATGGTTCATTCTCGGGTTGGCAATCAGTGACTAGTGGTGTTCCGCAGGGGTCAGTGCTGGGACCCCAACTCTTTACAATCTATATTAAAGATTTGGAGGAAGGGACCGAGTGCAACGTATCCAAGTTTGCTGACGATACAAAGATGGGAGGGAAAGCAGTGAGTGAGGAGGACATAAAAAACCTGCAAAAGGACATAGACAGGCTAAGTGAGTGGGCAGAAATTTGGCAGATGGAATATAATGTTGGAAAGTGTGAGGTTATGCACTTTGGCAGAAAAAATCAAAGAGCAAGTTATTATCTAAATGGAGAGAAACTGCAAAGTGCTACAGTACAAAGGGATCTGGGGGTCCTAGTGCATGAAACACAGAAGGTTAGTATGCAGGTACAGCAGGTGATCAGGAAGGCCAATGGAATCTTGGCTTTTATTGCAAGGGGGATGGAGTATAAAAGCAGGGAAGTCTTGCTTCAGTTATACAGGGTACTAGTGAGGCCACACCTGGAATACTGCGTACAGTTTTGGTTTCCATATTTAAGAAAAGATATACTTGCTCTCGAGGCAGTTCAGAGAAGGGTCACTCGGTTGATTCCGGAGATGAGGGGGTTGACTTATGAGGAAAGGTTGAGTAGGTTGGGCCTCTACTCATTGGAATTCAGAAGAATGAGAGGCGATCTTATCGAAACATATAAGATTGTGAGGGGGCTTGATCGGGTGGATGCAGTGAGGATGTTTCCACTGATGGGTGAGACTAGAACTAGGGGGCATAATCTTAGAATAAGGGGCTGCCCTTTCAAAACTGAGATGAGGAGAAACTTCTTCACTCAGAGGGTAGTAAATCTATGGAATTTGCTACCTCAGAGAGCTGTGGAAGCTGCGACATTAAATAAATTTAAAACGGAGATAGACAGTTTCCTAGCTGATAAAGGAATTAGGGGTTATGGGGAGCGGGCAGGGAAGTGGACGTGAGTCTAGGTTCGGATCAGCCATGATCCTATTGAATGGTGGAGCAGGCCCGAGGGGCCGTATGGCCTACTCCTGCTCCTACTTCTTATGTTCTTATGTTCTTATGAGTTCTCAGGTGACTGATGAGTCCAATGCGGGACCTGCAGTCTCTGTCACAGGTGGGGCAGATGGTGGTTGAAGGGGCGGGTGGGTGGGCTGCTTGGGTTGACGTGCGCTCCTTGCGCTGCCTTGCACTTGGCTTCCGCTTGCTCCCGGCGAAGAGACTCGAGGTGTTCGGCGCCTTCCCGAATGCTTCTCCTCCTCTTTGTGCGGTCTTGGGCCAGGGATTCCCAGGTGTTGGTGGGGATGTTACACTTTTTCAAGGAGGCTTTGAGGGTGTCCGTGAAGCGTTTCCTCTGCCCACCTGGGGCCCTCTTGCCGTGTCGGAGTTCCGAGTAGAGCGCTTGCTTTGGGAGTCTCATATCGGGCATGCGGACAATGTGACCCATCCATCAGAGCTGATTGAGCGTGGTCAAAGCTTCTATGCTGGGGATGTTGGCCTGAGCAAGAACGCTGACGTTGGTGCACCTATCCTGCCAATGGATTTGCAGGATCTTGCGGAGGCAGCGTTGGTGGTACCTCTCCAGTGCTTTGAGGTGCCTGCTGTACATGGTCCATGTCTCTGAGGCATAAAGCAGGGCGGGTATCACTGCTGCTCTGTAGACCATGAGCTTAGTGCCGGTTTTGAGGTCCTGGTCTTCAAAGACTCTCTTCCTCAGGCGACCGAAGGCTGCACTGGCACACTGAAGGCGGTGTTGGAATTCGTCGTCGACGTCTGCCCTTGTTGACATTAGGCTCCCGAGGTATGGAAAGTGGTCCACGTTGTCCAAGGCCTTTTCATGGATTCTGATAATCAGGGGGCAGTACTGTGTGGCGGGGGCAGGTTGGTAGAGGACCTCTGTCTTATGGATGTTTAGTGTAAGGCCCATGCTCCCATATTCTTCGGTGAAGGTGTTGACGATGGTTTGGAGTTCCACCTCCGAGTGAGCACAGACGCAAGCGTCGTCTGCATACTGTAATTCGATGACAGAGGATGGGACGACCTTGGATCTGGACTGGAGGCGACGGAGGTTGAACAGTTTCCCATTTGTTCTGTAAATTAGCTCCACTCCAGCGGGGAGCTTACTGAGGGTGAGATGGAGCATTGCAGCCAGGAAGATCGAGAAGAGCGTTGGTGCGATGACACAGCTTTGCTTGACCCCGGTTCGTACGTGAATTGGGTCTGTGGTGGAACCATTGGTCAGGATCATGGCTTACACTTCGTCGTGAAGCAGGCGGAGGATGGTGACAAACTTTTGAGGGCAGCTGAATTTGAGGAGGACACTCCATAATCCCTCATGGTTGACAGTGTCGAAGGCCTTTGTGTGATCAAAGAAGGCCATGTACAGTGGTTGGTGCTGTTCCCTGCATTTCTCTTGTAATTGACATGCAGTGAAGACCATGTCCATGGTGCCCCTTAGTGGGTGGAATCCACATTGCGACTCTGGGAGGAGCTCTTCGGCCACTGGGAGAAGGCGATTGTGGAGGATTTTTGCGATGACTTTCCTTGTGGCAGACAGCAGGGAAACTCCTCTGTAATTGCCGCATTTGGACTTGTCACCTTTCTTGAAGATTGTCACAATTACGGTGTCCCTGACATCCCCTGGCATGCTCTCCTCCTTCCAGATAAGAGAAATGAGTTCATGAATTCGTGCCAGTAATGCTTCTCCGCCATGCTTTAGTGCCTCAGCAGGGATTCCATCTGCTCCTGAGGCCCTGTTGTTCTTCAGTTGTCAGATGGCCTTTTCAACCTCATGCCGGGCTGGGGTTGTGCTGAGATGGTGGCGGGTAGCATGCTGTGGGATGGAGTTAAGGACACTCGTGTCGAAGACAGAGTCATGGTTCAGGAGATCTTCGAAGTGCTCCTTCCAGCGGGCACTGACTGCTTCTCTGGTCCGGGCTATCTCCCCCTAAAGGAAAGGAACAACCCGAGAATGTTACCGTTCTCCAGGTAGCGCTTTTAATAAGTTTAGCTAGACTGTAATGTCCCGGATATTATGAGGATCCGGAGATCTCCCCTCAGAAAAATGTACCTCTTCACCAAAGAGTGTACAGAGATTGAGTTCGCGAGTTATTGATACAGAAGACTTATGTGAGACAATTCTAAAAATATATAGAGATTTATTAAAAGAATCGACATGCAATTTACAGTTGGTGAATCAATTAATCGCAACGTCAACAGTTCTAAAATGAGAAAAAATATGATCTTTTTAACCGAGAATCTTACTTTTAAATCTTAACTTCGCTACAGTATTACAGTTCTTAAAGTTTTCTATACAGAATATCCATCAATATCAAAACACCTTTGATCCCCAAGGTACAAAGAGTGGAAGACCACAGAGCCGCCTCTGTAGTCGAGAATCGCCATGTCCAATTAAAGCGACTCTGATATCCTATTTGAGACTTTAATATTTATACCGTTTTTCAGTTGTATTTCCTTTAAGGTTTCTGCTGATGCAAGTTAATGATCACTATTCATCTTTCTGCTAACCTCTGCAATTCTTTACTGTCACATCAGCTTGTAATATTCCAGAATCTGCCACATCTCCAGGTGTTCTGGGTTCACCATATAAAAGGGCGTGAAAGGCAGATGTTCCTTATCTTATGTGCCATCTGTACGAAGTATAATTTATATCACTTATCCAGTGTTGTTCCCAAAAGGTCAACCACTCGGAGCCATCCCATTCTTCTGTTTCAATAATGTTATTTATTCAGGGTCAACTACTTGTCCTGTTTCAATAGCCAGAATTCTTTCATAGCTATTTCAGAGTTAGGTTTCTAAATTTCCAAACCCAGTTTGTCATGTTTTAAAGAATTTATAAGGTAGATTTCCTTAAAAGATACTCTTCAGAGTCAACCATTGTCTTATCTCAACAAGGCCAGAATTCTTTCATACGATAGTGTATTTTTCTAAAAAGGCTATATAGTTTGGTTTTCCAACAATGGCTATATAGTATATTCCTTCACATGAGGGCGCAGTGTCAGCAAAATTGAGCACACCCAGCACCAGCGCAGAGACGCACACCTCGGTGGGTCATTCGTGAGATAGATTAGTGTTGTCACCTGGTGTCTCACAGTTCAGCAGTGAGCATCAGCAGATGGTGGAGACAGGGACAGCAGTGGAGAGTCCTCGTCGGAGGCCGCAAGGCACCCCTAGCTCTGCTCAGCTGCATGTGGACCCTGTGCCTCTGGGGCCATCCAGAAAGAGAGCAGTGCTGGAACTTCAGCAGCAAGTGCAGGAGTCTCTGACAGGTTTTGCATCCATGGTAACTGTGAGTGTGCAGAGAATGGAGGAGTCCATCTCAAACATAAGCAATGCCATGGTGGAGGCAATGGCGCATGAACGTGCCGCCATGGAGAGGGTGACAACCTCCTTGGAGGACATAAGTCGCCAGACTCAACAGAGCATGGTGACTCTTCTAAGTAGATGTTCTGCTATGGAGGATAGATGGATAGCTATTGTGGAGAGACACCAGAGGTACATGGACATCCCCATTATGAGGACTGCCAGTACAGAGACGGGTCCTCATGGCCCCACTGATGTACAGCAAGGTGCTCTCCAGCTATTTGCTAGCAGTGAAGTGCAGGAGACCCATGAGAGGGATGTTGGTGGTCAACAACAAGAAGTGTGGGCTCCTCTCCGAGCGCTCACACTCCCATGCCACTGCAGAGCCCTTGGTCAGAGCCCCAGATTCCTCACCCAACTGAGATGGTCATCTCAGCCCCTGCACAGCCGCAGGAGGAGCAGACTGTTGCCGAGCCCTCCCAGGATCCGAAACCCAGAGGATGCCCTCCAAAGGTGTCGAAGCAGGAGCAGCATGAAAGTGAGCAAGGTGCCTCAACATCTGCTGAAGCCACAGGGGAAGCGCCATGTAGAAACACGCATAAGAGAAAGTTGACACACAAATAGTCACAATGGTAGTCACAAGGGTGTTTTGATGTAATACAACTTGAAGATTATCATCGTCATTTCAATTGTAATAAAGAAATGCGATGGCAAACATTCAAAGTGTTGGCCTATGTGTGTCCAGAAATGGAAGTATCACAGTGAGGTGTCAGGGCGCCTTTCATCTGTAATGATGGTGGTGAGAGTAATATGAACCCACAGTTTATTGTACAGATGGTGTATGATGTGTTAAGAAGGTGGCAGCCACAATTGTTTGCTTTGTAAACTTAAGCGAATCTGGCATGGATTAGTGCATCCCTTGCATCATGTGCTAGCGTGCTGGTGGAACTGGCACATCCGCCTCTGCAATGCCTGCCTTCTCCTCCTCCTCCTCCTCCTCCTCCTCTGAGGTTGTGCACTGAGCCACTTGTTCCTCAGGCAGTGGTAAGCCACTGCAATGCGATGTTGTGCAGTGCACAGCAGATTACGATGATTCTGGAGACCCTGGCTGGTGCATACTGTAGGGCTCCACCTGATCTGTCAAGGCATCTGAATCATATTTTGAGCAAGCCGATGGTTTGCTCGATGATGCCTCTGAAGGAAATGTGGTTCGCATTGTAGTGCTCCTCAGCTTCGTTTGATGGCCTCCTCAACGGCGTCATTAGCCATGTCTTCAGGGGATAGCCCTTGTCTCCAAGTAGCCATCCGGAAAATTGGGTTGGCGGATTGAACAGCTGAGGCACAGTAGACTGCCGCAGGATGAACGAGTCATGGTAACTGTCAGGGAACTTGGCGCAAACATGCATAATGTTCTTCCTGTGGTTACACACCAGCTGGATGTTAAGGGAGTGGAAGCCCTTGCGGTTGACAAATACTGCTGGGTTGTGATGGGGTGCCCTAATAGCCACATGTGTGCAGTCTACGATGCCCTGCATCCTTGGCAAGCCTGCCATATTTGCAAAGCCAACCACATGTGCGGTTACACTTGCTTCATCTGTGGAGAAGTGGATGTAATTGAGCACCTTTGCAAAGAGGGCATCGGTAACCTGCGTGATGCAAGTGTGTGCGGCCAACTGGGAGGTGCCGATGATGTCTGCTGATGATCCCTGGAAGGACCCTGAAGCAAAAATATTGAGGGCAGTGGTGACTTTGACAGCCACTGGGTGTCCACCTGCTCCTCTGGGCTCCAGGTGTTGGTGCAGTATTGCACAGATGTCAGCGACTACCACTCGCGAAAGTCTCAGCCTCCTTTGGCGCTGCTGCTCAGTCATGTTGAGGAAGCTCATCCTCGGCCTGTAAACCCTGTGTTGGGGGTATCTCCTGCGGCGACGTGCAGGCCTGCGCTGACGCCCTCTGCCCTGTGCAGCATCAGATGGTTGAGAAGGAGGTTGCTGCTCCTGTTGTTGCTGCTGCTGTTGTGCCCAGTTCTGCTGCTGCCATGGCTGCTCTTCCTCTGATTCTGAGGACCAGGATGAGAGGGTATAAATGGCTTCCACTCCGCTGGTACCTATATATATAAAGCGGTTTGTCTCTCTGTTTGTCTGTTTGTCTGTCTGTCTGTCTGTCTGTTTGTCTGTCTGTCTGTCTGTCTGTCCGCTATACACTCAAAAGTTATACAGCGTACCTACACGCATGTTATATCAAAAGAAAGCTTGTCATTAGGGGAGTCTAATAGGCATATTTACTTTTTGGTCAGACAAAAATTGTTCCGACAGTATACAAAAAAGGTTCAAAAAACGGCAAAATTCCGCTCATTAGCATTGAGTGACGTGCATCACAGGGGGGGTGGCTCATTGTGTGTGTGGGCGGGCCTAATCCTTCTGAGCTGAGGTGAGTGGCCGCCATCTTGATTTCTAACTATTGATTTATTTTTCCCACTTTCTGTGTGTTTATTTTTCCCACTTTCTGTGTGTGTGGAGGGGAAATTGCTTTTAAAAAAAGTAAATTAATTTCTAAATATTTTTTCTAAGCTGATTAATTTTCCTACCTTTCACCCTTTTTTTTCCTCTTGACTCGCTGCCTCCGCTGGGTGCCGCAACCTTGGAGGGTTACCCCACCTGCAGGCCTCGAAGCCTCGGCCTCTCCTCGCCAGCCACGCCCGAGCTAGGCACCGCCCGTCCCGCTGGGCCCGCCCCGCGATCGCCGCCATCTTGGTAAAGGCTGGCGGCGCGGGACTGAGCCAAGCATAGCCATCGCCGCCATCTTAGTAAAGGCTGGCGGGGCAGGAGTCAGCGCGCGCGTCAACGTCGGCGGTGGCCCGGAGCGCGACCTGAGCGAAGGTGAGTCCAGCTGGGCCTCACGCGCTAGGCCGCGCACTTTTTTATGTAAGTTCCGGATTTCACGCAAGCGTATGTGGAAATCTGGAACTTGCGGGGCATTTCAATGGGATTATGACGGCGTCACAGACACCGCAATTTTAGGGCCACTGTTCTTTGACACCTTTTGATTTTTGTAACCTCCTCCAGCCCTAAAAGCCCCCCTGAATTCTCCGTACCTCTGACTCTGGCCTCTTGTGCACCCGCCTTCCATTTCCCTACCACTGGTGTCCATTCCTTCTGCCGCTTAGGCCTCACTCTCTGGATTTCTTTCCCTAAATCCTGCTGCCTCGCCACTTCCATATCCTCCATTAGGACCAATAAAATCTACCTCTTTGGTCATCACTTCTAAAACCTCTTGATTTGCCTCCGTTTCTCTTTTTTGACCATGCCTCTGTGAAGCATTTTGAGACCTTCTTCTATGTTAAAGGCACTATATTAATGTAAGATATTGTTGTTAATCTCTTCTAAGAGGCTTAATTTCCTCTGGCATGACACTGGTTAACACATTCATGCTAAATTTCCTTTATGCACTATTTCAACACATTCCATTAATCCATTTATTTGAAGTGCATAATTAACTATGTCCCCTCCATTTTTTTAAAGCAAATTTATTGGGTTAATTCATTACAAATTTCCGATGTCAATTTATTTTATACTACATCATTAAATTTATTTTTTTGAAAATTCGAATTGTAGAGCACATCAAGTCAGCCTTGTCTTTGAAGCCTATTTTTATTAATACTTATTGGAAATGAGAGGACCATGCTCAAACAATCAGTTTGTTAAATGGCTTAATAGTTGTGTTAAAATAGAAGAGAAAGGAAATTTATGTGGACAAGTTAACCAGTGAGCTACCAGAATAAGGGAAACCCAGTGTGGTTGATTTTCATCCTAGTTTTCAGGAGGAGACAGACAAAAGTGCAAAGAAAACCTACTGCCCAGTTCCCCTGACGACCAAGCCAACACCATTCTTGTGGGATTCTTAAAATGGCCGTCCCAGGTGCCCGCTGAAAAATAGGTGGGTTCCTCATCAGCCCATGCAAATCAGGGTCCGGGGACGCCAAAAGGATCCCAGTGCAATTTTTAGGTACCAATGGGCGGAATATGTGCCGCACTCGCTCCACCCATTGGTACTTGCAATGAGCGGCCTGAACAATGTACCTTAAAGGGACCACTGCAGGCTGCTCCGAAACAGGCAAGTTAATCTTGCTAAGTTATTTTTATGGAGTCAGGAAATGTATCAGTTTCCTCCTGACCCCACAAAAATCGGCTTCCTCAGTGCCAGGCCCATCGCAGTCATCCTCCCTCCAGGCTCACCTGCCCCCTGCCTTTAACTTAGCTGCCGGGCTCTGCAATGCAGCTACCGGATTTTTGTCCCTCTCCAATTGACAAGCTGCTCGAAATGCACGTATAGAAAGGAGGCACGGAAAGGAAAATTGGATTGATTCCATTGAATGGGCAACTGGCACACACTGCCTGCTTCCTGCCAATGGAATCGGACACGTTAAACTCTACCCCTGCACGTCCACATCTCAAACCAAATTTCTACCCCGGTATATCAAAACAAACAACGACATACATTGCCGAGAGGTTTTTAAAAGCTGGTTGGGTTCATCCAGGGAGTGTTGGTTTGCGCATTAGATCATTGATCATTAAGTTTTAATTAAAACTTAATGGTTGGCACAAATGTGTGGGGTTCCACGATGAACTCACAGACACAGGGAGCTGCCGACATGCAGAATGAACCGGAGAGCTGGCCTGTGACAATGGATTCCAGGCATTCTTTAGCTTGTGTAAAAGAGTATAATTAGTCATGAGTGGATGTGCTGCCTCTGTGTTTCGGCTCTTCCAAGCTTGTGGGAGGAATCCTGAAACTGACTGTTACCAGCGAGATAACCTTGATATCGTTCAGTTACTAACAGAGACATTCTAACTCTATAGTTTCTGGGAAGAATGATCTGAAAAGTGGTGCAGTTATAGGGCCATGTATAGTGTTTGAATGATAAGGCTTTATTCTAGCACTGTCTACCTGACTCTGTCCCTCTCTCCCCTCCCACCCCCACCTTCCTCTGCCCATCATTGGTGTTAGACTCTTCAGCAATTACACCCCAGCACTCTACAATTCTCTTCCTAAACTCCTCTACTTTCTACATCGCTCCTCACCTTAAAGTGTACCTCTTCCACCACCCCTTTGGTTACCTAACCTAATGCTTTCCCCAACTCCCGCACCATGCCTGATTCTTCTTGTGAAGTGCCTTTGGGATGCTTTGCAACATTAAAGCCATGATACAAGTGCAAGTTGTTATGAAATTCAAATTACAGTGAATCATAGAGCAGAGTTAAGGCCTAGGGCAGTGTACATCATGGCAAGGGGAGCAGAATCTCTTCAAACCAGATGAAAGATGTAGCTCGGCGTAAATTTCCTCCCCGAGATCCTGCGAACTTGGCAGGGCCTCGCTCACAGCCCACGCACATCTGAAAATCACAGGGGAGCTGCCCTCAACTTTCCATTAATGATTTCAATGGACAGATGATCAAAGACAGTGTACCAGCTAGCTCCCAACAACCAACTATCTTTGTGCTGGGTCCTGCCAGTGCCGCGGGGTCTTCGAAAATTTACTCCCAAGTGCAGCCATCCAAATTTCAATTTCCATACAATTTACAGCACAGGAACAGGCCATTCGGCCCAACTGGTCTGTGCTGGTGTTTATGTTCCACACGAGCCTCCTCCCACCCTACTTCATCTCACTCTATCAGCATAACCTTCTATTCCTTTCTCTCTCATGTACTTATCCAGCTGACGGTTAAATGCAACTATGTTATTCGCCTCAAGTGTATACTTATTATTTTGATTTATGATTTTATTTGTTAAACTGTCTCTCAATAGGAACATGGGAACAGGAGTAGAGCATTTAGCACCTCGAGCCTGTTCTGACATTCAATTGGATCATGGCTGCTCTGTACCTCAACCTACCTTTGCTCCATATCCCTCGATACCCTTAGCCTGGGAAAGTCCAACCTCATTTCTTGTACCTACTGTACCACCCAAACATCGCAAGGATACAGTGTAGTACAAGTCAAACTGGCAGGAATATCAGCTGATGTCTAAGTATCTTCCTTGAGGATGCTATAAAATAAAATGTAAAAATCTATGCTATAATGCAGGATCCTGAAGTAGACTTTGTATTGTTAGCTTTAAACCAAAGTTAAAGGTGCAGTACAGAATTAAAGAACAGCTGGAGGTAATAAAGTGAGTTGATGGACGAGATAGCCTCTCGAGTGCTTACTGTGGGCTTCTTTTGTTTCTGGTGTCTGGGCAGTTAAAGTGAGCTGCTTTTATTCCTAACAACATAGAGCTGCTGTAGGTTCCCATCTTCAATCAAGAGGGCTAAGGTAACAAAACAGTTTTTAAGCTAGGCCCAGGACACAGCGCCGATTTAAAAAAAGGAGTAATGTCACAGGACAGCAGGTAGGTGATTGGTTGATGAGTATTACAGTTTTTTTTTCTTTAAACTAAGGGCTTAGGGGAACTATAACTATTACATTATTAAATATTAACTTAACTAGATAAACTAATTAATTAATATAACTATAAATAATCATTTGATTAAAAACTTTAACTAATTAAACAAGCAAATAAATAAAACACTCGAGAGAAGGCAGGGCAGGCTGTCTGTAGTTTGTGGGAGTTTGTGGACAGTGAGACTGTCCCAGATTCCCATATCTGCAGGAAATGTCTCTGCCTTCAGTCACTCTGGCTCAGAGTCATTGAGATGGAGTGCGAGTTAGAGACACTCCGAAACATAAGCGACGGGGAGGAATTTCTGGATAGTTTTATCCAGAATACAGTCAAACCCCAGAGCAAGGCACAGGTTCAGGAAAGGGAGGATGTGATTGTTAGGGCACCTAAGCAGGGACTTAGGAGAGGTTGAGAAGGAGGTCCCGCAGACACTGGTCCTGTCTAACAGGTATGATGTACTCACTACCTATGAGGACAAGGAGAAAGACTGCGGGGAGGAGAGCCACAATGCAGACCAAGGCACCGTGGCTCGAAAGGCTGTCCAAGGCGTGGGGGCGTGGGGGGGGTGGTGGGGGAGTGGGGGCGGGGGCTGGGGGCAGTGATGAGCAGGATAGAAATGTGGTAGTGATAGGGGATTCTGTCATTAGGGGGATAGATAGCATCCTCTGCAGCCAAGGACGAGAATCCCGAAGGGTGTGTTGCCTAACTGATGCCAGGGTAAGAGATATCTTGTGGTGGCTGGAGAGGAATTTGGAAAGGGAGTGGGTAAATCCAGTTGTCGTGGTCTATGTCAGAACAAACGACTTAAGTAGAAACAGGGAGGAAGTCCTGCTGAGGGAGTATCAGGAGTTAGGAGCTAAATTAAAAAGCAGGACCTCGAGAGTAATAATCTCTGGATTATTGCCCGAGCCACGTGCAAATTGGCATAGAAACAGTCAGATCAGGAGACTTAACACATGGCTAAAGGGATGGTGTGGGAAAGAGGGGTTCCTTTTCATGGGACACTGGCACCAATACTGGGACAGAAATGAACTGTACTGATGGGACGGGCTCCATCTGAACTGGGATGGGACCCGTGTCCTAGCGGAAAGAGTAAATAGGGAGGTGGCAAAGGTTTTAAATTTAAAGACGGGGGGAGGGATCTACAAAAAATTAAACAAGCCTAAATATAGACAAAACAGGAAAGAAGTGTGTAGGAAAGGAAAGACATTGAAGAATAAAGTAAGGGAGGACATTGATGGTCAGGGAATAAATAGAGTTATAGAACAGGAGTTTAAAAAGATGGTTAAAAATAAAGTGAGAGGAACTGCTATTAAAAATGAGTTAATCAGTCTGTACAGCAATGCACACACTGTCCATAATAAAACATGGTTGCTAGAGGCAATCATGCGTTACAAGGAACCAGACATAGTAGGGATTACTGAGACATGGCTACAGAAAAATCAGGAGTTGGAATTAAACATTGCAGGGATAAACATATTTAGACAAGATAGAGAGGGGAAAAGGGGAGGTGGAGTAGCTGTGCTTATTAGGGATAACATAATGGCAGTAGAAAAAAGTGACACAGCTATCAGCAAAACAGAACTGGAATCCATGTGGATAGAAATAAACGATATTAAAGGATCAATCACACTAATAGGGATAGTCTACAGACAACCTAATAGTGGAAGGGAGGTGGTGGAAGAAATATGCAAATAAATTAGGGAAATGAGTAAAAAACTTAGAATAATAATCATGGGGGATTTCAACTATCCAGATATTAATTAGACAGAAGAGGTAGGTAAAGGGGATAAGGGAATGGAGTTCCTACAATGTGTACAGGACTCCTTTCTAACCCAATATGTAAAAAGCCCACCAAGGGAGGAGTCGCTATTGGATCTAGTAATGGGGAATGAACCAGAGCAGATAAGAGAAGTAAAAGTTGGGGAACATCTAGGCAATAGTGACCATAATAATATATACGCTTTAAGATAATAATTGAGCAAGACATAAGTATGACAAAGACCAGGGTAAAAGATTGGAGAAAAGCTAATTTTGCGGGGCTGAGAATAGAACTTGGGAAGAAAAAATGGACAACAATATTGGCAAACAGTGATGTAGAACAGCAATGGGAAACATTTAAAATGGTGTTCAACAGAGTCCAGGAAAAATATATTTTGCTAAAAAACAAGAACAAGCTAAACACTAATGAGACACTGTGGATGAATAAAGCCATAAGGGAAAAATTGAGGGTAAGTAAAGAGGAATACATTAAGTACATGGACAACAGGGGAGAGCATGATAAGGGAGAATACAAAGAGATTAGAGAAGTCAAAAAACAATTAGGAAGGCAAAGAGGAACTATGAAACTAAATTATCAAGGAACATAAAATAAAGTAATAAAATATTTTACAGGCACATAAATAAAGACAGGAAGGTCATAATGGGAATAGGGTCACTAAGGAATGGATAGGATAATACCACAGGCAGTGATAGAGAGATGGCAGAGATATTAAACAATTACTTTGCTTCAGTATTTACCAGGGAGATAGAACAGGCGGAGATGACATTGGAAGATGAGATTAGGAATGAGATAACTGCATTTAAAATAAAATGAGGAGATATATTAAATAAACTAATGAAACTCAAAGAGGATAAAACCCCTGATCCGGATGGATTACATTCGCACATTTTAAAAGAATCTTGGGAAGAGATAGCAGAGGCATTTCTATACATATTTACTAATTCATTAGAAAAAGGTGTAGTGCCAGAGGACTGGCAGATAGCTAATGTAATACCTATATTTAAGAAGGGAGATTGAACAAGTCCAGGGAACTATAGACCAGTCACATTAACATCAGTGGTAGGAAAAATAATGGATTCACTACTAAAGGAGCATATAGAAGAACACCTGTTCTGGCAATAATTTTATGTGACCTGATTAACACACTTACATTTGCAGTAATTTCAGAAAATCCATCCTAGCTGGAGCTCAGCTGAAAACCCATGAGTGTAAACTCAATGTGGATTGCCCGGAGCAGAACAATAAGCATGATATCATTATTATATTGCCACTTGAATCATATAAATTTCAAGTAAAAGTTACTTTTGTAAGCCTTGATCTCAGGGTGTGTCCACTGTCTCAGTGAGGTAAATGCCCTTGAAAGCAAAAGCAAATTTCCAGTCTGATTTGCTTTCATTTTCTTAAAAAAGGTTTGCTGATTTAGCCAATGTCTGACATAGAAACATAGAAGATAGGAGCAGGAGTAGGCCATTCGGCCCTTCGAGCCTGCTCTGCCATTCAACGAGATCATGGCTGATCATCCAAACCCTAGCACCCGGTCCCTACACCGACAGCCATCCCACCCAAGCACTATCCCCGTAACCCCATAACCAATCCCCCCTAACACTAAGGGTCAAGATTTTTATTAAAAATTTTTTTTTTTTTTAATCACGGCCAATCAACCTAACCCGCACATCTTTGGACTGTGGGAGGAAACCGGAGCACCCGGAGGAAACCCACACAAACATGGGGAGAATGTGCAAACTCCACACAGACAGTCACCTGAGGCCAGATTTGAACCCAGGTCCCTGGCGCTGTGAGGCAACAGTGCTAACCACAATGCCACCGTGCTGCTGCACATACCAAAGCTGCACAGTGTGGAAGATTTAACATTGAGAATGCTGTGTGCTGCCCTTCCCTGCTCTCCAGCTTTCTTTCAGTGGCCCCTGCCCTCCTCTCAGTGTTTTCCTTTCAGGGGCATCATACAAGAAGTGTAAAGGAATAACCATATTTCAGAAAAATACACCATCCTATGAACAGAATTTTTGACTTTATTAAAACATGAAAACTGGGTTTAAAAATCTAAAAGCCTCAAAGACACAGGCTGTAAACAGAATACAGGCTTCTGAGATAAGATGAAGGGTTGTTGACAAAGTGCTGTAAACACCATACAAGCTTTTGAAATGGGAATTGGTTGATTGATACAAAAACAATAGCCCTGTTGAAACAGTAGGTTGGAAGTTCCTCTATGTCTGAACATTGGAAGAAACACAATAGCTATGCCCAAGTTAAGGGTTATAAACCAACACTTCAGAAAGCATCACATAAATTAAAAAAAATATGTGCCTTTGAAAAAATGACATCAAGTAAAAGAAATACCTGCCGTAAAATAGTTTTATGTTAAACATAGGAGACAGAAGTCTGTTTACAACCAATTGAGATGGCTAGGAAACAATCAAGTACTCGGTTAAAGTGTTTTTGATTTACATATTGTAAAAGGTACAAACAGAAGACTTTGTAAATATGACATCAATAGATGCACCAAGCAATCACATTGTGTTTGTGTTGAACTTGGAACACCATGGAGACAGGAGTCTGTAATACAACCAGTTAAGGTGTTCTAAATGTAAAAAGATACAAACATGAGACTTTGATAAGAATGGCATCAAATAGATACATCAGTCATAACCATTTTTATGATAAAATTTGAACAACTAAAGGTAGAGACAGGATTCTGCAAGTTAACAGCTGAATTGACAGTAAGATTAGAAAGAAGCCAGCAGAAAGAATGACTAGAGGTAATTAGCTTACATCAGCAGAAAACTTCAAAGAATATACCACTGCAAAAAGGGTATAAAATATGGAACTTTCAGATAGAAAGTCAGAAGTCGCTGGAAGGGGCAAGCAATTCTCAACTTCAGAGGCAAGCTCTGTAAGTTTTTAACTCGTTGAGTCTCGGGATCAAAAAGGTGCTTTTATTTGATTTGGGTGGATATCCTGGATTACAAATAATAAATGTAAAAATGTAACAAAGTTAAGATTTGAGAATAAGGATCTCTGAGAATAAGAAATGTAAGCTATTTGTATTTTGAACTGTTAAAGTTGCGATTGACTCACCAGCTGTTAACTACATGTTGGTTCTTTAATAAATCTATATATTTTTAGAATTGTCTCACAGTATTTCTGTATCAAACTCGCGAACTCAATCTCTGTACTCTCTATAGACTCTGGCACAGTTCCCATGGATTGGAGGGTAGCTAATGTAACCCCACTATTCAAAAAAGGTAGTAGAGAGAAAATGGGGACTTATAGACCGGTAAGCCTGACATTGGTTCTGGGGAAAATGCTAGAGTCCATTATAAAAGATGTAATAGCAGAGCACTTGGAAAACAGTGACAGAATCGGACAAAGTCAACATGGATTTACAAAAGGTAAATCGTGCTTGACTAATCTACTGGAAATTTTTGAGGATGTAATTGGTAGAATAGATAAAGGAAAACCAGTGGATATGATGTATTTGAGCTTTCAGAAGGCTTTTGATAAGGTCCCGCATAAGAGATTAGCGTGTAAAGTTAAGGCACATAGGATTGGGGTAAGTTATTGACTTGGATAGAGAACTGGTTGGCAGACAGGAAGCAAAGAGTTGGAATACACGGGTCTTTTTTCGAGTGGCAGGCAGTGACTAGTGAGGTACCGCAGGGATCGATGCTAGGACCCCAGCTATTCACAATATATATTAATGATCTAGATGAGGGAACTAGAAGTAATATCCCCAAGTTTGCAGAAGACACAAAGCTGGGTGGGCGTGTGTGCCGTGAGGAGGATCCCAAGAAACTCCAGTATGATTTGGACAGTTTGGGTGATTGGGCAGATGCATGGCGGATGCAGTATAATGTGGATAAATGCAAGGTTATTCACTTTGGTGGCAAAAACAGGAAGGCAGATTATTATCTGAACGGCAATAGATTGGGAGAAGGGGAAGTGCAACGAGACCTGGGTGTCCTTGTGCACCAGTCGCTGAAGGTAAGCATGCAGGTGCAGCAGGCGGTTAAGAAGGTGTGGTAAACCACTTTTACCGTTCACTATCGTTACACTATAGTTATCACTGTTAGATCGTTTCCCTATAGTTATCACTGTTCACATTGTTGTGTCACTGTACGAGGTTGCCTCTTGTCACGCTGCTATACCTGGGCTGACCACTGCCGACTCCGCCCATGGCTCCACCTACCTGCCCAGGTATAAAGGTGGTCGACTGGCTTTAAATTGCCCACCGCGTAACACCTGCGGCCTATCCACCCTCAAGGTCCCGCCACCTTCCCTGTTCGCTAACCTCACCCCCGACTGCAAACCCGTCGCTACCAAGAGCAGGCGGTACAGCTCCGGGGACAGAGCTTTCATTAGCTCTGAGGTGCAGCGTCTCCTGAAGGAGGGCATCATCGAGGGGAGCAGCAGCCCCTGGCATGCCCAGGTTGTAGTCGTTAAGACCGGCAATAAAAACCGCCTGGTCATCGACTACAGCCAAACCATAAACCGGTACACCCAGCTGGACGCATACCCCCTTCCCCGCATATCTGATATGGTCAATCAGATTGCTCAATACCGGGTATTCTCTACCATCGACCTTAAGTCGGCCTACCACCAACTCCCTATCCGCCCCGAGGACCGCCAGTATACCGCCTTCGAGGCGAATGGCCGCCTCTACCACTTCCTTAGGGTCCCCTTCAGCGTCACCAACGGGGTTTCGGTCTTCCAAAGGGAGATGGACAGGATGGTTGACCAGAACGGGCTGCAAGCCACGTTCCCCTATCTAGATAACGTCACCATCTGCGGCCGCGACCGGCAAGACCATGACGCTAATCTGGAAAGATTCCTCCGTACGGCCCAATGGCTGAACCTCACCTACAATAAGGAGAAATGTGTGTTTAACACCTCGCGCCTTGCCATCCTCGGCTGCGTAGTAGAGAACGGAATCATCGGCACCGATCCCGAAAGAATGCGTCCCCTCATGGAGCTACCCCTTCCCCACTGTCCAAAGGCGCTGAAGAGAACCCTGGGGCTCTTCGCCTACTATGCCCAATGGGTGCCGAATTATGCGGACAAAGCCAGACCCCTCATGAAGTCCACCTCCTTCCCCCTTACAGAAGAAGCGCGCGCGGCCTTCTCCCTCATCAGGGGAGACATTGCTAAGGCCACTATGCACGCAGTGGATGAGTCCATCCCCTTCCAAGTGGAGAGCGATGCATCCGACTTCGCCCTAGCCGCTACCCTCAACCAGGAGGGGAGACCGGTGGCCTTCTTCTCAAGGACCCTACAGGGCCCTGAGATCCGACACTCTTCGGTCGAGAAGGAGGCCCAGGCGATTGTGGAGGCGGTACGCCGCTGGAGGCATTACCTCGCAGGCAAGCGATTTACCCTCCTCACCGACCAGCGTTCGGTCGCTTTTATGTTTAATAACAAGCTGAGGGGTAAAATCAAGAACGACAAGATCTTGAGGTGGAGAATCGAGCTATCCACCTACGATTATGATATCTTGTACCGGCCTGGTAAGCTGAACGAACCCCCTGACGCTCTATCGCGAATTACATGCGCCAGCGCGCAAATTGATAGACTTCAGGCCCTCCACAACGACCTCTGCCACCCCGGGGTCACCAGGCTTTACCACTTCATTAAGGCCCGCAACCTGACCTACTCCATCGAGGAGGTCAGGACCATGACCAGGAACTGCCAGACCTGTGCCGAGTGCAAACCGCACTTCTTTAGGCCGGACAGAGCAAGCCTGATCAAGGCCACCCGCCCCTTCGAGCGCTTGAGCATCGATTTTAAGGGGCCCCTCCCGTCCTCTGACCATAATGTGTACTTCCTCAACATTGTTGATGAGTACTCCCGTTTCCCCTTTGCCTTCCCCTGCCCAGACATGACCAGCACCACGGTCGTTAAATGCCTGAACGACCTCTTTGCCTTGTTCGGGTTCCCAAACTATATACATAGTGACCGGGGCGCCTCCTTCATGAGCGAGGAACTCCGTCAGTTCCTACTAGCGAGAGGCATCGCCACTAGCAGGACCACCAGCTACAACCCCCGAGGGAACGGCCAGGTGGAAAGAGAGAACGCGACGGTATGGAAGGCCGTCCTCTTAGCCTTAAAGTCTAAGGGCCTCCCAACCTCTCGCTGGCAGGAGGTCCTCCCGGTGGCGCTGCATTCCACCCGGTCACTACTTTGCACTGCCATTAACGCCACCCCCCATGAACGAGTGTTTGTTTTCCCCAGGAAGTCGACTACGGGAACCACGCTACCAACCTGGCTGACCTCTCCGGGGCCTGTCTTGCTGCGAAAGCACGTGAGGGCCCATAAAATGGACCCCCTGGTCGAGAGGGTGAACCTCCTGCACGCCAACCCCCAGTACGCCTACGTGGCATACCCAGACGGGCGGGAGGACACAGTCTCCTTACGAGACCTCGCACCCTCGGGCACTCCGGAGACACCACCGCTACCCCCCCCCACAACCCCCCAATTCCAGCCCAGGTAGATGGTACGCCGGAACCCCAAGAGCCTTCGCCTACCTCGCAGACGCCAGCATTAACACCGGAGAACGCAACACCGCCGCTGCGACGATCAGACAGGCTTACGAGGCCTCCGGACAGACTGACATACCAGAACTGGTAGTACACTTCACCCCGCCGGACTCAAATCTAAACAAGGGGTGAATGTGGTAAACCACTTTTACCGTTCACTATCGTTACACTATAGTTATCACTGTTAGATCGTTTCCCTATAGTTATCACTGTTCACATTGTTGTATCACTGTACGAGGTCGCCTCTTGTCACGCTGCTATACCTGGGCTGACCACTGCCGACTCTGCCCATGGCTCCACCTACCTGCCCAGGTATAAAGGTGGTCGACTGGCTGGTATTCCTCCTTCTTGGATCCGATCACCCACGAGGGTGGGCTCTGTTATTTAGTCAATAAAAACCTATAGTTACTTTCTTAACTCGTCGCTTTTCATTGGACGAATTGATAGGTATATCAGAAGGCAAATGGTATGTTGGCCTTCATAGCGAGAGGATTCGAGTACAGGAGCAAGGATGTCTTGCTGCAGTTGTACAGGGCCAATTAAGTGTCTTATAGAATTCGGCTATCTCTAACTTTAGTTGAAGGTAAACGTCTGGGGAATACGCCTGATCTGGTGTAGCCCGAAAAGGGCTAGGACTAGTAATTATCCCTTCAGAAGTACCCCTGAGTACTCAAGAGAACCCCACCTAAAATGTGCTTTGTGCGGGAATAACCTCCCCCATGGGGATAGGACAGGAAAGTAGAGTTGAGGTTGAAGATCAGCCATGATCTTAATGAAAGACAGAGCAGGCTCAGAGGGCCTTAGGGCCTACTCCTGCTCTTATTCCTTATATTCTTAACTTCCCCTGCTACCAGCCTGTCAGTCCTGGTAAGACTACTCTGACTTGTGGGCAATGGGCGACTGTGATCCTAAAGGGTACTATTTCTGGTATAAATCAACAACGGGTAATAAATAGTTACAAAACAGAAGACCTGCCCTTGTTATTTAGGAATACCAAACCATAATTGCAATGTTCCTATACTATTTTAAGGCAATGTGTAAGGTGTTTGGTTTCCTCGTCCTTACAAGGGTTCTTTGACTTTGGATTTTACAGGAACAAAATGGTAGATGACACAAAGGTTTAGGTTCAAACCAAAACTGTTAGTTTATTAAAACCAACAAAACACAGACAAAATCCTGTTGAGATTTGGCTGAAACTTACAATCACCCATACCGCCGGTCGTTACCGTTGTGGATTGTCGGCCTGGATCGGAGTTGACCTGGCCCCGTCCTCCTTTATCTGACTGCAGCTGCCTACACAGCGCAAACCCCTTGTAGAGTCAACTGATACTTACAATCACGCGTCCGGCTGGTCGTGGCCGACGTCGATTGCAGGCTGGAAGCTGGAGATGACCATCTTCCCTTCCTTCTTACACCTGGCAGTTGCTGTCGTCAGAGCTAGCTTCCAAGAGAGAGAGAGAGAGAGCTTCTGAGAGAGAGAGAGAGCTGTGGTGTGTCTTATGTTCATTAATAAATAAACATTCTTATTATGAACACAGCTAGCTTTTGCTAGTTACTTTATTGAGCACATGTGGACTAGGTACAGTATCTGTAGAGGCTTCCATCTTGACTGCTGCCTTGTGGGTAGCCTAGTGTGGTGTATGTGCCTTTAAGAGCCCCTGTGTACTGTAATGCCGGTAATGGCCACTCGGGCTATATAAGCCTGTATAGTGTCTTGTATCTGTTACTTCACCTCCAGACTTTGTTCAGTAAACACCTGTGAAACCAACTCCTGCATTCCGTGTCTCCATTAACACACGGGTACAACAGTGGCGACGAATTGGAAACGGACTTACCTGCAATTCGGCAGCACCTCAAGGAGATTGATTCCTCAGACGAAAGTCGAAGAAAAACAAGAAAGAAAAAAATAAAAAAAACTGTAGTTTCACCAGCTAGCCGAGCTGGTGGCAGGTACTGCAATAATCCTTGCTGGGCGGCGGGCTGGGGCTCCATCGGCTGGCTCTGCAGCCGGGCCGAGCAGCGAAGGCGGAGGCAAACGGAGACAGAGGGTGGAGCACTCGGGAGACGGCCGGCGCTGCAAAGCAGGTCGGCGTTCGGACCAAGCAGAGGGCGGGAAAAGTCCCAGAGAGTTCGGCGGGAACAAGTCTCCACCTATTAAAAATGCCTATGTAAATAAAAACCGCGGAGAACAGCGTTGTCAGAAGCGGCAGCGGCGGGAAATTGTGGGAGGCGCCATTCTTTTTCTGCGGGGAAGAAAGGAAAGCGCGGGAGGCGCCATTTTCTTTCAGGATGCCTAGGACTGGCAATATTACTGCTTTCGATAGCGATATAGAGGATTGGACCACATATGTGGAAAGAGTGGAGGTATATTGCACAGCAAATGAAATAGAGGATGATAAAAAGGCATCAGTACTTCTAAATCTAATGGGCGCAAGGACATACGGGCTGTTATGAAACTTAATCACTCCAGCCAAACCGAAGGACAAGAATTTTAAGGAGATTGTTGATACCCTACAGGAGCACTTAAACCCAACACCGCTGCTGATAGCGGAATGATTCAAATTCTTCAGGAGGAATCAGCACAAGGATGAAAGTAACGCTGATTACCTCACCGAATTAAGGAAGCTGTCAAAGCACTGCCAATTCGACGCAGGACTGGCAGATTCTCTTCGAGACAAATTCGTCTGCGGTCTCCTAAGTGAAGGAACACAGAAAAGGCTACTTTCTGAGAAAGATTTGACACTGGACAAGGCTTTCAGTGTGGCTGTATCATATGAAGCAGCAGCAAGAGGAGCTGCAGAGATACAACAAAAGACACAGGACTTCGGCACCCATGAAATGACACAGGGTTTTGAGAGATGTTATCGCTGCGGCAGATCCACCCATGACCAGGGGGACTGCTGGTTCAAGGACAAAGCATGCAGGCAATGTGGAAAGATTGAACACATTGCACGTGTATGCCGATCTGGAAACAAAAAATCCACGGACAGGAAAAAAAAATCAATAAGGAAAAGTACAGAAAGGTACAAATGATGACGGACAGTAGCTCCGAAGACCAGAAGAGCGATAGCGACTCCGGAAACAAGAGACTAAGCTGTCCCAAATTACATAATGTAATTGCCAAAGAAGATTACCAGACCATTTGGGTTACCCTCACGATAGCGGGGTCACCAGTTAAAATGGAGCTAGATACAGGATCGGCTCTGACCGTCATAAGTAGACGGGATTACGAGCGGCTATTTCCGCATATACCTTTGAAAGAAACATCCATTATCTTGAAAACATATACGGGGCAGAAAGTATACCCCAAAGGGAAAATAAGCGTGCCTGTTGTATACAACGGCAAGGAAATACAGAAGTTGTATTTATACGTTCTGCAAGATGGTGGTCCACCGCTGTTGGGACGTGAATGGATCAGGAAGATACGTTTAGACTGGCACTCCATTCAGGCACTGACGGTGATCAGTAAGAAAAAAAATGATGATGACGTCATACCTGAACGATTAAAAGACATCTTGGCCAACGCCAAGGAAGTGTTTCAACAGGAACTAGGAACCCTGAAAGGCGTCACCGCCTCAATAAAAGTGGACGATGCGGCAATTCCCAAGTTTTATAAGGCAAGGCCGGTGCCATACGCAATTCGTCCAGCAGTCGAGGCAGAGCTGGAGAATTTGGAAAAGGCAGGCGTATTATCCAAGATAGATTGGAGCGAGTGGGCAACACCCATCGTCCCGGTCATGAAGAAAACGTTGAATAATGATAAATCTGAAGAACAGAGAAAAATTCGCATCTGTGGGGACTTCAAGGTGACTGTAAACCCGTTCCTTCACACGGTACAGTATCCTCTTCCGAGGATAGAAGATATTTTCGCCTCACTATCCGGAGGGAAACGTTTCACCAAAATTGACTTGGCACAGGCATATCTACAGATGGAGGTTGAAGAGGCCTCTAAAAAGTATCTCACGATAAATACACACAAAGGCCTGTACCAGTACAATCGACTGGTTTTTGGAGTAGCATCAGCTCCAGCTATGTGGCAAAGAGCTATGGAGCAAGTCCTCCAAGGGATTCCGGGGACTCAATGCTACCTAGACGACATCCTTGTAACAGGAGAAAACGACAACGAGCACCTTGCCAATTTGGAGCAGGTGCTCACTAGGCTGAAAGAACGGGGCCTACGAGCAAATCGCCCCAAGTGCGAATTTTTCCAGAAACAAATATCATATTGTGGCCACATAATTAACGAGGAAGGGTTGCATAAGTCACCTGAAAAAATTGAAGCGGTCATAAAAGCCCCAGCACCTGAAAATGTCTCACAATTAAGGTCGTTCCTGGGATTGATAAATTACTATCATAAATTTTTACCGAACTTGTCAACTCTTCTGCACCCTCTTAATGAACTGCTACAAACGGGAGTAATTTGGAAATGGAGCGAAGACTGTAAACGTGCCTTCCATAAATGCAAAGGCTTGATCACGTCCAAGGAAGTTTTGGCTCATTACAACCCATCACTGCCAATCAGACTGGCGTGCGATGCATCCCCTTACGACGTAGGAGCGGTATTATCGCATAGATTTCCTGATGGCTCGGAGCGGCCAATAGCTTTTGCGTCACGCTCATTGAACTCAGCTGAGCGTAACTATGCCCAGATCGACAGGGAAGCACTCAGCCTGGAATGGGGAGTGAAGAAATTCAACCATTACCTACACGGACAAAAATTTACCTTGTTGACTGACCATCAACCCCTCGTCTCCATATTCAACCCTAAAAAGTGTGTTCCCATTATGACAGCGCAAAGGCTAAAGAGGTGGTCCCTTTTCCTAGGGGCACACCAATATGACATAGAATACAAAGGATCAAAACAGCATGGGAATGCTGACGGTTTATCGCGCCTACCATTGCCAACGGTAGAAGAGGCACCTACAGTGGACCCAGTGGAGATGTTCCACTCAACCATAGTGGAATGTCTACCAGTAACAAATTCTGCCATTGAAAAGGAAACGAGAAATGACCTGACTCTCTCACGAGTCTACGATTTAACGGTGAAGGGATGGCCAGCGCATGGCGAACCACTGTTGCCAGCATTCTCGCAAAGAAGAGAACAGCTGTCAGTGTGCCGAGGAACCTTGATGTGTGGATCCAGAGTGGTGATTCCACCCAAACTCCAGGATAAAGTGCTAAAGGAGCTTCACGAGGGGCATCTGGGTGGGGTGAAAACGAAGAACCTAGCCAGAGCGTTTGTGTGGTGGCCAGGTATCGATGGAGACATCGAAGAAATGACCAAGAGCTGCCTAGGATGCCAGAAGGTCCAAAACGCCCCACCACAAGCCCCTCTACATCCATGGGAGTGGCCCTCATCTCCATGGCAAAGGGTACACATCGACTTTGCTGGTCCATTTATGGACTCAATGTTCTTAATCGCGGTTGATGCACACTCCAGGTGGCCGGAGCTAATAAAGATGTCCTCCACCACCACAGAAAAAACCATCACAGTATTAAGGACCATATTTGCCAGGAATGGACTGCCTGAACAGATCTGTTCTGATAATGGACCGCAATTTGTGTCCGAAGAATTCAGGAAGTTCTTAAAAAACAATGGGGTTAAGCACTACACGTCCGCCCCATACCATACCGCCACCAATGAATTGGCTGAAAGGTTTGTCCAGACCTTCAAGAAGGCCATAAAGGCCATGGGTAATGAAGACATAAATCTACAGCATAAGGTAGATAACTTCTTGTTTGCATACAGGAATGCAACACATGTGGTTACAAACCAATCTCCCGCCATGATGTTCTTCAATAGAAGCCTAAGATGCCGGCTGGATTTGATCAAGCCAAACATCAGAAGGGACGTGGAGAACCGGCAATTTCAAGGCATGAATGAAAGGCCAACTAGAACCTTCCAGATAGGTCAACAAGTTTTGGCCCGGGACTACCGTACCGAGAAATGGCAGCCTGGAACTATTTGCACACGACTAGGACCGCTGATGTATACCGTGGACATTGGAGAAAGCATAATAAGGCGCCATGCTGACCAGATCATAGAGTCATCCGAAAAGGGACAACCTACACCACAACTCTATATGCCTAATGATGAAGCAGAGATACCCATAGTATCTACCTCCGATCCGGTGATACTGGAACCAGATGAACCCGACACTGGCATTCAAGCTGAATCGACCTTGCCAAAAGAACCTACTACACCACCAAAAACTACTACATCACCGAGGCGTATCCGGACCGAGTCAGGAAGCCTCCAGAGAGACTAACTTATAATTAATTAACTGCAGCAATGTGTAGATTATTGTTCTTGTAACATGTAATTAATAATTACTTAAAAGGTTATGTACTGGTTGTCTAAAAGGGGAGGAATTGTGGTGTATGTGCCTTTAAGAGCCCCTGTGTACTGTAATGCCGGTAATGGCCACTCAGGCTATATAAGACTGTATAGTGTCTTGTATCTGTTAGTTCACCTCCAGACTTTGTTCAGTAAACACCTGTGAAACCAACTCCTGCATTCCGTGTCTCCATTAATACACGGATACAACACCTAGTGCCTCATGGTTAATGTAGTCTTAATATACATACAGCTGGGTAGTGGAGTCTTATACATACAGCTATATACAGCTCTACACAGCTCTACGGCTCCACCTAGTGTCCACTATAGAATGACATGTTATTGATCATTATATCTCCCTTTCTTTGAGGTTTAACAAAATCAATATCAATCAACTTTCAAGAAAACAATAAAGATAATATCAGTAACACTTTTGTTAGTGCTCTATAAACATAAACATTTTCAAAACAGTCAACACATTTTCAAAGCTTTACATTGTACTCAAAGATTAAGTCTAGCAGGCTTTTTTACTTCACGTGTGGATCTTCTCAACATGGGTAAGTCTGATGTGTCTTCATGAGATTGTTCTGGTGGTGAATGACAAGATGCAGTTGCGGCATTGTCATCAATCTGCTCTTGTATAGATCGAGGTCTCCTTGCGATCTTTGCTTGGAGAGGGTTTCAGTGTTTCCTTCACTCTTCATGCCATAACTCTCAATGTAGTCAATGCACTCTTGAAAAACTGCTGGCAGCTGGATCCCATCATACAGCATAGTCCTCTCAGCAGCCTCGGCTAATGGAACACCAAAGATTGACCTGAGGGAAGAAGGAGTATCCACCGGAACTGCTTCCTGCTCTGGTGCAGGCTTCTTCTTTTTCTTTTTCTCTTTCCACTGCTTAACAACATCTGCTGCGGTTATATCTTTGGACTTTTTCTCCTTGTGTTTTTCCTCTTTGTGCTTTTCTTCCTTTGGCTTCTCTTTGACCTTAAAGTCTTTTTCTTTCTTCTTGGAGAAACTAGGCTTTTTGAAGACATGGATACCCTTTGGCCTTTTCATCCTTGATGGGCTCTCTGCTTCATCACCTGAGTCATCTGGTCTGCTTATGGCACAGTTTATACGGTAGACTCTCTTGACCAGTTCTAAGTCTTCACAAGCTTTGTCACCTAGTATCGAATCAAGTCTTTCAGCCACAACAGAAAACATGAGATGATGCACTTTGTCTTTGACTGTCACTTTAAGTCTGCATACACCTAAGCTATCTATTTTCTGTCCATTATAGTCCTTCAGTAGTACTGACTTTTTCTGTATTTTGGGCTTTTCTTTCATATTGTTAATGTCACTCATACTGATTAAGTTTGCTTTTGCCCCAGTGTCTAGTTTCAAGGTAACTAATGCTCCATTTATCTGCAGTGGGATCATCCATTTGTCCACTTTTACTGCATTGACTTTATGTTCAGCATTGTCCATTTCTGAGGGCTGCACATTTTCTGTATCTTTTTTGATATCATCACATGACACCATTCCTACAAAAAATGTCTCACTTAAATCAGTGTCCTCAATTACATTAACTCGTTGCCCTTTCTTAGTTTGTACTTTTGAAAAGCATTGTTTGGCAAAGTGATTCTTTCCATTACACTTTGTGCACATTTTTCCAAACGCTGGGCATTGTCTTAACTGGTGTTTGTAACCACAGCGTTTACAATTAAAAATTTCATCCTCCGATTGCTTTTCATTTCTGTTCTGCCCACGTTTCTTCCCCTTGTAGGACACAGCACCGACAGCAGCATTATCACTCACAGAATCACAGAATCACAACAATGCAGATCGAGGCCATTTCGGCCCATCGAGCCTGCACCGACACATATCCCACCCGATCCCCGTAACCCCTACACCAACACATATCCCACCCTATCCCCGTAACCCCACGTATTTAATCCCCCTAACACTAAGGGTCAATTTATCATAGCCAATCAACCTAACCCGCACATCTTTGGACTGTGGGAGGAAACCGGAGCACCCAGAGAACACCCATGCAAACACGGGGAGAATGTGCAAACTCCACACAGACAGTCACCCGAGGCCGGATTCGAACCCGGGTCCCTGGTGCTTTTGAGCTAGCTCGCTGGCTTGGCATATTTTCACCGCATTTTCCAAATTTAGTTCGGTTTCTCTCAACAGATGTTCCCTGACTTTTTTATCATGAATACCAAACACAATCTGGTCACGAATCATGGATGCTTTGAGCTCAGAGAAATTACATGTCTGTGCTTTCAGTTTCAGATCAGTTATAAAGCTATCAAAAGTCTCATTTTGCTGCTGTGTCCGAGAACAGAAGATGTATCTTTCATAGGTCTCATTCTTTTTGCGAGAGCAATGTGCATCAATTTTTTTTAGCACATCTTCTAATTTTTCTCTGTTCTCCTCTGGATTAAATACAAATGTATTAAATACCTCTATCGCCTGTGGGCCTGCAACCGTAAGCAGCAATGCTATCTTCCTTGCGTCTGACTTCGTACCGAATCCGATGGCTGCAATGTAGAGTTCGAATTGTTGTTTAAAAGTCTGCCAATTGTAGTCGATTTTTTCTGTGAGTTTCAAACGCTCTGGTGGCTTCAAATTCTCCATGTCGCTTTTCACAATTTCAGCAGATCTTCACCATCCTGGTACCATCTTATGTTCATTAATAAATAGACATTCTTATTATGAACACAGCTAGCTTTAGCTAGTTACTTTATTGAGCACATGTGGACTCGGTACAGTATCTGTAGAGGCTTCCATCTTGACTGCTGCCTTGTGGGTAGCCTAGTGCCTCATGGGTAATGTAGTCTTAATATACATACAGCTGGGTAGTATAGTCTTATACATACAGCTATATACAGCTCTACACAGCTCTACGGCTCCACCTAGTGTCCACTATAGAATGACATGTTATTGATCATTACAGTGTGGTTCCTTCTTACAGCTCTTCCATCATGCCTTTTTGAGTCTGGGCCTTCCCCCAACTCTTGTTTTCCGATACACACCTAGTAATCCAAACCACAGGATATGTACAGGGCTGAGGGATGGAAGATAATTCCTTATCTTGTCTCCCCCCTCCCGTGTGATACATATTTAATGTGATTTAGTCTTACTGCTGATGTGTTTTGCCCAAGGTTAAAGTGTTTTCCATTGAGGCCAGGAAGTCCATTGTTCCAGCGAAACTGGTATCGTTGTCTTATCCATTGAAGATCCATCGAAACCCATTAAAACACAAAGTCTCATTGTCCAAAGTTAAATCACCTATTCACCGTTAAATCACCTATCGAGACGCTCATTGTCCAAAGTAAACGCCTTTTCCAAAGTTAAATTAAAACTCACAGGTATGTCTGTGCTTCTAGGTTTAACTGTATCATGCCATTACCACTGGGCCAAACAGGCTTCCAGCATTTTGCTATTGCACAGGGTTTTTAAAAAAATCTACAAATGTTCGATTTTCAGGTGCTTTTATATTCTCATAACGGGTCCGCTGTAAAGTGTTCAATTGGAAACATGTTGTAATGTATTATCACATGATTTGTCACATGGTTTGTCACATGGTTTAGTGTGAGCATGCTCAATTCGCTCTGGCGTAGTAAAGCAAGCACAAGGACTAGCAGCTCATCGTGTCTCTGTCCTTCATTTGTTCTACCCAAATATATTGGCCCAGAAATTTGGGTCCCAACGTGTGAGTACGCACGGGGTACTCACGCATGGACCCGATGGAAGTGCCGGTTTCTTGCATGGACTACGCATGCGCAGGAAACCGGCACTTCCAATCCTCTGAACGAAGGGGTTCAGAGGTCGAACACGTTCGCGCGGGAGTCTGCGCGTGCGCTTTGAACTTACGTTTTTTTACAGGTTTTTCCGTGAGGGTAAGTCTTTAGATTTTAGAAATGTAAAAACCAGGCGTAAGGACTGCATTTTAAAAGGTAAGTGGTCAATTAATTGAAATTAAAACATTTTTTCCACAGGTTTATTATTTTTAAATACTTTAAAGCAAGGTAAGTTTATTTTTAGCCCCGTTTTTTTATAAAATTATGTTTTTCAAAAATGTAAATTATTGTTTAAAATAGTTATTTAATGTAATTTATAGTTTATTTAAAAAGTGTGATTTAAAAAAAAAATTATTTGAAGGTTGTGGTGATTATTCTTGTTGGGTGTGTTGGATCAGCAATCTCTAAATAAGTTGGACATACTAATCAACTACATTGCTCCGGATGTGTATAAGTATATTTTGGACTGTGAAACTTATGAATTGGCTATTGCTACATTGGAAATTTTTTTTGTTAAACCCAAAAATGAGGTATTTGCACGTCACCTTTTATCTGCCCGTAGGCAGCAGGCGGGAGAATCCTTGGATGCTTATTTACAAGCACTCCGGCGCCTTGGTGCTAACTGTAATTATAAGGCCGTGTCTGCAGAAGAACATGGGGAAGAGTCGGTACGGGATGCATTTATTAATGGATTACTGTCTAGATCAATTCGTCAGCGGTTATTAGAAAATAAGATCTTGGATCTTAAGAGTACTTTTGAGCAAACCTCTACATTGGATTTGGCTCAGAGAAGTTTGGATTCTTATGCTCTTTTTGATCAGCCTGTGACCGTGGTTTTGGCAGTTCTGGATGAAAGGTAGTTACGTGGATTTAATAGGAGTGGTTTACCAGATTCCGAAACAGTTTCTACTTCGGCAGCTGTTGCCTCTGGGATTCAGAAGTGTTATTTTTGCGGGAACGCCCGGCACCCCCGTCTGAAGTGCCCTGCCTGGGAGGCTGTGTGTAGTAAATGCGGCAAGGGAGGTCATTACGCACGTGTTTGCAAATCGGTTGCCTCCTCTGTGACCATTCAGCCTTTAGATAGGGCGTTTAATGCATCAGTTTCTGCCGCCTTTTCCCATGGCCTAAACAAAGCTATAGTTATGGCCCAAGTTAATGGGTTAGAAGTGAAGGCCCTTATAGATACGGGCAGTACTGAGAGCTTTATAAGTCTTCAGCTTGTGAGGGAGAAGCGTTTGAAAATTTCGCCTGTTTCCTATCAGGTGTGTATGGCTCAGACGACTCTCACCTCACAAGTAGCTGGTTGTTGCCTTGTGAAATTAATTCTCCTAGGTAATACGTATACTGATATACGCCTATCCGTTCTGCCTAATCTCTGTGCGGACATTTTGATTGGTCATGATGTGCTTCAATTACATGAGTCCCTCAGTCTTTCTTTCGGAGGAACCAAGCCACCTTTGTCTATTTGTGGATTAACTTCTTTATTCATTTCTCCATTATCACTTTTTTCCAATTTGATGCCGGACTGTAAGCCAATTGCTACCAAGTCAAGAAGGTATAGCAGTCAGGATAAAGAATTTATTAATTCTGAAGTTCAACGTCTTTTATCGGAAGGAATCATTGAACCTAGTTTTTCGCCCTGGCGGGCACAGGTAGTTGTCACCACTAATGAGAGACATAAGAAGCGAATGGTGATAGACTACTCTCAAACTATTAACAGGTATACTCAATTAGATGTGTACCCCCTGCCTAAGATTGATGAGCTTATCAATAAAGTATCTCAATATAAGGTTTTTAGCACTATTGACCTAAAGAGTGCTTATCATCAGATTCCTATCGCTAAGAGGGACAAACCACATACGGTCTTTGAAGCTGGCGGAAAGCTGTACCAGTTTTGCCGAGTACCATTCGGTGTTACTAACGGTGTTGCCTGTTTTCAACGGGCAATGGATGCTTTTATAAGTGATAACTCTCTCTCTGACACCTTCTCATATTTAGATGACATCACGGTGTGTGGCAAATCAAGGGTGGAGCACGATTTTAATCTAGAAAGATTCCTTCAAGTTGCGGAAAAAGTTGGCTTAACTTTCAATAAAGAGAAGTGTATCTTTTCGACCACCGAGGTAAATTTACTGGGGTATATTATCTCGGGAAACAAGATTAAACCAGATCCAGAATGGCTGCGACCACTGATTGATTTACCTTGCCCTACTAATTCTAAGCCCTTGCAACGAGTTGTTGGACTGCTTTCTTATTATTCTAATTGGATTGCAAACTTCTCACAGAAGATCCAGCCCCTTATTCGGGTTACGACATATCCTCTATCATGGGAGGCCAGGATGTGTTTTGATAATCTTAAAAAGGATATCCTTGGAGCAGTTGTGCATTCTATTGATGAGCAGGTTCCCTTTGTGATTGAGATGGACGCTTCCGATTTTGCAATTGGGGCTACCCTGAACCAAAATGGAAGACCTGTGGCCTTTTTCTCACGTACTCTGAGCAATAGTGAGCAGGGACATTCATCAATAGAGAAAGAGGCGTACGCAATAGTAGAAGCACTGCGTAAATGGAGACATTATTTATCTGGGCGACATTTTACGTTAGTAACTGACCAAAAATCTGTGTCCTTCATGTTTGATGTCAAACATTTTGGAAAGATTAAGAATATTAAATAATTAGGTGGAGGATCGAGTTGGCATGCTACCATTTCGATATAGTCTATCGTCCGGGGAAGGATAATGTTGCCGCTGATGCGCTGTCGAGGGCTTATTGTTCTGTGCTTCACGGAGATACGCTTATTAATCTTCACAATGCTTTGTGCCATCCTAGTGTTACGAAGATGATACACTTCGTACGCAGTAACAATTTGCCCTTTTCAGTTGAAGACGTCAAGCGGATGACTTCGTCATGCTCTGTCTGCGCCCGGTGTAAACCAAATTTCTTTAAGCCTCAACGAGCCCATCTTATAAAGGCTACTTCTCCCTTTGAATGCCTGAGCGTTGATTTTAAGGGGCCTCTTCCTTCAACGACTCAGAATCGATATATATTTACTGTTGTGGATGAGTTTTCAAGGTTCCCTTTTGCTTTTCCTTGTGCAGATGTATCAGCTGCTACAGTTATTAAATGTCTGACTCAACTTTTTGTCATCTTTGGGATGCCTGCGTATATCCATTCAGATCAGGGAAGTTCTTTTATGTCTTCCCAGTTGAAGGAATACCGCCAGAGTCGGAGAATTTCTACTAGCAGAACTACCCCGTATAATCCCCAGGGTAATGGACAGTGCGAATGATACAATGGGGTGATCTGGAAGGCAGTTATGTTGGCTTTGACATCCCGGAACCTTAAGAATACACAATGGGAAATGGTACTGCCTGATGCCCTGCATTCCATTAGATCATTGCTTTCAATGGCTACTAATGTGACCCCCCATGAAAGGCTCTTCAACTATCCGCGGAGATCCACTACGGGATATTCAGTACCTTCATGGCTTACTATGCAGGGACCTGTGCTGCTCCGACGCCATGTTAGACTGTCAAAGTATGATCCTTTAGTGGAGGAGGTGGAGCTATTGGAGGCAAATTCCCAATATGCTCACATTCGATTCCATGATGGGAAAGAAAGTACGGTTTCAGTTAAAGACTTAGCTGCTTGTGGTGGCCAGCCCTCTCCTGAGGACATTAACAATAGCCATAATTCAGATAATGTTGATGTCGTCACAGATACTACGAACATTTCCAATCCTATTGCAGACACTTATAATTCTCTTAGTCTGCCCCCGATGGATGTTCATGACCCTCCCAGTCTACCTTCTAATGGGACTTCCAATCCGGAAACCGTTGATAATCGGGATATTGATAGCCTCCCTGCAGAAGATATTTCTGTGTCTCCTGGTGTGGGAGGGCAAGGAACTCCACCAAGGCTAAGAAGGTCGACACGAACAAGATATCCGGTCGACCAATTAAAAATGGACTTTTAAAATAATTAATAATTTAATAGTAAAATTTTAAAATTGTTGAAGGCATTATACATGTATTGCTCTAGTCATAAATAACTAATTGTAAACTGTAAAGGCTACCTAGGTTGAAGTATATTTTAAAAGGAGGGGTGAATGTGGTGATTATTCTTGTTTTATAAGAAGCATTGTAATTAGTTGCCTGTTTTCCTGCCTTGAGATATATGCTGTAAACTTATTGGTTAGTTGATTCTATGTGACCTGTGGTGGCCATCTTAAATTCAGTTTTCTACAGTTTGGTTGAGACTGGGTGCTCAACATGTACTTGCTGGTTTTTTAAGGTTAGTAAAGCCTAGCTTTTGAAAGGCAATCTACTCTTTATTTCAAAGGTTAACTACTGTTTTGGGCCCTCAGCATTCATACGTTTTGTCAATCTTATGAATGGGCTTTTCCCTCCTCTGATTGGCTGCCCATGGCTCACGTGATCCCAGGGGACGCATCGCACTAACTACGCCCCTGGGACATGCCAGCACAACACACCGGCCTCTGGGCCAGGCCCCAGAGAGGAATTCTATGCAGGCCCAGAGCTCAACTGCAGGCGCGCTAGGTAAGTGTAGGTCGGGGGCTTGCACCCGCGGGAAGCCCCCGACCCGAATTTCTGGGCCATTACATTTTTGGTGAGGAGAATGGAATCCCAAAGCCATTTTTAGGGATCATAGAAAGACACAGTGTTCAAACTTTGAGTGAACAAATTTAAGGTGAATTTGTGTCACCTAAACTGAATTTTTGCGATGTTTTACTGTTACTGCTGATGCAGAATCATCTGCGCTTTGCCTTCGTGTTTATGTATACACAGCAACAGCAGCGTTGATTCTCACAGGTACACAGGTAGAGTGCTGAGTCACTGTTCAATGGGATCGGGACAATCATGGCCGCAACTACAGGATTCATTGGAAGCCTCGGTTTGTAGGACCAAGATTGTGAACCATTCAGTTCTTACATTGAGCGGATGGAGATGTTTTTAGGGCCAACAACATTACTGAGACCAAATGCAGATGAGAATGTTTAAGCTCAAAATAAAGTAATTCGTGAATGGAAGAAAGCTATTTTTCTAACGGAGATCGGGCCAGATGTCAACGGAACGTTGACAAACCTACTCGCGCTAGGGAAAGCGAAGGATGGGTCGTTTGAAGACATTGTCGAGAAACTCGAGGACCATTTTGACTCAAAGCCATTAGAAATAGCAGAGAGCTATAAGTTTGGTACCAGAAACCAAAACCAAAATGAAACCATCAGTGAGTACATTGTAGCTCTTAAGAACCTTTCTTTGCATTGTAACTTCGGCATTGTGAGATAAGCTTTTGTGTAGACTCGTGGATGAGTGCACACACCAAGTTACTGAACAGTCTGAACTTAACGGTTGACATAGCATACAAAATTGCCCTATCTATGGAGATGGCGCCTAAGACTGCTAGGGAGCTCCGTTCAACTCAAGTGACTAGTGCAGCTGAGGTCTACAGTCACAAAGCCACCGCCAAACCTAAAGCTGTGAGACTGGGTGAAAAGCATGTCGGTCAGAGCAGTTCAGTGAATTGTCATTGCTACAACGGAAATCACTCACCACAGTCCTGCCAATACAGAAATGCAAAGCGTTTTCACTGCCAGAAGCAAGGCCATAGTTCAACAGCTTGCAGAGCTAGATCTAAAGCAGGATGTAAGAACCAATACAAAGCAGTGACAACAAAAGGGAGGAGTTCACAATATTGAAGTGAACACACCTGATGTTGAAGAACTAGGCATCTACAGTATCTATGCCACTAGCGACAATGCTAGCAGTCGTGAGAAAGACTTCTGTACAAAACTTATGATCAACGACCAATATATTGATATGTATATCGACACAGCAGGGGACTGCTCTATCATGAGTAAGGACACAAATCAAATACCACTTAAAAAGAGTACCATAGAGTTAAGAACCTACTCCGGCGAAATCCTAGAGACATGTGGACAAATAAAATGTACAGTTCAACACAATGGCCAGTCAGTAAAGCTGCCTATTATTATAGTGAGCTATAACAACAGGTCAACCCTCATGGGCAAAGATTGGTTCAGAAAGTTAGACTGGAAAAACATCTTCAGTGTAGATGCTTCAAAGAAGCGACTTGGCACAATGCTAAACAAGTATGAAAGCATGTTCACAGACAGTTATGAGGGCATCACTGGGTAAGACGCGCATATCTGCATCAGGTCCAATGAAAAGTCAGGTGGAGGAAGAGCTAACGAAGCTGAGAGACAAAATTCTAGTAAAAACTGACAAAAGCGAGTGGGCTACACCGATTGTGGTAGTGCCCAAAGCAGACAAAACTGTACGCTTGTGCGGTGACCACAAAGTTACTATCAACCAAGCAGTTGATGATGAGCAGTACCCGTTACCTACATCACAAGATTTGTATGCAGCACTCTCTGGGTAAATGGTTTTCTCCAAGCTTGACCTGTCGCAAGCTTACGCTCAGCTGAATGTTGACAAAGAGATTCAACAGTATCTCACCATCAACACACACAAGGGGCTGTACTCATACACCAAGCTGCCACACAGTGTAAGGTCCTCCCCCAAAATCTTCCAGGTTATGATGGCTAAGATTTTGCATGGAGTTCCAAATTGCTTATGCAATCAAGATGATGTGCTAATCGCAACAAGCAGCAAAGAAGAAACTCTAGAAGTGTTACATTTACTGCTTCAAAGGTTGAATTCCCACAAATTGTGCAGCCCAAGGTTATGTATC
Organism: Somniosus microcephalus; assembly: GCF_052327205.1. Lineage (NCBI taxonomy): Eukaryota > Metazoa > Chordata > Chondrichthyes > Squaliformes > Somniosidae > Somniosus > Somniosus microcephalus. The sequence continues at coordinate 162,831,568 of NC_140997.1, read as the reverse complement.
TTGGTCTGAAAGTTGATGCAAATGGCTTGCAACGAGTTCAGGAAAAAGTTGATGGTGTCATCAATGCTCCAAAGCCACAGAACGATTCTGAGCTAAGATGTTTCTTTGGAATGGTCCAGTACTACGCACATTTCTTACCTGAGTTACTGACCATGTTAGCTCCATTGCACGAGTTCCTCAAGAAGGATGTCCAGTGGAAGTGGATGAAAGCGCAACAGGAAGCTTATGATGCTTGTAAGAGAAGTCACTCAAGCGATGCTCTAATTGTGCACTACGACACAGAGCGTGAGCTTAAGTTACCATGTGGTGCTTCTAGCTATGGTTTGGGAGCTGTCATAAGCCATGTAACGGATGACGGGGAAGAGAAACCAATCGCGCTTGCATCGCGAAGACTCACAAAGTGCGAAAGAATCATAGAAACATAGAAGATAGGAGCAGGAGTAGACCATTTGGCCCCTCGAGACTGCTCCGCCATTTAATGAGATCATGGCTGATCATCCAAATTCAGTACCCTGTCCCTGCTTTCTCCCAATATCCCTTGATCCCTTCAGCCTTAAGAAATATATCTAACTCCTTCTTGAATACATTTAATGAATTGGCCTCAACTGCCTTTTGTGGTAGAGAATTCCAGAGGTTCACCACTCTCTGGGTGAAGAAATTCCTCCTCATCTCTGTCCTAAATGGCTTACCCCTTATCTTTAGACTGTGACCCCTGGTTCTGGACTCCCCCACCATCGGGAACATCCTTCCTGCATCTAGTCTGTCTAGTCCTGTTAGAATTTTATAAGTTTCAATGAGATCCCCTCTCATTCTTCTAAACTCCAGCGAATATAAGCCCAATCGACCCAATCTCTCCTCATACGTCATTCCTGCCATCCCAGGTATCAGTCTGGTGAATCTTCGCTGCACTCCCTCCATGACAAAAACATCCTTCCTCAGATAAGGCGACCAAAACTGCACACAATACTCAAGGTGTGGTCTCACCAAGGCCCTGTACAACTGCAGCAAGACATCCTTGCTCCTGTACTCAAATCCTCTCGCTATGAAGGCCAACACACCATTTGCCTTCTTAACCGCCTGCTGCACCTGCATGCTTACCTTCAGTGACTGGTGCACAAGGACACCCAGGTCTCGTTGCACATCCCCTTCTCCCATTCTATTGCCGTTCAGATAATAATCTGCCTTCCTGTTTTTGCCACCAAAGTGGATAACCTCGCATTTATTCACATTATACTGCATCTACCATGCATCTGCCCAATCACCCAACCTGTCCAAATCATACTGGAGTTTCTCGGCATCCTCCTCACGGCACACACTCACCCAGCTTTGTGTCATCTGCAAACTTAGAGATATTACATCTAGTTCCCTCGTCTAGATCATTAATATATATTGTGAATAGCTGGGGTCCTAGCACTGATCCCTGCGGTACCCCACTAGTCACTGCCTGCCACTCGAAGAAAGACCCGTTTATTCCAACTCTTTGCTTCCTGTCTGCCAACCAGTTCTCTATCCAAATCAGTACCTTAACCCCAATCCCATGTGCTTTAACTTTTCATGCTAATCTTTTATGTGGGACCTTATTAAAAGCCTTCTGAAAATCCAAATACACCACAACCTCTGGTTCTCACTTAACTATTCTACCAGTTACATCCTCAAAAAATTCCAGTAGATTAGTCAAGCACGATTTACCTTTTGTAAATCCATGTTGACGTTGTCCGATCCTGTCACTGTTTTCCAAGTGCTCTGCTATTACATCTTTTATAATGGACTCTAGCAGTTTCCCCACTACCGATGTCAGGCTTACCGGACTATAATTCCCCGTTTTCTCTCTACCACCTTTTTTGAATAGTGGGATTACATTAGCTACACTCCAATCCATGGGAACTGTTCCAGAGTCTATAGAATTTTGGAAGATGACTGGCAATGCATCTAGCGGCCTTCAATCTTGTCAATTTCTCTAACACTATTTCCCTACAAATACTGATTTCATTCAGTTCCTCCCTCTCATTAGAACCTATGTTCCCTGACATCTCTGGGAGGTTATTTGTGTCCTCCTTTGTGAAGACAGAACCAAAGTATGTATTTAATTGGTCTGCCATTTCTTTGTTCCCCATTAAAAATTCCCCTGATTCTGACTGCAAGGGACCTACACTTGACTTCACCAATCTTCTTCTCTTCACATATCTATAGAAGCTTTTAATCAGTTTTTATGTTCCCTGCAAGCTTACTTTCACATTCTATTTTCCACCTCTTAATTAATCCCTTTTTCCTGCTTTGCTGAATCCTAAACTGCTCCCAATCTTCAGGTTTGTTGCTTTTTCTGGCCAATTTATATGTCCTCTCCTTGGATCTTATGCTATCCCTAATTTCCGTTGTTAGCCACAGTTGAGTCACCTTTTTTGTTTTATTTTTATGCCAAACAGGGATGAACAAATTCTGTAGTTCATCCATGCGATCTTTAAATATTTGCCATTGCCTATCCACCGTCAACCCTTTAAGTAACATTCCCCAATCCATCCTAGCCAACTCGCGCCTCATACCATCATAGTTTCCTTTATTTAAATTCAGGACCCTAGTCTCTGAGTCAAATACTTTACTCTCCATCTTAATGAAGAATTCTATCATATTATGATCGCTCCGCCCCGCCCCAAGGGGCCTCACACAACAAGATTGCTAATTAACCCTTTCTCATTACATAATATCTAGTCTAAGATGGCCTGATCTCTAGTTGGTTCCTCGACATATTGGTCCAGGAAACCATCCCGTATACACTCCAGGAATTCCTCCTCCACATTATTGTTACTAATTTGGTTAGCCCAATCTATATGTAGATTAAAGTCACCCATGATAATTGCTGTGCCCTTATTGCACGCATCTCTAATTTCCTGTTTAATGCCATCCCCAACCTCGGCATTACTGTTTGGGGGCCTGTATACAACTCCCACTAATGTTTTCTGCCCCATGGTATTTCTCAGCTCTACCCATACAGATTCCACATCATCAGAGCTAATATCCTTCCTTACTATTGTGTTAATCTCCTCTTTAACCAGCAATGCTACCCCACCTCCTTTTCCTTTTTTCCTGTCCTCCCTGAATATTGTATACCCCTGGATGTTGAATTCCTAGCCTTGGTCACCCTGGAGCCATGTCACCGTAATCCCAATTATAACATTTCCGTTTACCTCTATTTGCGCAGCTAATTCATCCACTGAATGCTCCTCGCATTAAGACACAAAGCCTTCAGGCTTGTTTTTTTAACACTCTTTTAGAATTATTATTCACTGTGGCCATGTTTGATTTACACCCTTGATTTCCCTGACTGCCTCTTTTGCTTTTCTCCTTCCTGTCTTTTGCTTCTATCCTTACTTCCCTTTCCTCTGTCTCCCTGCACAGGTTCCCAACCCCCTGCCATTTTAGTTTAAACCCTCCCCAACAGCACTAGCAAACACTCCCCCTCGGACATCGGTCCTGGTCCTGCCCAGGTGCAAACCGTCTGGTTTCACAGAATCACAGAATCACAGAATCTACAGTGCAGATAGAGGCCATTTCGGCCCATCGAGCCTGCACCGACACATATCCCACCCTATCCCCACGTATTTAATCCCCTAACACTAAGGGTCAATTTATCATAGCCAAATCAACCTAACCTGCACATCTTTGTCCTGGTCCCACCTCCCCCAGAACCGGTTCCAATGTCCCAGGAATTTGAATCCCTCCCCCTTGCACCATTCCTCTAGCCATGTATTCATCTGAAATATCCTTCTATTTCTACTCTGACTAGCACGTGGCACTGGTAGCAATCCTGAGATTACTACCTTTGAGGTCCTATTTTTTAATTTACCGCCTAACTCCCTATATTCAGCTTTTAGGACCTCATCCCGGTTTTTACCTATATCGTTGGTACCTATATGCACCACGACAACTGGCTGTTCACCCTCCCCCTCCAGGAGGAAACTACGTGCAAATTGAAAAGGAAGCACTCTCCAAAGTGTTTGGAATCAAGAAATTCCAACAGTTCCTGATCGGCAGAAAATGTATCCTGATAACCAATGACAAACCTCTCCTAGCAATATTAGGGCCCAAATTTGCCGTCCTTGCAATGGCTGCATCAAGAATGCAACGTTGGGCAATGTTGTTGTCACAATATGACTATGCGATTGAATATCGCACTTCAAAGAAAAACGTAATCGCAGATGCCTTGTCCAGGTTATTACATAAGGACTCATGTGTTGGGAGTGAAGGTGAGATTTTCACACTAGGTGCAGTTGACAAAGACTTTCCCATGAATGCAACTGAGATTGCAGATGAGACTCAAAAGGACTCAGTACTGAAAAGAGTTTGTGAAAACACCTTGAATGGATGGACTGATCAGTGTCTGAACACAGAATTGAAACCATTCCATAACCGTCGTTCTGAATTGTCTTGTGAGCAAGTGGGGAAACAGAGTGGTGGTACCTACTTCTTTGAGAGATGGAATTCTGGCTGAACTTCATATTGAACATCCAGGGGTCATCAGCATGAAATCAATTGCAAGAAGCTTTGTTTACTGACCTGGATTGGACAGTGATCTTGAACCACTTGATCATGAACACGTACATGAGTTTGACTCAATTCATACTTCAGTAACTGAAGTACCAGGTTCAAACAAGTCTGAGATAGAAACAGGATCATCTTTAAGTTCAGAACCAAAACAAAACAGCCCGAAAATTGGTTCAACACTAAACCTTCTGTATGGAGATCAGGAAGGCTCCACAAACCTGTTATAAAACTGAATTTGTAGTTCATTTTAAAAAGAATGCCAGAAATTTTTGTTATGTGATACTTGTAATGCTGGGAAAAGTGGGACCATAGTTTTGTTGTATTTTTTAAAGTAGAAAGCGTTGTAATGTGTTATCACATGATTTGTCACATGGTTAATATGAGCATGCTCAGTTCGTTCTGGCCCAGTAAAGCAAGCACATAGACTAGCAACTCATCGTGTCTCTGTCCTTCATTTGTTCTACCCACATAGATTACACATGTGACCTCTGTGCACTGCTGCCCGGTCTATTTTAGATGATGCCGCTTCTCGGAAACCAGGGCCCTAGGAATCAAGAGACCTGCAATTACCACAGTATGAAATCAATTGCAAGAAGCTTTGTTTACTGGCCTGGATTAGACAGTGATCTTGAACCACTTGATCATGAACTCATATATGAGTTTGACTCAGTTCATACTTCAGTAACTGAAGTATCAGGTTCAAACAAGTCTGAGGTAGAAACAGGATCATCTTTAAGGGATGGAATCCAACTCTGCACATCCACTTCTAATTGGGACGGGGGAAGGGAAGACAAGCTGAGAAGAAATAAAGTGTATGACTGTTCTGAGAGGATAAGGTGAAGAGTAACTGCACTGCTCAAGACAATCCAGCCTGAGGCCTGTAGTGGTTTTGCACTAAAGTTTGCAGTATGAGGGCTTTTCAGTAAATTCCAAGGGGGAAAAATTCATTCTTGCCCGGAAAGCAGTCGGTGTTCTTGCCAACTGCCGTTAACGGCCGCCCGAAATGCCCGCCACGCTAAACAAGGTAAATTGGCGTGGGGTGGGGGGCACAGCACTAACCTTAGGTGCAGTGCCGTTCTCGTGGCGTTGTACGAGGGATCCGGGACCAATTTGTTGTGCTGGTGAGGCGTTGCTGCTTCCTGAGCGTCTGTGTGCGAGGCTGTGAAGCTCGTAATGCATTGTGGGCAGTGAGGCTCTCTGAAATTTAAAGGGCCATGCACATTGAAGCAAGACAAAATAAAATGCACTGATTCAATACATTTTTCAGCCCTTTCTGTCTTTTAACAAATAATCAATATTTAAAAGAAGTGCCAAATGTCAATATTCAGCACTTATAGCTGAATTACCTTCCTAACCTCAACAAATGGGAAAACTGCATCAGCACTACCACAAATGGCTCAGCAAGCCAGGAAAGGAGCACCCAGGGTTTCACATGCAGCACTCCAGCTTTGTGCAGGGGGTGAACACTGCAAGAGCAGCCCTCTACCCACAGGGGCCAGGAGGCCCTCCAGATAGAACAATGTGGGAGTTCATCACTAAGGCCGTCACTGCCAGCAGTGTCGCCCCCCACCACCTGGCTCCAGTGCCCAAAGAAGCTTCATGACCTCAGCCCACTGGTCAAGGTCAGTGAATGCATCTTCAAAAGCCGTCTCCTACTAACTGCACCACTAGCCTTACACACTGCTCAATGCACAACACCTAATCACTCACCTACCAACAATCTGCACCAATGACGAGCTACATCTCCCATTCCTAGCCTCACCTCACCCCCTTGGAAAAGACGGTGCAAGCTATTCTTGGCAGGGGCATGGCTGAGCCCTTGGCCAGTGGCGGGACTGAAAGGATACAAGATGTGGGTATCTCATACATTATCCTCCTTCTGGCATGCAACTCTTGCTTTCCCGCCCTCCTGTCAGCACAACTCCACCCTTGTGCCTTCCTCATTTCACACACCCAAGAAATGCAGCCTGCCCAGCCAGTGGGCCAATAAGAGGTCGCCTGCCCAGCCAGTGGGACTACAGGCGGATGATTCCATCCCGGATATCCCGGCCACAAAGGGGCTGTCTGGGATTCATCCTTCCATCTGATTCCTCCCCTTTGGCTTCCTCCTCTTCTGAGTCTTCCTCTTCTGCGTCTTCCTCTTCCCTCTGCATGCGAATGCTGTAAATGTGAAATGACAGCATAAAATGCTGCAAATACTCAGTAGGTCAAGCAGCACGTTGAACTGAGACATGAACTTCACGGATGAAGCATGACCTGTTGAGTATTTGCAGCATGTTCCATCTTCTCAAAGGCGTTCAGTTACCATCTGAGCCCTTGCCTGTGTCCAGCAGCACTCCCAAAACACTTAAAAAACTTTTCACATCTATTGCAACAAGCCACCACTTCAACAAAATAAAAATAAAGTCCAAACCCTTCCATTGAAACTTACCCAATTGATGTGTGTGTCCCTTTAACAGCTGCAGATATCGCCCCTGTGAGCGTCTGTCAGCCTGCTTGCTCACCGGGTTAACCTGGCGTCCTTAGGACCCAGCGCTGACTTGAGCGCTAGGGTTGAAGTTCGCGTAGGTGACGTTAAGTCGGTGTTGCACGCCGATTGACGCCACCACACCGCCATTTTTTTTCAGGGCACTGCTGGTTACCGGCAACGCAAAGGGGGCAACCAATATGGCGACCATCGCAGGGACCGCCTTCAGCTGGTGCAAGAGCAGCGGCCACCATCTTTTCACGCATTGCTGGCACAACCAGGTGGTGGTAAGGACATCAATTTATCGCCCCTATTTCTTTGCGCCTAATAATGCTCACTATTTATTATCCTTCTACTTCTACTTGCACAACAGGGTCTAATTTAACTACTCCACCCCCCCCCCCCCATGTGGCAGAACCCAGGCAGGGGGTGCAGTTAAAATGGAATGGGCGACCTATCCATTACTTTCCCGCCCCAATCCGGTAGGATGCAATTTTAAATTGCAGGTGGCAAGGACACCCGCCCCAAGCTGGTGGGCTCCTCGTTAAATACTTCTTTCATTTTAAAAATGATTGGTGTTAAAACATTCCTCTGAAGAAAACCACACCACATTGCAGCAAAACCCTCAGCCCACAATTTCCACTTGCTGGCAGTGATAACTAACAGTGGCACTCCGCGTATGCAGCGTCTGATGTCACTAGCTCTGGTCAGCAGGTGTGCATGCAGCGGCCTTGGACAGACAAATGCCAGTTTGGAAAATGCCGCGTGATTCAATGGTTAAAAAAAAAAGGCTGTCCAAATAAGGGTTAATTACTGGGTGACTGATGAATGCAGCGAATTTTTTTTTTTAAATTTGCTTTGAAGATCACTCACCATAACTCGCAGCGAGTTACATTTAAGATCAAATTGTCACTGAAACAGCTGACAAAAGTAAATAGAACTGAAAGCATGCAAGGTTCAAAAAGAATATAAGCTGTCAAGCACTCCATGAATGACTCATCTTATGAAATGGTTATGCTATTGTAATAACTTTGACACTGGCAATACCACTTATCTCCACTGTCTGCATGTAAGTTTACAGCTCAACCAGTTAACCAACTCGGCCCTTATCCAGAAGAATTTTTTCTTGTGGAATCTAGCTGCATGTAAAAAACTGCTCTCTTAATGGATTAACTGGTTAAGGCAGTGAGTAGCTGAGCCAGGAGGGCACTAGCTGTGCTATGATTCGCAAGGTGCTTGTGATTCTTTGATACCTATCCCAAGAGGCCATTCTCTATGTGTGAGCCGAGACACTGAACTTTGACAGACTATTCGATCATGGGGTGTCGGCCTAATCCTGTGCTGACATGATCTGCACAAATACACACTTTCCCGTTGGAGTCACTGGATAGGGATTAGATGTTGGAAGTCTGAGCTGGTTTTTCCCTGCTGATCCCAAGGGAATGATGAGGCCAATTGTAATACTTCTATTGCTAGATCAGCCAAGTCAGGAATGAGTGATGGTTGGTGACCTTTTTGACAGCTGAGGCACAGCCCTGCGTGCCTGACCAAGCCAGTGTGTTACCATGGCAACAGGCCCTTTGCGCATGCACAATGCATTTTACTTTCTTGTCCATATCTATCTTTCATTGCAAGAAGAAAGCAAGGTCAAAGAAAAGAGTAAGAGGGGAAGCAGTAAACGGGTGGAAGAGAGGAAGACAATAGTCACTTTGGCACAGCCAGGTTTGGAACTCACTCTTCCCAATACTGTCACAACCCCGGCCTCTCTCTCTCTCGCCCACACCCTCTAATCATTTATATCATAACTATAAGCTCCGATGTGCCCATTTCTTCAATTTTAGTTTGTTTGTTAACCTCTTTATTAATCCACAATTTTAATGGCAAATATTTATTCTACAACTTTGCCATCTTCATTTAAAAAATATTCCATTCATGATCTACAGATCTGCAGTCCCCAATGTCAATTTCTCTTGCCTCCTCACATCAGCTAGCTTACTCCTCACTTTTCTAAAATCTGCTTCATTCCAAGCTGGTGTTCTCGTTTTTGTGCTAATGTTTTCCCTTTCTATTTGAATCTTAAAAAACCTCATCACATTATGGTCACTACTTATGAGGTGCTCATCCACATTTAACGCATCTACCTGATCTAGTTCATCACTCATAATTAGGGGGTGGATTTAACTCGGAGTGGGTTTCTGGTGGTGAATTCTCCCCTGCTTAAGGCAGCAGGAGGCCACAATGGTTTTAACCTCATTTAAATGCCACCAGTTCATTTCCCACCTGGCTGTTGGCAGGGAAGGATCGGGTGGCCAAGGGGCTGGCTTACAGGTAAGAGACAATGAGGAGGTTTTGGGAGAGTCTCGCCTGGGGGGTGCTGTCCTGGGACAAGGGAGGCTGTGACTTTCCTTGTGGACTTGAGGAGTTGTTCTCCTGCTCCTCCTAGCCCCACAAAGGAAAGTTTTACAGTGACAACAACTTGCATTTATATAGCGCCTTTAACATAGTAAAACGTCCCAAGGCACTTCACAGGAGCGATTCTCAAACAAAATTTGAACACCGAACCACATAAGGAGCTATTGGGACAGGTGAACAAAAGCTTGGTCAAAGGGGTATGTTTGAAGGAGCGTCTTAAAGGAAGAGGGAGAGGTAGAGAGGCGGAGAGGTTTAGGAAGAGAATTGCAGAACTTAAGGCCTAGGCAGCTGAAGGCTACCAATAGTGGAATGATGAAAGGCCAGAACTGGAGGAGTGCAGCGATCTCAGAGGGTTACAGGGCTGGAGGAGGTTACAGAGGGGCAAGGCCATGGAGGGATTTGAAAACAAGGATGAGCTTTTTAAAACTGAGGCGTTGCCAGACCAGGAGCCAATGTAGGCTAACGAGACTTGGTGCTAGTTAGGGTACGGGCAGCAGAGTTTTGGATGAGCTCAAATTTATGGAGGGAGCAAGGTGGCATTGGAGGGCATGTTCTGTCTGCAGAACAACTTGCATTAATTCAGGAGGCCCCCACAGGTTAAAATTCAGAATGGAGCAAAAAGGTTGAGTTACAAAGCTGTAAGTAACCTGCTCATTTTTAACTGTCCACCCATCCAGTTTCCCCCAGGAGGGTAGGATTAAAATCGACCCCTAGATCCAGCAATACCCCTCCCCTTGTAAGCCTATGAACATAATACTTGAGGAAAGTGCATTCTAAAATGCTGCTTGATTCCAATGGTTCATGGCAGATTTTACATTTGGTGATATGCAAATGAGTTTGAGTAGAAACTTCTCAAAACTAGCACAATTTGTGCCCGGATTGCAAATTGCGCCCAAAGCAGAAACTCCAATATGTTTATTATCCACTCTTGCCCAGTTTGTAGCCAAGTTTCTGTTGGTGCTATTAAATCTGTATCTTGCATTGCCATAACAAGGGGGCTGGAGTATAAAAGCAGGGAAGTCCTGCTACAACTGTACAGGGTATTGGTGAGACCACACCTTGAGTATTGTGTACAGTTTTGGTCTCCTTATTTAAGGAAGGATATACTTGCATTGGAGGCAGTTCAGAGAAGGTTCACAAGGTTGATTCCTGAGATGAAGGGGCTGACTTATGAAGAAAGGTTGAGCATATACTCATTGGAGTTTAGAAGAATGAGAGGTGATCTTATTGAAACATATAAGATACTGAGGGGGCATGACAAGGTAGATGCAGAGAGGATGTTTCCTCTCATGGGGGAATCTAGAACTAAGGGGCATAGTTTCAGAATAAGGGGTCGCCCATTTAAAACTGAGATGAGGAGGAATTTCTTCTCTCAGAGGGTCGTAAATCTGTGGAATTCTCTGCCCCAGTGAGCTGTGGAGGCTGGGTCATTAAATACATTTAAGGTGGAGAAAGACAAATTTTTGAACAATAAGGGAGTGATGGGTTATGGGGAGCGGGCAGGGAAGTGGAGATGAGCCCAAGATCAGATCAGCCATGATCTCATTAAATGGCGGAGCAGGCTTTAGAGGCTAAATGGCCTTCTCCTGCTCCTATTTCTTATGTTCTTATAACTTCTAATCCCCCGATTCATTTCCCACACTGAATATTGAAAAACATGCACTTTAGCCCTTTTTTTGTTTGTTTGTATTTAACACTATTCCTTTTCCCTTGATTTTTTTGTCCAAGTTAACACTTTGTTCCTTTAGCTCTGTCTTTTCCCTGCTAATAACTGGTCATTTTGATTTTCTGTTTCTACTCCCTTTATTCCTTCTGCATGCTATCCCTTGTGCCAAATTCTTTTTTTATTTGTATATTTACCTCATCTATTTTGACCTTTTCGACTTGATCTTTCTGATTGCTTTTAATTTTCCTGCCCCTCTTCTTTTCTAGTTTATATGACCATTTACTTCCCCATTTATCAGTTTTGTCAGTTCCCTTAGTTCCCTTTCTGTTCAGATGTAGTTCATCCTTGTGGAATAGCTTCCATCTTCCCCAGATCTGGTGCCAATATGGCATAAAATGGAAACTCTCTTCTTCACACCACCACTTTAGCCGTGCATCGCGCATCCTGACCTTCCCATCTTTCCCTATTCTGCACATGGCTGGTGGAGTGATCCAGAGATTAAAAGCCTTGAATATAAACAGAAAATGCTGGAAACACTCAGAAGGCCAGGCAGTATCTGAGGAGAGTATAAATGGGTAGGTTTAATGTTTCAGATCGATGACCTTTCACCAGAACCACCCATGACATTCTGCTCTTCAGCCTGCTTCCTAATCTCCTAAACTCTTTTTGCAGGATTTCAGGCCTTTCCTTTCCTATATTGTTTGCTCCCACATGGACCATGATGACTGGCTACTCTCACTCCCCTTCCTTAATCTTTCCCAGTCTTTCCGAAATGTCCTTAACCAGGAAGGCATCAAAGCATCTGGGATAACAACAGAAAATGCTGGAAAAACTCAGCAGGTCAGGCAACATCCGTGGAGAGAAATTTGAGTTGACATTTCGGGTCGAACCCTTCTTCAAAACTGGAAAGAAAAGAAACTGGATCGAAGGCAGGGCTGCGATCGGACAAAAGAATAAAAGAAACAAAAGAAGTAAAAGAGATTAGAAGCTAGACGAGATGGTAATAGGCTGAGATTAGGTGTAAAGTGTACTGGCAGGGCAAAAGATAGCTGCCAGGTGTGAGAGAGAAACAAAAGGAAAGGGGGGGGCGGAAAGGACTGGAACAATTACAAGAGAAAATGAAATGGGGGCCGAGCTTATGATCTGAAATTGTTGAACTCGATATTGAGTCTGGAAGGCTGCAGAGTGCCTAATTGGAAGATGAGGTGCTGTTCCTCGAGTTTACGTTGAGCTTCCGTGGAACAATACAAGAGGCCAAGGACGGTGAGGTCCGAGTGGGAATGGAGCGGTGAATTAAAATGACAGGCGACCGGAAGCTCGGGGTCACCCTTACGGACTGAACGGAGGTGTTCTGCAAAGCGGTCACCTAATCTGCGTTTGGTCTCCCCAATGTGGTTAGCACTGTTGCCTCACAGCGCCAGGGACCCGGGTTCGAATCCGGCCTCGGGCGACTGTCTGTGTGGAGTTTGCACATTCTCCCCGTGTTTGCGTGGGTTTCCTCCGGGTGCTCCGGTTTCCTCCCACAGTCCAAAGATGTGCGAGTTAGGTTGATTGGCTATGATAAATTGACCCTTAGTGTTAGGGGGATTAAATATGTGGGGTTACGGGGATAGGGTGGGATATGTGTTGGTGTGGGGGTTACGGGGATCGGGTGGGATATGTGTCGGTGCAGGGCCGATGGGCCAAAATGGCCTCTATCTGCACTGTGGGGTTTCTGTGATTCTGTGATTCTGTGAATGTAGAGGAGACTGCATCGTGAGCAGCGAATACAGTATACTAGATTGCGAGAAGTACAAGTAAATCGCTGTTTCACCTGGAAGGGGTGTTTGGGGCCCCTTGGTCTGGACTAGAAAAGAGACTATCCACCTCCGTAACTGTAGTGTATGTGCTTTAAATCAGAACTACTTTTTACAGCTCCTGTATACTGTAGTACCGGCAGTGACCACACCGGTATATAAGCTGTGCGCATGCCTCTGTACCCCAGTCTAGAGATTACCCTCCTCCAGTAAAGACCTGTTATTTGTTTATGTACAGCATCCGTGTAATTATTTATCCACTGAACCATGGATCTAACAGTGGCGACGAGTGTTGATGCGAATCTACCTGCAACATAAAAAAAAATAGTTGAGTCCAGGAACACGGGCGTCGACCGCGAGCAACCGCCCAGCAGTCAGGCAGAGATCCAACTTCGCTGGGGGGGCTGTGGAGAGCCGGGCTTGGTTCCCCAGCCACAACGAGCAGTAAGAGACCAACGGCAGGTCCAGAGCAGACCCTTCCCGAGCAGCGGCGGCTGGAGCCGACCGATGGCAGAGAGAGAGAGCCGGGCAGCATCAACGGGGTAAGAAAGAGGGTGAAGAGAGCAGGGTGCAGCCGGGGGTTGATCACCGAGCGGCGTCGAGGAAAGATACTGCAAACCGGAGAGCGAGAGGGTAAGAAACAGCCAGGTTCTAGACTGAGCGGCGTCGACAAATATCAAGAGAAGAATGCGCAGAGCACAGCCAGGGATCACAGGCTGATCAGGGTCCGCGGGGCGAAGCAAGGGGAGACGCCATTGAGCTGCGGAGAAGCAGGGAGAGTGCAGGAGACGCCATTGAGCCGCGGAGAAGCAGGGAGAGCGCGGGAGGCACCATTGAGCCACGGAGAAGAAGGAAGAGCGCGGGAGACACCATTTTGCGAAGCCGCAGCGGAGAAGACGGGCGACGCGGGAAGGAAGGAAAGCGCGGGAGACGCCATTTTGTGCCAGCGGAGAAGAAGGGGACGCGCGGGAAGCGCCATTAGTGATAGTTAATGCACAACCAAGGATGCCAAAGAGTGGCAGCATCTCTACGTTCGACAATGAAGTCGAAGATTGGGCGACATATGTGGAACGTATTGAGGTGTACTGCAGGGCAAATGAAGTGCCAGATGCTAATAAAGCACTGGTTCTGTTAAATTCCATGGGTGCAAAAAACTTATGGGTTACTGCGAAATCTAATAACCCCAGAGAAGCCGGTAAACAAGAATTTTGAAAGCATAGTAGAAATCCTACAGGACCACTTAAACCCCACACCGCTGCTGATAGCAGAACGATTTAAGTTCCATAAAAGGAACCAACACAAAGACGAAAGCAATGCTGAGTACCTAACGGAACTGCGCAAGCTATCGAAATACTGCCAGTTTGGAGCAGGACTAGCAGACACGTTAAGGGACAAGTTTGTGTGTGGGCTACAAAGTGAAGGAACCCAGAAACGGCTTCTATCAGAAAAGGACCTTATGCTGGACAAAGCTTTCAGTATGGCAGTATCACATGAAGCAGCCGCAAGGGGCGCTGCAGAGATACAATGGAGACCGCAAGAATATGGCACCAACGAAATGACCTATGGAACAGGGAAGTGCTATCGCTGCGGCAGATCAACACATGACCAGAAAGATTGTTGGTTCAAGGACCAAGTGTGCAGACAGTGTGGGAAAGCAGGACTCATAGCAAGAGTCTGCAGGTCTGGGAAGAAAACCAACAGTAAGAAATCTCCACAGGAGAAGTACAAAAAGATACACCAGGTGATGGACAGTGGTTCAGACGAACAGAAAAGTGACACAGACTCCAGAAGCAAGGAGCTGGGTTGTCTGAAACTACATAATGTAACCGAAATGGAGGATCACCAGACTATCTGGGTTACACTCAAGGTAGACAGAGTTCTAGTGGAAATGGAATTGGACACAGGGTCAGCTCTAACAGTCATAAATCAAAGAGACTACAAGCAGCTATTTTCACACATACCATTGAAAGCTACAGAGATTGTCTTGAAGACGTATACGGGGCAAAAAGTCTACCCCAAAGGAAAAATAAGGGTGAAAGTGAAGTATAAAGGTCAGGAAATACCTAAAATGGGTATATATGTATTGCCAAATGGAGGACCACCACTGCTAGGACGTGAATGGATCCGGAAGATACATTTAGATTGGCATTCCATACAGGCACTGAAGGTGGAGGCCAAAAAGGATGACGACGTCACACCTGGACGACTGTCAAAAATGCTAACTGACGCAACAGAAGTGTTCCAGGAGGGACTAGGAACACTAAAAGGAATAACAGCAACAATTAAAATAGAGGATAATGCAAGCCCAAAGTTTCTGAAGGCCAGACCAGTGCCTTATGCGATCAGACCAGCGGTTGAAGCAGAGCTGGAAGGGTTGGAACGTTCAGGAGTACGGTCCAAAGTGGACTGGAGCGAGTGGGCTACACCCATCATTCCTGTAATGAAGAGGTCGTTGAGTAATGCGCCTGGGGAACCAAAGAAGGTCCGCATCTGTGGGGATTGTAAGGTGACGGTGAACCCAGTCCTTCACACGGTGCAATATCCGCTTCCACGAATTGAGGATATTTTCTCCTCGCTATCTGGTGGTAAACGCTTCACCAAAATTGATCTAGCCCAGGCGTACTTGCAAATGGAGGTAGAAGAAGCTTCGAAACATTACCTTATGATCAACACCCATAAAGGTCTCTATCAATACAACCGGCTGGTGTTTGGAGTAGCCTCGGCACCGGCTATCTGGAAAAGGGCGATGGATCAGGTCCTGCAAGGGATTCCAGGGACCCAATGTTATTTGGACGACATCTTGTTCATGGGCGAAAATGAAAGTGATCACCTCGCTAACTTGGAGAAGGTGCTCGCCAGATTAAAGGAATATGGGCTACGAGCTAATCGCCACAAGTGCGAGTTTTTCCAGAAACAGATCTCGTATTGCGGCCACGTCATCGATGAAGAGGGGTTACATAAGTCCCCTGACAAGATAGAGGCAGTAGTCAAGGCTCCAGCACCGGAAAATGTGTCACAACTGAGGTCGTTCCTCGGGCTGGTAAACTATTACCACAAGTTCTTACCAAATTTGTCTACGGTATTACACCCGCTGAACACCCTACTGCAAACAGGGGTACCATGGAAGTGGGATGACGAACGTAGACGAGCTTTCCAGAAGTGTAAAGAATTGATCACATCAAAAGAGGTGTTGGCCCATTTCAACCCAGCACTACCAATTCATTTGGCATGTGATGCATCACCCTACGGCATTGGAGCGGTGCTGTCGCACAAATTCCCAGACGGGTTGGAGAGGCCAGTAGCCTTTGCGTCTCGGTCACTAACCTCAGCTGAGCGCAACTACACCCAGATTGACAGGGAGGCCCTCAGCCTAGTATGGGGAGTAAAAAAATTCAACCACTATCTGCATGGACAGAAGTTCACCTTGCTGACTGACCACCAACCACTTGTCTCCATCTTTAATCCTAAGAAGGGCGTGCCAGTAATGACTGCACAGCGGTTACAAAGATGGTCCCTGTTTCTAGGGGCGAATCAATATGAAATAGAATATAAAGGCACGAGACAGCATGGGAACGCTGATGGGCTATCGCGCCTGCCACTGCCTACTGTGGAGGAAGCACCAGCAGTGGACCCTTTCGAGATATTTTATTCATCGATAATTGAACGATTGCCAGTAACAAACGCGGATATAGAGAAGGAGACCCGCAATGATCCGATGCTGTCACGGGTCTATGAATTGACGGTGAGGGGATGGCCAACACATGGTGCCTCACTGTTGCCAGCATTCTCATCCAGAAGAGAACAGCTGTTAGTATGCTAGGGGACAGTGATGTGTGGATCCAGAGTGGTGATTCCACCCAAGTTAAGGGAGAGAGTGCTAAATGAGCTACATGAAGGTCATCTGGGGGGAGTGAAAATGAAAAGCCTAGCTAGGGCTTATGTGTGGTGGCCGGAAATCAATCAACAAATCGAAGACCTAACTAAGAGCTGCTTACGATGCCAGAAGGTCCAAAATGCACCACCACATGCCCCTCTACACCCATGGGAGTGGCCCTCCTCTCCATGGCAACGGGTGCACATTGATTTCGCTGGTCCATTCATGGACTCAATGTTCTTAATAGCAGTGGATGCTCATTCAAAGTGGCCTGAGGTGATAAAGATGTCTTCAACCACTACAGAGAAAACGATTGCAGTCCTACGGACCATATTTGCCAGAAACAGTTTGCCAGAGCAGATCTGCTCTGATAATGGACCACAGTTTGTGTCCGACGAGTTCCAATAATTCATGAAATGGAATTGGGTAAGGCATTACACATCCGCCCTGTATCATCCAGCCACCAATGGATTGGCTGAGAGGTTCGTACAAACCTTTAAGAAGGCGATAAAGGCCATGTGTGACGAGGAAATTCCACTACAGCATAAGATGGACAATTTCTTATTAGCCTACCGAAACGCGACACATGCAGTTACCAACCAGACCCCGGCCATGATGTTCTTTAACCGAAGGTTGAGATCTCGTCTGAACTTGCTCAGACCAAATGTGCGAAGAAATGTTGAGGACAAACAATTCCAGCACATCAACGAGAAGCCGACAAGGAGCTTCAATGTAGGGCAACCAGTCTTGGCCCGGGACTATCGAACAGAGAAGTGGCAACCCGGAACGATATGTACAAGGCAGGGGCCATTAATGTACACAGTGGATGTCGGGGAGAACATTGTGAGATGCCACGTCGATCAGATCTTAGCATCACAGGAATGCGTCAACCCCATGTCTCGAGCACCTGGGGATGAACCCGACATACCGGTAGTATCTACTTCAGACCCAATAGCGATGAACTACGCGAGGAAAGGGGGTCAGAATCGCCTCTGCACCAAGAACAAGAACCTCCGGAAAGGCGCTATCCCGAAAGGGTCAGGAAGCCGCCCCAAAGGCTGAATCCAAATGGACTTTTGTTATTGAATGTACATGTAAAAATGTAATTGTTATTTGAATATTAAGGGGGTATTATTAATCTAAAAAGGGAGGAATTGTAGTGTATGTGCTTTAAGTCAGAACTACTTTTTACAGCTCCTGTATACTGTAGTACCGGCAGTGACCACACCGGTATATAAGCTGTGCGCATGCCTCTGTACCCCAGTCTAGAGATTACCCTCCTCCAGTAAAGACCTGTTATTTGTTTATGTACAGCATCCGTGTAATTATTTATCCACTGAACCACGGATCTAACAGTAACTATCAATTCTTCTATTACTATGCTATTCCTAATTGAATTGCTGATCTCGCCTTTGAGACAGCTCATGTGTATGCTGTAGTCTGTCCCACCTCCCCCTCTCTGACCTGTAGATAGTCACCACACCTTCTTCTACTACTGCCAGTGTTCCCTATCTCTCAATGGGGTGACAACCTTCAGAAACTCAACCCCTCCCCTTCCCTTATGTGTCGGGTTACCTGCAAGTTCTGAGGTCATGGACTCCAGTAATCTCAGTTGGAGAGACTTCCCACAGATATAGAAATATAGAATGATACAGCACAGAAGGAGGCCACTCAGCCCATTGTGCCTGTGCTGGCTCTTTGAAAGAGCTATCCAATTAGTCCTGCTCCCCTGCTCTTTGCCCATAGCCCTGAAAATATATTTGTCTTCACTGAATTCTCTGGTGATGTCCTTCTCCTCCCCTGCCCCGCCGCCCACCTTCCCTCCATTGGAAGGGCAGCACAAGTTAAAACTAAAAAAAAATTGCCTGGTAGGTTCAATGCATGGTTTTGAAAAAGAAAATTTTTTGCTGAATTTAAATCTATATATATAAAAGGATCCATCTGTCTGTCTGTCATTCCGTCTGTCTGTCTGTCTGTATTGAATAAACTCGGAAGTTATAGAGCGTACCTACACGTGTGTTACATCAAAAGAAAGCTGACGATTCCAGAACCGTCCTAAGCATATTTACGTTTCGGCCAGACAAAAATTGCGCCCGCGGTATCCAAAAAACCTTCAACATTCCGCTCATTATCCGCTCATTAGCATCGAGTGACGTCGAGGTCGACCAATCGTACGGCGGGTTCCTGGTGCGTGCGGGCGGGCCCTCCTACGGTCGAGTGATGGGACGATTGACCAATCCTATGCTTCGGTGACCTGACGGTCCACCAATCGGTGCGTGTGTGGGCGGGCCTTATCGTTCTGAACCGAGGTGAGTCGCCGCCATCTTGATTCAAAACTTTTCATTTCTTTTTCCCGCTTTCTGCATGTTTCTTTTCAAATCTACATTTCCAGCAAAAAAAAAGTTGCTTTTAAAAGACAAATTGTTTTTAAAAAAAGTTAATTCATTTGTAAATCTTTTGTCCAACCTCTATAATTTTCCTAACTTTCACCGTTTTTCCAGGCCTCAAAGCCTGGCTGTCTGTTGACCAGCCACGCCCGAGCTAGGCGCCTCCTGTCGCGATCGACAAAAGGCCAGCGATCGCCGCCATTTTTGTGAAGGCTGGAGGGGGCGGGCCTGAGCCGAACGTCGCCACCGCCGCCATCTTAGTAAAGGCGGGCGGGGCGGGAGTCAGCGTCCGCGTCATCTTCCGCCCAGAGCGCGACTTGAGTCCGGCCGGGACTCATGCGGTAGGTTGCGCGGCGGCGTCTCTCTGGTCTTGAAGCCGACTCGGGTGGGGGGCGGGGCTCAGGAAGGCGGAGCTCGGGAGGGCGCGCGCGCGGGGCTCGGGAGAGTGCAGCGGGAGGGTGGGGCTCCAGAGAGCGGGAGGGCGGGGCTCCGGAGAATGGGAGGGCGGGGCTCCGGAGAGCGGTAGGGCGGAGCTCCGGAGGGCGGGGCTCCGGAGAGCGGGAGGGCGGGGCGCCGGAGAGCAGGAGGCCGGTGCTCGGGAGGGCGGGGCTCGGGCTGAGCCATGTCAGTGCGTGGGGCGGCACGGAGCTCCGCGGAGCCATCGGGTCTGCTAGCTCCCCCTCTCCCTTTCTCCCCCCACACCCCACCTCCCCTCCCCTCTCCCCTTCCTCCCCCCCTCCCCTCCCCCCTCTGCCCCCCTCCCTGCCCCCCCTCCCCTCCCTCCCCTCCCCTCCCCCCTCTCCCTCACAGCCCCCTCCCTCCCCACACTCCCCCTCCCCTCCCCCCATTCCCCCCTCCTCTCCCCCTCCCTCCCCCATCCCCTCCCCTCCCCCCATTCCCCCCTCCCCTCCCCCCCATTCGCCCCCCTCCCCTCCCCCCTTCCCTCCCCCCCTCCCTCCCCCCCACACCCCACCCCCTCCCCTGTCGCTCTCTCTCTTCCCCCAGTCGCTCTCTCTCTTCCCCCCAGTCGCTCGCTCTCTCTCTCTCCCCCCCCAGTTGCTCGCTCTCTCTCTCTTCCCCCCCAGTCGCTCGCTCTCTCTCTCTCTCCCCCAGTCGCTCGCTCTCTCTCTCTCCCCCCCAGTCACTCGCTCTCTCTCTCCTCCCCCTAGTCGCTCGCTCTCTCTCTCTCTCTTCCCCCCAGTCGCTCTCTCTCTTCCCCCCAGTCGCTCTCTCTCTTCCCCCCAGTCGCGCTCTCCCTTCCCCCCAGTCGCTCTCTCTCTCTCTTCCAATAACAACATGCCCTCGAAAAAGCCTCGGCACTGCCGGGCACTCCAGCTAGTACTTTTATAAAGTAGGTCACATCCACATTACCATTCGAACAAAGAAATCCTAGAAGTTTATTGTTCAAGTTGTATGTAAGTATCTATAACGAATAATAAATGTGTTTTAGATATGTTGTAAGAATTTTGCTTATTCAGGTTGCTACTGTTTTATGTGTCATTAAAATCTTTCATTTTCTTTTTGATTTTCATCTAAATTATGTCTTTTTATTTCTGCAATAGCTGTTCCTTATCAGTGCTACAATGTTCTTTTGCCACCCTGGTTTCTCAGAACACTTTGTCATTGCACTAAGATTAAGAGCAAATGTTTAAAAAAGCAATAAAAAATGTAACACTCGATGTGATGAAGGCCCACAGATGATGATGTCATTGCTCATATACTTTGCTTTCTAGTCACTTTATGTTTCCTGTCACACTTGCCCTCTTCTCCTTTCTGTGGTATGATTCCATGAGCATCTGCCACTCTCTGGTACTCTATCAAAGTGGTTATTGTTCATAGGAACATAGGAATTGCTAGACAAAAAAAGACATGGGTCCATCTATCAATTAGACTACAACAGACCCAAAAATGACACGAGGAAAACTCCAGTGGTGGAGAGCTTTAGAAACCATAGGTCCAAAGTTATCTTTTGCCTCCCTAGCATGTTACACTTACCGCATGTCATGATTGAAACCATTCATATACTGTAATGTTCATGTATGAATCTTGACAGGGAGTGTTAGAAGACTATTTAATCGTAGGGCATATTACAACCGTAAATCATCCCAGCCTTGCAGGAACACTACTCATCAGCAGCAGTCACCTTGACTAATGTTGTCCTTCTTAACCCAGAGGCATTGAGGCCAGCTGTAACATCCCTAATGAGGGACTGGATGGGATCACTTAACTCAAAACAGACTGGGACATTGATTACAAAAGCAAGCAAGTAATGCTAAACCTATACAAACCATTGGTTAGGCTGTGTGCCCAGTTTAGGCACCCTACTTTACATAGTATGTTAAGGACTTGAAGAATGTACAGAAGAGATTTACCAATATGATATCTGAAATGAGAGCCTTCATTATGAGGAGAAACTGGAGAAGCTGGGACTCTTCACTAGATAAGAAAGCTTTATGAGGAAATCTGATAGGGGTGTTAAATTAGGAGGGGTTTTGATAAGGTAAAATTGTGAAAACTAGTTCCACTGGTCAGTGCGTCAGTAAATAAAGAACATGAATTTAAGATCATCACAAAAGAACGATGAAAGAGGTTTAGAGAAATTTTTAATATTGGGGGTTATTAGGACATGGAATTCTACACTAAGAACATCAGTGGAAGTGGAATGCATAAAAGCATTTAAAAGAAAAGTGAATAAATATTTGAAAAAGAAAATGAATAAATAAAAGTAAAGGGGGAAAGGGCAGGGGACTATGTGGATAGCTTGATCAGAGCGTGCACAACATGTTGGGCCAAATGCCTCTCTCCGTCACTGCTGTAAAATTCTATAATGTTATGAATTGCTGTCTCTCTGACTCATTTTCTTGAGGTAATCCCAGTTCATCGGAATGAACTATGAAACTTAAAAATAAAACTAGCTGCCAGAAAATATTCAAGATTAAATGGCACCACTGTCAAAATGTCGACTTTAATGTTTTTTTGTTATGAAGGATGTAATTTATGAGCAAGATTGGTGTCTCCTTTGTTATCACCAGTCATCCATTGTTACAGGTGACATAGATGTATGAATGCCTGTATGGTCCAGTCTGCTGTTTTGACTCAACACTACGGCCTAGAAATTCAGTTGGTTGCGCCAGCTGCTAGCGCCTTAGGAGGAGTAGATGTCGGGCGCTAGGCAGCTAGCGCCCGGGCGCAGCGCGATCTGCGCCTCGCCCCAACTTCACTAGAGATTTAGCGGCGGCGCAAAGTCTTTGCGCGCGCTCAGCTGCGCGCGCAGATCATGACGTCATTTCCTCGTGCAACGCCCTTTGTGCGCCCCCAACCGGAACTTCAGTCGCACCGCCCCATTGTGCGCCTGGCGCCCCCAGCGACTGTTAGAGTGGAACGGTGCTCAGCCGATGCGGGGCGCGGGGGGCGCAAATTAAAGGGCACTCCTCCTGCACTATAAAAGGCTGCCATTTTGCAGCACTCCTTCTTGACAAACGGATCTTTGGAGAGAGACCAAGGTAGAGAGCTTTCTGCTTTGGCCCAACACTAGGACAGGTACTTCTGGCTTCAGGCCACAGCTTTCCAATTGTCTTTCCCTTCATTGACATCTCATTGTTTGCCTGCATATTATGGGGGCTGCAATGGGTGTCAACGCTGGCTTTCTCAATTACATCCAAAGGGCTCACAGACGCCGTGAGAGAGTGGCAGCCCTGGCTAGACGGAGAGGGGGCAACAGGCGTCGGCAAAGGAGGCCTTACCCACCCAGGGTATACCGCCAGCAGTTCTCCTATCTCAACATGTCTGACGAGCAGTGTGTTCGGAGGCTGCAATTCAGAAGGGACGTGGTCACAGAGATCTGCCAGCTGCTTGGCGGTGATCTGCAGCCACAGCTGAGGAGCAGGACGTCTCTGTCGGTGGCAGTGAAGGCGACGGTGGCTCTCAACTTCTATGCCACCGGCTCCTTCCAATCCGCTACTGGGGACATTGCCAACATCTCCCAGTTCGCCGTGCATTGCTGCATCCACCAGGTGACCAATGCCCTTTTCAAAAGGAGACGTCAGTTCATCTCCTTCTCCATGGCCCTTGCCAAGCAGCAACAGCGTGCAATGGGCTTTGCAGCATTCGCGGGCTTCCCCATGGTGCAGGGCACCATTGACTGCACGCATGTGGCTTTGCGGGCACCTCTGGAGAATGCCGAGGATTACCGCAACCGGAAGGGCTACCATTCGCTGAACGTCCAGCTGGTGTGTGACCACAGGCAGCTCATCCTAGCTGTCAATGCCCGCTTTCCAGGCAGCAGCCACGATGCCTCATCCTGCGACAGACTTCTGTGGCAGACATGTTCCAGGCACAGCCTCACCCACGAGGATGGCTTATCGGGGACAAAGGCTATCCTTTGTGTACCTGGCTGATGACCCCGCTCCGTGCGCCCAGCACCCCTGCTGAAGAGGGATACAACTTGAGCCATCAAGCGACCAGGAACATCATCGAACAAACAATCGGCGTCCTGAAGCAACGGTTCCGCTGTCTGGATCGTTCCGGTGGAGCCCTACAGTATTCGCCGAAGCGAGTCTCCCATTTCGTGGTCGTTTGCTGCATGCTGCACAACCTGGCTATCCTCAGGACTCAGGCACTGCCACCAGAGATTGGAGGACCACCTCAGGAGGAGGAGCAGGAGGAGGAGGACCAGCACAGGAGGGAGGCACAAAGTGCAAGGGCCGCCCGTCGCCGGCTTATTGAACGTCGGTTCTAGGCCCCCTCTCAGGGAATGGCTTGTGCCAATGTCAGCAGATGAATGTAGCCGCTCCACAAGCCCTCAGCCGAGCAGGGCAACCAGGACTTAACCAAAAAACCATGCACACTGCAATTTAACAATAATAATTTATTGAAAACCTCTGCCCTTCCCACATTACATGCTCATGTGGAGAAGCCCCCTCCAAAAACACAAAACTACCAGTCTCGG
Source organism: Somniosus microcephalus (assembly GCF_052327205.1). Classification (NCBI taxonomy): domain Eukaryota; kingdom Metazoa; phylum Chordata; class Chondrichthyes; order Squaliformes; family Somniosidae; genus Somniosus; species Somniosus microcephalus. The sequence continues at coordinate 162,807,479 of NC_140997.1, read as the reverse complement.
CCTTACAAAAAGAAAGAAAGACACCAGTCTCGGCCTTACAAAAAGAAAGAAAGACACCAGTCTCGGCCTTACACAAAAACAACTGCACCAGTCTCGGCCTTACAACAAGCACCAGCCATTTGTGCATACCTCTACTTTTTGCCCTGCGAGGGCGATGCCTTGCGCATCCTTGCCTGGCCCCTGCCCGCCCTGCTGCTCCTCCTCAATGGGAGCCCAGTGGCTGCAGCAAGGCTGGGGGAAGGCTGCTGAGGGGCAGATGGCGAGCCGGCAGATGCCCTTGGGGGTCGGCCTGCACCAGCTCTGGCCTTGGAGTGGCCGGCTGCTGACTGCTCCAACTCTGGCTGGGCGGCAGCAGTCTGTCCAGTGGCTCGTGGCAGCTGCAATGGCAGAGTGGCAGTGTCAGCTGCAGGAATGGTGGCAACCTGGCAGATCGCAGGTGCTCGCTGGTCGCCTGAGACATTGGCACTCGCACGGGCCAGCACTGCAGCATGCGCAGCAAACAGCTGAAGAACAGACTGCTGGGCTGCTGCAGCACGGCGGGTGCCCTGGCGATGCCTGGCTGATCCAGCGAGGGTGGCAGCAGTTAGTGCCCGTGTGGCCCTGGTCTGTGTCTGCATGACACCAGCCAGTGAATGGACGACACGACTGAGCACTTGGCTAGAAGCCGACTGTGCTGCCGCGATGTCCTGCAGACTCCTGGCCTGTGCTGCACTGAATTGTTGCAGACTCCTGGCATGTGCTGCACTGAATTGCTCCAGACTCCTGGCCTGTGCTGCCCCGAATTCCTGCACACTCCTTGCCAGTGACTCTATGGAGTCAGGCATCCTTGCCACTGCAGCCATGAGCTCAGTGTGCCTGCGCTCAGCCTGGATGGCTATTTCCTCTAGGAGGCGCACCTCCTCTGCGCTCACCGTCGCAGGACTGGAGGCCGCACTCACCCTCTGGGGAGAAGTCCGCCGAGCTTCCCCACCCCTCCCGCGTTGCTGCAGGCCGCTGGGCCCCGGAGCTTCACTCTCCTCCGACCCTTCCCCCCGGCTCCCCTCCAGGGAAGACGTGTCCCCTACATCGTCATGGGCTGGCGCGGCTGAGGGTGGCACTGATGGGCCGGCTTCCTCTTCCTCCTCCTCGTCTTCCGAAGGGCTGACAGTGGCAGCTTGAGGGCCCGCCTCCTCACCTGGCGAGTCACCATCTGAAAGCAGGAAGGCACAAGAGTAGCTTTAGAGTGAGGACAGGGCGGCAGCGAGGGAGGCATGAGTGGTGCCATTCACCGCATTGGTCGGACAGTGGCAAAGGATGCTGATCTGATGCGCAAGTGGAACGAGAGAGGTCCAAAAGGTGATGCCCTTACCATTGGTGCCCAGAACAGGGTCGGCATCTCCACTGGCGACGGGGCCAATCAGCCGGCCTGCCATAATGCGCTCCACACGCTGGTCAAGGTCGGAGAGCTCTTTGAGGTCAGGACGGCCTCCCCCAGTCTCAGTTCGGTTGCGCCGGTTGTGCGCCACCTTGGCCTGCAAGAGAAAGGACGGCCTCTAAGTACAGTGTGTAGCCCTGATCTTGTCTGCACTGCCTCCCATGGTCGAATAGCTTGGACAGTGTGTAGCCCTGATCTTGTCTGCAATGCCTCCCATGGTCGAATAGCTTGGACAGTGTGTAGCCCTGATCTTGTCTGCAATGCCTCCCATGGTCGAATAGCTTGGACAGTGTGTAAAGTGCTGAATGTGCAATTGATTTTCATGCCAGTCCCATAGCTGCTGGATGAGGGCTGGCCATTAGGGCTTTCAGGTCCCTTTGCCCATAATGTGAGGTGCACATGCAAGGATGAGGAGGACACTGGAAAGGTACTCACCCTGACAACCCGAGTGAGGTCGTTGAACTTCTTCCGGCATTGCACAGGAGTCCTGGCAACCACGCTGTTGGAAGACACCCTGTTGGACACCTCCCTCCAGGCTTTCCGGTAGGCGCTGGGCAGCAGCCTCTTGCCACCTTCTGGGAACAAAACATGGCGCCTGCGCTCCACTCCGCCAACCAGCAGCCTCAGGTCACCGTCGCTGAAGCGCTGCGCTCTCTCCCTGGCCTTCTCCATAGTCCTGGGCGTTGTACAGGTGAAGCTGAAGTGGTCAGGCCTAGGTTGAGGACTGCAGTGTGCAGGGCGTGGCAGGCAAACAAATCCACCCTCCCCCTTTAAGAGCTGACTGGCGCCAGAGTGTCTGCCGTCAATCAAGAACTCGCCGCATCTGCGGTGCGCCCGGCCTCGGGGGTATCGCTCAGCACCGCCGGCTTAGCGCCTAAAGATAGTCGTGCATCGCCTGTTTTAGCGCAGCAGCAACCTCTTGGGGCGATGCGACTGAATATCGGCGAAGGGGGCGCGACTTTTCGCCGGGCGCAAACTTTAGCGGCCGCCCGACTTTACCGCCCCAAAAGTGGCTATACTGAATTTCTAGGCCTACAAGTTATAATAAGTGTCTCAGCATGAGAGCGAGAATTATGCCTCTACTCTCTGCACAAGTTCATGTGAAGAGGAAAGGAAATGGTTTTCTACCCTGGTTGCACAAATGCAACTTAATTCCAAAAGAAGCAAAAATGGTAAAAAAAAGTCACTGAGGGTAATTTTGACTTTGGACGTTAATGAAAAATGTGCTAGATCGGCTCAACTTACACACGCTCACGATTATCATTTCCATTGACAAATGGAAATCGTGAGAGGTGATTGACGGGTGGCTGAGACGATATCACACATTTTACACTATTGTCCAAAGTCAAAATTAACCCCCACTATTACTTACCTTCAAGTAGATTATTACAGTTATTTGATCTGTTTGGCTGTTGTGTGACCTTCAATTCCTGCTACAATTGAAATTAACCCCCAGTTAGGGTGTGGGGAGGAGAATATTAATCAAGGTTTCCGCTTCTGGTTGCTATGGAGCAACCACTACTGGAAAGTTGGAGCACGTGGGTGTCAGGCAAGGACAGGAATGAACTTCATTGTGATGCTCTCCGTGGTGGAATAACCTGCTAAAGCTCATTGTCAAGGTTCAAAGATGAAGCGGAGGGTAACTGGCACTTGTTAACTGTTCCTCAGAAAGGAGTCAAAGCGGTCGACAACAACAACTTGCATTATATAGTGCCATTAACATAGTAAAGCAACCCCAAGTGCTTCACAGGAGCTTAATCAGACAAAAAAATTGACAATGAGCCAAAGAAGGAGACATTAGGACAGTTGACCAAAAGCTTGGTCTAAGAGGTATGTTTTAAGGCATGTCTTAAAGGAGGAGAGAGAGGTAGAGTGGCAGTGAGGGTTAGGCTGGGAAGTCCAGAGCTTAGGGCTTAGACGTTTGAAGGCACGGCCGCCAATGGTGAGGTGAAGCAAGTCGGGGATCCAGAAAAGGCTAGAGTTGGAGGAACGCAGAATTCTCTGAGGGTTGTAGGGCAGGAGGTTGCAGAGATAATAAGAAAAGAAACATTGCAGACAAAGAACAAAGAACCATCTAATGGAATGATCTCAATGATTACAATTTAATTGACAGTCAGACTTTGATAATAATATCAGAAACTTTGAAGTTCACTGCACTTCAGTGAACTTGCAGTAAAACCTCTTCTCATCATCATTTTAAAATTGGGTTACAAACCGAAATAATGTTGAATCTATTGCCCACAAGCACCACAGTGCAATAAAATTTCATTTTCACTAGTGATTCTTTGCCTCCCCTCTCCCTCCCCCGATGGTGTTAACCTCGTTAGGGTTAGTTCTGTGGGCGCTGGTCAGCCATTACCTGGTCCTTCCCTGAGGTGCCATTATCCAGATTGAGTGTCAGCAGACTGTTCACCCACTGTGCTTGATCCTGCCTTCTCCCAACACGATCATGTAAACACTTCCAGCAGGGGTCGCTGAATTGTGATCAGGACCATTAGTTCTGGCTGATTTTCCTGTCCCTAACACAACGGTTCTGAGATCAATGCCTCCCTGGCTGAGTTCAGAAAATTCAAGGTGGAACCTTTCTGATATGTATTGGTAAACTACTCACTAGATTATTATACAGTTAATCCTTCAGGTTACTGATGACAGTTGATTCCATCATTTCACATGGAATGGAAGTGCCACTAATGGGTCTGTAGTTGCCTGTGTCTGTTTTGCTATCCTTTTTTGAATATGGGATCCACATTGGCCTCTTTCTAATCTACTGCTTCCGCCCCAATATCCAGTGATTGCCTCATAATGGTCATCAGTGCATCACAAATCTCCTCCCCAGCACTCTGGAATAAATGCCATTAATCCCTTGAGATTTATTTGTTTTGATCTCTTTTAGCCTGTGCAGGACTTCTCCCTCATTTACATTGAAGTTGTTGATTTTACATAGTTTGGCTTTGTTTGGGGAGAGCATGTTGCTCATGTATTGCCTTGTGAGTACTTTGAGGAAGTAATCGTTCAGAACACTTAGTAGTTTGCGCTCATCCTCCATTCAAGCATATTTGCATTTTTTCATATGGTTTTATCCTTTCTCTGACTGACCGCTTACTGTAATTGTACTGTGTTACGTCCGTGAATAAGAAGACACAGACTGCGGAGAACGGTATAATAGGTGTTTACTCAACGTGGCTCAGACCGCAACTGATCTGTACAGATTACTACTCAATGTTATATACAGGTGTGGTCACTGCCGGTACTACAGTATACATGAGCTGTAAAAAGTAGTTCCCCCCTTAAAGGTACATACGTTACAATTCCTCCCCTTTTAGATTAACAGTACCATAACACTCATTTAACAATTAAATATCAAACTAATTGCAATTAACACTTTTAATATGCAACATTAGCTGAAAATAGTCTATTTATAAATTCAGTCTTTGGGGAGGCTTCCTGATCCTTTCTGGATAGCGCCTTTCCCGAGTGTCTTGCTCTTGGTGCGGAGGCAATTCTGGCCCCCTGTCGTCAGTTGGTTCATCAGCTTCTGATGCTACTGTTTCTGGGGTAGATGCTACCTGTACGTCGGGTTCATCACCAGGTACGTATGGGCGAGGCATGGGGTTGACTTGTTCCTGTGACTCTAGGATCTGGTCAGCATGGTGTCTCACGATGCTCTCCCCAATGTCCACTGTGTACATTACTGGGCCCTGCCGTGTGCATATCGTTCCTGGCTGCCATTTTTCTGTTCGGTAGTCGCGGGCCAAGACTGGTTGCCCTACATTGAAGCTCCTTGTTGGCTTCTCATGGGTGTGCTGGAATTGCTTACTCTCAACATCTCTTCGTACTTTTGGTCTGAGCAAATCCAGGCGAGATCTTAACCTTCAGTTAAAGAACATCATGGCTGGGGCCTGGTTGGTGACTGCATGTGTCGCATTCCGGTAGGCGAACAGGAAATTGTCCACCTTGTGCTGCAGCGGAATGTTGTCATTGTACATAGCCTTTATTGCCTTCTTAAAGGTTTGTACGAACCTCTCAGCCAATCCATTTGTGGCTGGATGATACGGGGCGGATGTGTAATGCCTTACCCCATTCTTTTTCAAGAACCTCCGGAACTCTTCGGACACAAACTGTGGTCTGTTGTCGGAGCAAATCTGTTCTGGCAAGCCATTCCTGGCAAAAATGGTCCGTAGGACTGCAATAGTTTTCTCCGTGGTGGTGGAGGACATTTTGATTACCTCAGGCCATTTCGAGTGCGCATCCACGGCTATTAAAAACATTGAGTCCATGAATGGACCAGCAAAATCAATATGCACCCGTTGCCATGGAGATGAGGGCCACTCCCATGGGTGTAGAGGAGCCTGTGGTGGAGCATTTTGGATTTTCTGGCATCCTGAGCAGCTCTTGGTCAGGTCCTCGATTTGTTTAACAATTCCCGGCCACCACACATAAGCCCTGGCTAGGCTTTTCATTTTTACCCCTCCCAGATGACCCTCATGAAGCTCATTCAGCACTCTATCCCTTAACTTGGGTGGAATTACCACTCGGGATCCACACATCAAGGTCCCCCGGCACACTGACAGCTGTTCGCTCCTTGTCGAGAATGCTGGCAACAGTGAGTCGCCATGTGCTGGCCATCCCTTCACCGTCAAATCATAAAATCATATACCCGAGACAGTGTCGGGTCATTTCGGGTTTCCTTTTCGATACAAGCGTTAGTTACCAGTAGGTATTCAACTATAGTCGAATGGAATATTTCGACAGGATCCACTGCTGGTGCTTTCTCCGCAGTAGGCAGTGGCAGGCGTGATAGCCCATCAGCATTTCCATGCTGTTTCGTGCCCTTATATTCAATCTCATAGTGGTGCGCCCCTGGAAAAAGTGACCGTCTTTGTAGTCGTTGCGCAGTCATCACCGGAACGCCCTTCTTCAGATTAAAAATGGAGACAAGAGGCTGGTGATCAGTCAGCAAGGTGAATTTCTGCCCGTGCAGATAGTGATTGAACTTTTTCACTCCCCACACTAGGCTGAGTGCCTCCCTGTCAATCTGGGCATAGTTACGCTCGGCTGAGGTTAGTGATCGTGATGCAAAGGCTATTGGCCTCTCTGAGCCGTCTGAGAATTTGTGCGACAGCACCGCTCCAATGCCGTAGGGTGACGTATCACATGCCAACTGAATTGGTAATGCTGGGTTGTAATAGGCCAATACGTCTTTCGATGTGATGAGTGTTTTGCTCTTCTGGAAAGCTCGTCTACATTCGTCACTCCACTTCCATGGCACCCCAGTTTGCAGTAGGGTGTTCAGTGGGTGTAGTATTGTAGACAAATTTGGCAAGAACTTATGGTAGCTGATGCACTATCAACAACACCAAAGACTACGAGTTGAACTTATACTAAGTAGGCTTTTATTGACTAAGAACTGGAGCATGCCTCTGCTAGTGGATCCATCCTAAGAGCTCTCGGGGGAAGGGTGGTGAGTCACCTTTATACCTGGGCTTAGGGGTGGAGCCAGGGGTGGAGACATGCCCGGACTTGTACAGAGTTAACAGTGGTTTACCACACAGACATGTACAGGGTTAACAGTGGTTTACCACATTCACCCCTCGTTTAAAAAAGAGTCCGGCGGGGTGAAGTGTTTCTAAAGTTCGTATATGAAAGTCTCTCCGGGGGTCTTGTCTGCCGTAATGATCTTCGTGGTGCCGGTTGCAGCGGTTCTTTGCCCGCGGCCGCTTCTCGCGTGGGGCGGAGCACTGGCGTGTCGTCCTCTCGGGGTAGGGATGGCACCGGCATGTCGTCAGTTCGTGGTAGGCACCCCGGTGGTGCGTCATGGGTAGTGGTGGTGGGTGGAGGTAGTGGATGGTGATCGATGGTGTTTCGGGTGGTACCTGAGGGTGCGAGGTCTCGAATTGAGACTGTGTCCTCCTGCCCATCAGGATACGCCACGTAGGCGTACTGTGGGTTGGCGTGGAGGAGGTGAACCTTTTCGACCAGGGGGTCCGTCTTATGGCTCCTCACGTGTTTCCTGAGCAGGACGGGTCCCGGAGATGTCAGCCATGGCAGTAGTGATGTCCCCGAGGTGGATTTCCTGGGGAAGACGAACATCTTCTCGTGAGGGGTGGCATTTGCGGCAGTACAGAGCAGTGATCGTATGGAGTGGAGCGCATCGGGGAGGACATCTTGCCAGCGGGAGATTGGGAGGCCCTTGGATTTTAGGGCGAGCATGGCGGTCTTCCACACCGTTGCATTCTCCCTCTCTACCTGTCCGTTACCCTGGGGGTTGCAGCTGGTAGTCCTGCTCGTGGCTATGCCCTTCTCGAGCAGGTACTGGCGCAGCTCGTCGCTCATGAACGACGAGCCCCTGTCGCTGTGGATGTAATTGGGGAAGCCAAATATGGTGAACAGGTCGTTGAGGCACCTGATGACTGTGGCGCTGGTCATGTCCGGGCAGGGGATGGCGAAGGGGAAACGGGAGTACTCGTCAATAATATTGAGGAAGTACGTGTTGCGGTCAGAGGAGGGAAGGGGGCCCTTGAAATCGACGCTGAGACGTTCGAAGGGGCGGGTGGCTTTAATCAGGTGTGCCCTGTCTGGCCTATAAAAATGTGGTTTGCATTCGGCGCAGACCTGGCAGTTCCTGGTCATGGTCCTGACCTCCTCGATGGAGTAAGGAAGGTTGCGAGCTTTAATAAAATGGAAGAACCTGGTGACCCCCGGGTGGCAGAGATCATTGTGGAGGGTCCGTAGCCTATCGACTTGTGCGTTGGCACATGTCCCCCGGGATAGGGCGTCTGGGGGCTCATTAAGTTTCCCAGGCCGGTATAAGATATCGTAGTTGTAGGTGGATAACTCGATCCTCCACCGCAATATCTTATCATTTTTGATTTTCCCCCTTTGTCTGTTGTTAAACATAAATGCTACTGACCATTGGTCAGTGAGCAGGGTGAAACGTTTACCGGCCAGGTAATGCCTCCAGTGCCATACAGCCTCCACTATCGCCTGGGCCTCCTTCTCGACTGAGGAGTGTCGAATTTCGGGGCCCTGGAGGGTCCGTGAAAAGAAGGCCACGGGTCTCCCCGCCTGGTTAAGGGTTGCGGCTAGGGCGAAGTCGGATGCATCGCTCTCCACTTGGAAAGGGATGGACTCATCCACTGCGTGCATTGTGGCCTTCGCAATGTCCTCTTTTATGAGGGTGAAGGCCGCATGGGCCTCTGCCGTCAGGGGGAAGGAGGTTGACTTGATGAGGGGCCGGGCTTTGTCCGCATAGTTGGGCACCCACTGGACATAGTAAGAGAAGAACCCTAGGCATCTCTTCAGGGCTTTTAGGCAGTGGGGGAGGGGTAGTTCCAGGAGGGGGCGCATTCGGTCGGGGTCGGGGCCGATGACTCCGTTTTCCACCACGCAGCCAAGAATAGCGAGGCGCATGGTGCGGAACATACATTTTTCTCTGTTGTATGTCAGATTCAGCCGTTGGGCCGTACGGAGGAATTTTTCTAGGTTGGCGTCGTGGTCCTGCCGGTCATGGCCGCAGATGGTGACGTTGTCTAGATAGGGGAAGGTGGCCTGCAGCACGTTCTGGTCAACCATCTGGTCCATCTCCCTTTGGAAGACCGAGACCCCGTTGGTGACGCCGAAGGGGACTCGGAGGAAGTGGTAGAGGCGACCGTCAGCCTCGAAGGCTGTGTACTGGTGGTCCTCAGACCTGATGGGGAGCTGGTGGTATGCCGACTTCAGATCAATCGTCGAGATTACCCGGTATTGTGCTATCTGGTTGACCATATCAGATATGCGGGGAAGTGGGTATGCGTCTAATTGCGTGTATCGATTGATCGTCTGGCTGTAATCAATAACCAGGCGCTGTTTTTCGCCGGTCTTCACTACCACCACTTGGGCTCGCCATGGGCTGGTGCTGCCCTCGATAATCCCTTCCCTCAGGAGTCTTTCTACTTCTGATTTAATAAAGCTCCTATCCCCGGCACTGTACCGCCTGCTTTTAGTAGCAATTGGCTTGCAGTCTTTGGCGAGGTTAGCGAACAACGGGGGGGGTTTGACCTTCAGGGTGGACAGGCTGCATACTTTGCACGGCGCCGTGTTTAAATTCTGCCGGCTGCAGACTGTAAGTGGGGGCAGGGGCCCGCCATATGCCATCGTGACGCTCTCCAGATGGCACTGGAAGTCTAATCCTAGCAGTACGGGAGCGCAGAGCTGTGGCAGGACGAGGAATTTAAAATCTCTGTACTCCACGCCGTTCACTGTCAGAGTCGCTACACAGTAGCCGCCGACGTCCGCCGTATGGGACTTTGAGGCCATAAAGACCTGGTGGCGTGTGTGCATAACCGATAGGGAGTAGCGTCGCACCGTGTTGGGGTGGATGAAGCTCTCCGTGCTTCCGCAGTCGAAAAGGCAATTTGTGGCATGGCCATTTACCTTTACATTCATCATGGACCTGGCTAGTTGATGGGGCCTAGATTGGTCCAGGGTGATGGAGGCCATCGTCGAGGTCGGTGGGTCGCTGTAGTATTCGCCCTCGCCGGGGGCCTGGTCCCGAAATGGTGTCCAAGATGGCGGCTCCCTCGCGGCGGGTGGTGCCCAAAATGGCGGCCCGCACGGCTCACACGTGGTTGGTGGGGTCCAAAATGGCGGCCTGCACGGTTCACATGCGGCGCTGCTGGAATTGGGGGTCGATTTCGCCCTGCACACTCTCGCGTAGTGGCCTTTCTTGCCGCATTTGGAGCAGGTCGCGTCTTTTGCTGGGTATTGCTGTCTGGGGTGCTTGGCCTGGCCGCAGAAGTAGCATTTCTGGCCTCTGGTCATTGCAGCTGTAGTTGGGCTGCTGGCGGCTTGTGGCCTTACCGGGTCCCAAGATGGCTGCTCCTGTGACATCCACGTGGCCATCCGGTCAGGGGGGTAGGCGTCCATGTTCTGGAGGGCCACGTCTAACGAGTTAGCGAGGGCCACCGTCTTCTGCAAGTCGAGCCCCTTCTGTTCCAGCAGCCTCTGCCGAGTATAGTTGGACCTGATGCCGGCTACGTAGACGTCTCGGATCAGGTCTTCCGTGCATTCCTTGGCCGTCACCGCTTTGCAATTACAGGCCCGGCCGAGGACTCTCAGTGCCAGTAAATATTCAGCGCCCGATTCCCCGGGGCGCTGTTTTCGGGTAGCCAGGAGGTGTCTGGCGTAGACCTCGTTAACAGGCCTCACTTATTGTTCCTTTAGCGTCGCGATGGCGGCCGCGTAAGTTGTGGCGTCTCGGATGATCGAGTAGACTCGGTGGCTCACCCGTGAGTTCAAGACAAGCTGTTTCGCGTCATCTGTAGTGACGGTAGTGCTGGAGGCCTCCAGGAAGGCTTCGAAACAGCTCAGCCAGTGTTCAAAGTTATTGGCTGCATCTGCTGCTTGAGGATCCAGGTCTAAACCTTCCGGCTTCAAGATTTGCTCCATGTCGAAAAATTAGTCAATAAAATTGATGCACTATCAACAACACCAAAGACTACAAGTTGAACTTATATGAAGTAGGCTTTTATTGACTAAGAACTGGAGCATGCCTCTGCTAGTGGATCTATCATAAGAGCTCTCGGGGGAAGGGTGGTGAGTCACCTTTATACCTGGGCTTAGGGGTGGAGCCAGGGGCGGAGACATGCCCGGACTTGTACAGAGTTAACAGTGGTTTACCACACAGACATGTACAGGGTTAACAGTGGTTTACCACAGTAGTAGTTTACCAGCCCGAGGAACGACCTCAGTTGTGACACATTTTCCGGTGCTGGAGCCTTGACTACTGCCTCAATCTTCTCTGGGGACTTATGTAACCCCTCTTTATCGATAACGTGGCCACAATACGAGATTTGTTTTCTAAAAAACTCGCATTTGGGGCGGTTAGCTCGGAGCCCATATTCCTGCAATCTAGTGAGCACCTGCTCCAGGTTGGCAAGGTGATCACTGTCATTTTCGCCCGTGACCAGGATGTCATCCAAATAACACTGGGTCCCTGGGATCCCTTGCAGGACTTGTTCCATTGTCCTCTGCCAAATAGCCGGAGCTGATGTTACCCCGAATATCAGCCGGTTGTATTGGTAGAGACCTTTATGGGTGTTAATTGTGAGGTATTTTTTTGATGCTTCTTCTACCTCCATTTGCAGATACGCCTGGGCCAGATCAATCTTAGTGAAGCGTTTCCCTCCAGATAGCGAGGCAAAAATATCTTCAATCCACGGAAGTGGATATTGTACGGTGTGAAGGACCGGGTTCACTGTTACCTTAAAGTCCCCACAGATGCGAACCTTCTTTGGTTCCCCAGGCGTGCTGCTCAATGACTTTTTCATCACAGGGATGATGGGTGTAGCCCACTCGCTCCAGTCTACCTTGGACAGTACACCTGAACGTTCCAGACTCTCCAGCTCTGCTTTGACGGCTGGGCGGATCGCATAAGGTACCGGTCTGGCCTTAAAATTTTTGGGCTTGCGTTTTCTTCAATTTTAATCATTGCTGTCATGCCTTTTAGTGTTCCGAGGCCTTGCTGGAATACTTCTCTCGCGTCAGTTAGGATCTTTGACAGTCGCCCAGGTGTGACGTCGTCATCCTTTTTCCAGCCACAGTCAGTGCCTGTATGGAATGCCAATCCAGTTGTATTTTCTGGATCCATTCATGTCCCAGTAATGGCGGTCCTCCATCTTGCAATACATACAGGTCGAGTTTTGGTGTTTCCTTACCGTTATATATAATGGTCACCCTTATTTTTCCTCTGGGGTAGACTTTTTGCCCCGTGTACGTCTTCAAAATAATTTTTGTGTCTCTCAAGGGTATGTGTGAGAATAGCCGGTCATAGTCCCGTCGGTTTATGACTGTTAGGGCTGATCCTGTGTCCAATTCCATCTTTACCTGGACTCCTGCTATCTTGAGAGTGACCCAAATGGTTCGGTGATCCTCCGTTGTGATCACATTATGTAGTTTCAGACAACTCAGTTCCCTGCTTTCGGAGTTGTTATCACTCTTTTGTTCGTCTGAACTATTCTCCGTCATCTTATGTACCTTCTGGTACTTTCCTTTGGTAGGTTTCTTATTGCTGGTTTTCTTTCCCGACCTGCAGACTCGTGCTATGTGTCCTATTTTTCCACACTGTCTGCACACTTTGGCCTAGAAATTCGCTATGGCCCCGCCAGCTGGCTAACGGCCAAAAGTTAGCACTGGGCGCGGAGCCATGTGCGACCGTCAAATATTCACTTTTCGCGCCCCAAGTCGGAACCGGGCGCTATTCCAGGGTGTGCCCGCCACCGCTTGGGGCGCTGAAACTGAATGTCAGCGCTCTAAGTGCCGCTGCGCCACCCGATGCGGTGCGGCAGGCTGCGGTACTGCAGGCCTCCTCCTTCTCTTAAGGTGGAGGTGCCTGCAACGGGGAGATCTCTGCTGGATTGTGCCGGCAAATGAGCCCGGCACCACGGAGAAGTGCCGGGCTCGCGGAAAGCAGCCGGCAATGCCGCAGGGGGGGGTGGAGGAGGCCGGGGAAGGAGGTGCGGGCAGGCGGCCGCCGAAAATGCAGCCGGCCGCACCTCCACCTTAAAGCGCCCCAGTAGCGCAGCAGTATGGCCCCGTTTTTCAATCGCTGTTTGCGGCCGCTGCAGAAGAGGCGGCCGCAACTAAATATGGGGTTTGGGCCGGAAGCGGGGCGGAACCGGGGCACTGCGCACACCGATGACGTCATCGGTGTCGGCGCAGCGCTACCGGCTACCGCCGCCATTACCGCAGCACTGAATATCAGCGCACCCTCTTACACTGGCGCAGAAACCCTATTTGGGCGGTAACTGGGCGCAAAGCCCACTGAATTTCTAGCCCTTTCTCTTTGAACCAGCAATCATTCTGGTCGTGTGTTGTTCTGCCGCAGCGATAGCACTTCTCTATTCCATATGACATTTCATTTGTGCCATATTCTTGCGGTCTCTGTTGTATCTCTGCAGCGCCCCGTGCTGCTGCTTCATATGATACCGCAATGCTGAAAGCCTTTTCTAGCGTAAGGTCCTTTTCAGATAAAAGCCGTTTCTGGGTTCCTTCACTTTGAAGCCCACACACAAACTTGTCCCTTAAGGCATCTGTCAGTCCCGCTCCAAACTGGCAGTGTTTCGATAGTTTGCGCAGTTCTGTTAAATAATCAGCATTGCTTTCATCCTTATGCTGGTTCCGTTTGTGAAACTTGAATCTTTCTGCTATCAGCAGCGGTGTGGGGTTTAAATGTTCCTTTAGTATCGTTACTATGTCTTCACAACTCTTTTGCATTGGCTTCGTTGGGGTTACTAGATTTCGTAATAAACCATACGTCTTTGCACCCATTAAATTTAACAGTACCGACGCTTTCTTGTCATCTGACACCCCATTTGCCTTGCAGTACACCTCTATTCGTTCGACATATGTAGTCCAATCTTCGACTTCATTGTCAAATGTGGTGATACTGCCACTCTTCAGCATTTTGGGTGTGGTTTAAAATGGCGTCTCCCAATGGCTTAAAATGGCGTCTCCTGCGCTTTCCTTCCTCCCCCGCTGCTGCCGACGCCGCTCCCAGCGGTTCTTGTGGCAATGGCGGCGCCCTGTAGGTTTCACGCGCTTCTCCTGCGCTGCTGCCAACGCCGCTCTTGGTGGTCCTCGTGGCAATGGCGGCGCCTCGCGGGTTTTTGCACGTCTCTCTCTCCCCCTCTCTCTGACGCTTCTCGGCCCCTGAACACCAGCTGCGCCCTGTGCGCTCTGCCCTCTCTCTCTCCCCCCCGTCGACGCTGCTCGGCCCTTTGCTGTGCCGTTCGGTCGGGCTCTAGCCTGCCGCTGTCCGGTAAGGGTCTGCGCACTACCTGTTGCCAGCCCGTTTCGCTGGACCACCTCGACTGGAAAGCCAAGCCTGGCTCTCGACAGCCTCCCCCGCAATTCTCGAGTCTCTGCTGGATGACTGGGCGGTTGCCCGTGGTCGACGCCCGAGTCTCTGGCCTTGACCTCCAATCCACTGATCTCCAGGAACGAATCCCCGGGAGGTGATGCAGAGTTGCAGGTAGGTTCGAACCTGCCTCGTCTCCAATGTTACGTCCGTGTATAAGAAGACACAGGCTGCGGAGAACGGTATAATAGGTGTTTACTCAACGTGGCTCAGACTGCAACTGATCTGTACAGATTACTACTCAGCGTTATATACAGGTGTGGTCACTGCCGGTAATACAGTATACATGAGCTGTAAAAAGTAGTTCCCCCCTTAAAGGTACATACATTACATACTGGAAGCATTTTTTGAATGTTATGTTTAACCTCAGCTGCAATGTACTTTTCTTCTAGGTCTCTCTTTGTCCTTCTGATCACCTTTTAAACATATTTCTGCATTTTCTTATATTCATCCAAGTCCCTTTCCCCTTTCTCTCTGCAAGATTTATATAGGCAATTTTTCCTCCTTATATGACTTTTAATTAGTTTTTTAGTCCATTTGGAATCACATTTGTTTGGTCTGAGCTTGTCAGTTTTTGGTATGAACTTATCCTGCAGCCTTAGTACTATTTCTTTAAAGGTGCTCCCCTTGTCCTCTGTTGAAGTGCTATAAACAATCTCTCCAATCTATTTGCTTTAGTCGTTCCCTCATTTCATTCCAATTAGGCCTTTCAAAGATTATATACCTAGCACCTTGTCTTAGGTATTTCTGACTTTTAGATCATGTTGAACTTGATTATTCTGGGCTCGCTGCCCCCGAGAATGTTATTACTTCCATTTCCTGTATATTTTTTGGATTATTTATGAATACCAAGTCACGATGAGCACTGCCTCATGTTGCTTCCTTGATCTACCCGGTCATGATGCAGACATGCATCGCATTTACCAATTCTAATTCTAAACCACTTGGGCTTTCCAAGTTTATAATTGGCTGATTGAAGCCTCCCATTAAAATAACTTTCCTGTTCTCACATATCTTTCCCATCTTTTCAAAGAACAATTTGTCCTTCTTATATCAGCTGTGGCTCAGTTGGTAGCACACTTGCCTCTGAGTCAGAAGGTTGTGGGTTCACGTCCCACTCCAGGGACTTGAGCACATAAAGCTAGGCTGACACTCCATTGCAGTGCTGAGGGGGTGCTGCACTGTCGGAGGTGCTGTCTTTCGGGTGAGCCGTTAAACCAAGGCCCCGTTTGCTCTCTCAGGTGAATGTAAAAGATCACATGGCACTATTTCGAAGAAGAGCAGGGGAGTTATCCCCGGTGTCCTGGCCAATATTTATCCCTCAATCAACATAACAAAAACAGATTATCTGGGCATTATCACATTGCTGTTTGTGGGAGCTTGCTGTGTGCAAATTGGCTGTCACATTTCCCACATTACAACAGTGACTATTAAACTCCAAAAAAGTACTTCATTGGCTATAAAGCGCTTTGAGATGTCCGGTGGTCATGAAAGGCACTGTATAAATGTAAGTCTTTCTTTAACCTGGTTTTCTGTAGCATGTTAGTGTTAGCTTGGATTTTGTTTCACATTAGATGTGTCTACCAACAGTACTTCATGCTGTATCTTTCCCCTTCCTCAGGAGCAACTTTGTAGATAGATTCGTCGAGCCATCAGGCGAGTTTTTAAATGGAAAAAAATCAATTGATCTATTTTAATTCAAACACATTTTGGGAATAGAATACTGGAAAGATGTCTACCAATACAGCCATAGGTCATTAGTTTATATAACAACAATAGTTTGCATTTATATAGCATCTTTTAATGTAGAAAACATGTCCCAAGCTGATTCACAGAGACACAAGGGGAAGAAATGGACCCCGAGCCAAAGAAGGAGATGTCGTTGCTTGCAGATGGTAACATGAGGTGATGCTGATACCTGTTTCTATTGGGGCCAGCTGGGAATGTCTGAAGGCAATGCTTGTAATTGCTCTGCTCCACATCCTAAGACTTAATCCACCTTGGGAGTATGAAAAGCTGAATGAACCCTTGAAGGGTGCGACCTCCCCAGGACCTACTTGCTGTAGTTCAGCACACATGCTCCAGTTAGTAAATAAAACAAGAAAACTAGCTTAGGGTGTGTGTTCAATTTCTCTTCAGAGAATTGCAAGTTCTCTAGCAGGTAATTCTAGATTTTCCACTTGACTGTTTGACAATGCAATTGTTTGTTTGGCAAGAACAAAACCAATTCTTAAATAATGAAGTAGCAACATTTAAAATGAGAGCTGACATGCCTTTTGATGCTAAGTATAGACTGTGTTGCTATGCTGCAACTCACTCACATCATTTTTATTCAACTTAATTTTTTTTAAAGTCACCCGCAACCGTTGCTATTTCTTCCCCCAATGCTTTTATTCCTGCAGAATTATAAATTAATTCAAAAATATGAGAGTGGTACATGGGGAACATCAATAGCCTAAAAATTGACAGCAAGATAGAGGTGCTGATTATGATTGATTGACACAAGTTCTGATTCCTAACTCCACATGCTGGTTTTGCATCTCTCCCGATGTAAATTTTTAAAAACGGGCAAGATATAAAATGGGCTGCTGACTTGCTATCACCCGTTTTACACTATCGCACAAAGTCAAAGATTTTCGAGGGGGTGACTAGGCGTGTGGATGAGGGTAGTGCAGTTGATGTAGTTTACATGGACTTCAGTAAGGCTTTTGACAAAGTCCCGCATGGGAGACTGGGCAAGAAGGTAAGAGCCCATGGGATCCAGGGCAATTTGGCACATTGGTTCCAAAATTGGCTTAGTGGCAGGAGGCAGAGGGTGATGGTCGAAGGTTGTTTTTGTGACTGGAAGCCTGTGTCCAGTGGTGTACCGCAGGGATCGGTGCTGGGTTCTTTGTTGTTTGTAGTGTACATTAATGATTTAGATATGAATGTAGGAGGTATGATCAGTAAGTTCGCAGATGACACGAAAATTGGTGGAGTGGTAAATAGCGAGGAGGGAAGCCTCAGGCTACAGGATGATATGGACGGGTTGGTTAGATGGGCAGAACAGTGGCAAATGGAAGTTAACCCTGAAAAGTGTGAGGTGATGTATTTTGGGAGGGCTAACAAGGCAAGGGAATACACAATGACTTGTCGGACCCTAGGAAGTACAGAGGATCAGAGGGACCTTGGTGTGCATGTACATAGATCCCTGAAGGCAGCAGGACAGGTAGATAAGGTGGTTAAAAAGGCATATGGGATACTTGCCTTCATTAGCCGAGGCATAGAATATAAGAGCAGGGAGGTTATGATGGAGCTGTACAAAACGCTAGTTAGGCCACAGCTGGAATACTGTGTGCAGTTCTGGTCGCCACACTATAGGAAGGATGTGATTGCATTGGAGAGGGTGCAGAGGAGATTCACCAGGATGTTACCTGGGCTGGAGCGCTTCAGCTATGAAGAAAGACTTGACAGGCTGAGGTTGTTTTCCTTAGAGCAGAGAAGGCTGAGGGGGGACCTGATTGAGGTGTACAAAATTATGAGGGGCATAGATAGGGTAGATAGAAAGGAACTTTTTCCCCGTAATAGAGGGGTCAATAACCAGGCGGCATAGTTTCAAGGTAAGGGGCAGGAGGTTTAGAGGGGATTTGAGGAAAAACTTTTTCACCCAGAGGGTGGTTGGAATCTGGAACTCACTGCCTGAAAGGGTGGTAGAGGCAGGAACCCTCACAAAATTCAAGAAGCATTTAGATGAGCACTTGAAACACCATAACATACAAGGCTACGGACCAAGTGCTGGAAAATGGGATTAGAATAGACAGGGCTTGATGGCCAGCATGGACACGATGGGCCGAAAGGCCTCTTTCTGTGCTATATAACTCTATGACTCTATGAGGTCCATCTACCCCATGAATTGTAGCAAAGGCCCTGAGCTAAAGCTGAAAAAAAATGTTTTCTTGCCATGTTATTAAAATGGTCAGTCAGTGCCAAAGAAAATTTACTGAACTGTGCTTTATGGAAATACTTTCTTCAACCCCTCATTATATCTCTCCTGGCTGCTTTGTCTTGGACTGGACAGAAATTGCTTGGGCAGGCCCTGCAGTGGAAATTCAACCAGTACAAATTTAGATGACTTCCACATTCCTACATCCAACCATTAAATTGGATCAATATGGACAAGTTCTCATAATACAAACTGCGCAGACGTCCAAGCTCTGCATGGAAAGCTGTCTGACTGAACAGCAACAACTCTACTGCAGTGGCTTAACCGCTTCACTCCCTTTAACACAAGAATCGCTCTTTAGTCACTAAATTTTCTTCCCACTTGTCTTGAAGGTGCTGACGTTTGCTCAGTTGGTAGTTCTCTGGTACCGTGCCTACTTGGCCATTCTACATGTACGAGACTAGACAGTGCTGGTGAGCTATTCTACCAAGGAGTCAAGTCTGACCCTGTCCTCATGGGAGGAAGGGAGGTTGAACTTCTGTGTGTGTATGTGTGTGTGTGGTGGTGGGGGGGGTAACTTTGGCACAAGATCAGCGGAAACCCTGGAGAAATGTCGTAAATGGCTGCGTTTCTCTCGGATTTCCGCTGAAGTTACGGAGGGGGATCGCGAGAGCCGCTGTGGAAATTACTGATGGTAATATTCCTGCACATAAGTATTTTCCAGCAGGGGGTCACTGCACAATGATCAACATTGTGAACCCTGATTTATTCCCCTCTCTCCATCCTGGCTACAGTCAGTTAACTCAGCCAAAAAAATTGAACCTGGGCCCCTCCTGGCCTGTTTGGCTTCGCACTGCTCTAGGCGTATTCAATCATTAAACATCAAGTGAGCCTCACATAACAGCCCTTCTATAGGAACACAAGAAACTATGGAATGAGAAAAGGCCATTTGGCCCACTCCGTTCAGAGACCATGGCCGGAATATTTACCTGGAGACGCGTTGGCAGCGGGGCTATGGGGGGGCGGAGGCTGGGGATGCTGGGGGGGTGGGGTACTGGGGGTGCTGGGAGAGGGGGCTGCGGGTGTTGGGAGAGTGCGGGCTGGGGATGCTGGGAGGGCCGGAGGGTGCTGGGGGTGCTGGGGTTGCTGGGAGGGGGTGCTGGGTGGGCTGGGGGGGGGACTGGGGGTGCTGGGGGTGCTGCGGGGGGCTGGGGGTGCTGGGAGGGGGGCTGGGGGTGCTGCGGGGGACTGGGGGTGCTGGGAGGGGGGCTGAGGGTGCTGGGGTTGGCTGAGGGTGCTGGGGATGCTGGGGGGGACTGGGGGTGCTGGGGGGTGAGGGTGCTGGGGGGACTGGGGGTGCTGGTGAGGTGAGGGTGATGGGAGGGGGCTGAGGGTGCTGGGAGGGGGGCTGAGGGTGCTGGGAGGGGGGCTGGAGGTGCTGGGATGGGCTGGGGGTGCTGGGGGTGCTGAGGGAGGTGAGATGCTGGGAGGGGGCTGGGGGTGCTGGGGGGTGAGGGTGCTGGGAGGGGGCTGGGGGTGCTGGGGTAAGGGGGCTGGGGGGGCTGGGGCTGCTGGGGGGGCTGGGGTTGCTGGGGGGTGAGGGTGTTGGGGTGGGTGAGGGTGCTGGGGTGGGTGAGGGTGCTGGATGTGCTGGGAGTGCTGGGGGGCTGGGGGGTGAGGGTGCTGGGGGGGCTGGAGTGCTGGGGGTTGGCTGGGGGTGCTGGGGGGGATGGGGTGCTGGGGGGACTGGGGGTGCTGGGGGGCTGAGGGTGCTGGGGTGGGTGAGGGTGCTGGGGGGCTGAGGGTGCTGGGGGGCTGGGGGGATGGGGTGCTGCGGGGACTGGGGGTGCTGGGGGGCTGAGGATGTGGCTGGGGGTGCTGGGGGCGGATAGGGGTGCTGGGGGGGCTGGGGGGGGTGAGGGTGCTGGTGGAGGCTGGGGGTGCTGGGGGGCTGGGGGGGATGGGGTGCTGGGGGGACTGGGGGTGCTGGGGGGCTGAGGGTGCTGGGGGTGCTGGGGGTGTGGCTGGGGGTGCTGGGGGTGGATAGGGGTGCTGGGGGGGCTGGGGGGGGTGTGAGGGTGCTGGGGGGGCTGGGGGTGCTGGGCGGGAGCGGTGGTAGATCCGGTACTGTGCAGCAAATCCGGAAGTTTCTGCGGCGTGTCTGTCAGTGCCAGCTGTTGAGTCTGTGTGTCCCAGTTATGCTTACTTTAAATCACTGGACACAGACCAAGAGAATAACTTTTAACAGGTCTTTACTATTCGGAGGTCAGGGCTGAACTGCCCAGCAACTCCCTACACAACACTAATATACCGGTGTGGTCACCACCGGTATTACAGTATACAGCAGCCAAGAGAAAGTAGTACATCTCTTAAGGTAGTTCTCTTAAGGTGGAACAGGTTACATACACCACAATCCTCCCTTTTTAGCTTAACAGTTATATCCCCATTTAACATAACATAATAACATATATATATACAACTTCATGCAAAACAGTTCAAAGATTCAGTCTCTGAGGAGGCCTCCTGATTCGAGTTGGATAACGCCTTTCAGGGGTCTCTGATTCTCGTTGCTGGGGTGACTCATCTAGTTGGTCTCTTATGGATTGGACATCATCATCACGTACATTCATTTCTGAGGTAGATGCTTCAGGTTCACTAACTTCTTCCACGGTTGTCTCTGCCGTAACCATGGGTTCGACCCTTGTTCTCGATTCTACCAGTTGGTCAGCATGACGCCGTATTACATTTTCACCAATATCTACCGTGTACATCAGGGGTCCTTGTCTGGCCCGAATTGTTCCAAATTGCCATTTCTCGTTTTTCTCGTCCCGGGCTAACACTGGTTGTCCTATTTCGAAACTCCGAGTGGTCTTGTTATTTATATGCTGGAACTGTTTGTTTTCAACTTCCCTCCGCACATTTGGTTTTAACAAGTCCAACCTGGACCTCAACCTCCTGTTATAGAACATCATGGCAGGACTTTGGTTTGTCACTGCATGAGTGGCGTTTCGATATGCCAGTAGGAATTTGTCCACCTTGTGTTGTAGTGGAATCTGATCTTCGCTCATGGCCTTTATTGCTTTTTTGAACGTTTGTACAAATCTCTCGGCCAACTCGTTTGTAGCCGGATGATATGGGGCAGAGGTATAATGTTTCACCCCATTCTTCTTCATGAATTTCTGGAATTCTTCTGACACGAACTGCGGTCCGTTGTCTGAACATATTTGTTCTGGCAATCCATTTCTTGCAAATATCGTTCTTAGCACCGCGATCGTCTTTTCCGAGGTAATGGTAGTCATCTTAATCACTTCTGGCCATCCACCGCAATAAAAAACATGGAGTCCATGAATGGACCAGCAAAGTCAATATGTACACATTGCCATGGGGTTGAAGGCCATTCCCATGGATGCAGCGGTGCAATCGGAGGTGCATTTTGCACTTTTTGGCACCCTGAGCAGCTTTTCGTCAGATCCTCTATCTGTTGGTCGATACCCGGCCACCACACATAAGCCCTAGCAAGGCTTTTCATCTTGACCTTCATGCAGTTCCTTTAGAACTCTCTCTCTTAACTTAGGAGGAATAATCACCCTTGTTCCATACATCAATGTTCCTTGACAGACGGACAGCTGTTCTCGTCTTGCTGAGAATGCCGGTAACAGTGGATCACCATGCGCTGGCCATCCCTTCACTGGCACTTCGTAGACCCAGGACAGTGTCGGGTCGTTCCTGGTTTCTCTTTCAATACTTGCATTGGTGACTGGTAAACATTCGATGATGGTCGAGTGAAATAACTCAACAGGGTCAACCGTCGGTGCCTCCTCCTCTGTAGGTAGTGACAGGCACGACAGCCCATCAGCATTACCATGCTGCTTTGTACCTTTGAATTCGATCTGATATTGATGTGCCCCTAGGAAAAGGGACCATCTCTGGAGTCTCTGTGCTGTCATCACCGAAACACCCTTCTTAGGGTTAAAAATGGATACCAACGGCTGGTGGTCTGTCAGAAGCGTAAACTTTTGGCCCTGCAGGTAATGATTAAACTTCTTTACTCCCCACCCAAGGCTGAGAGCCTCCCTATCTATCTGAGCATAGTTGCACTCAGCGGAGGTCAGTGATCTGGATGCGAACGCAACTGGCCTCTCCAGGCCATTTGGCAACTTGTGTGAGAGTACTGCCCCAATACCATATGGAGAAGCATTACAAGCCAAACGAATAGGCAGCGTTGGGTTGAAGTGAGCCAACACTTCCTCTGAGGTGATTAATGCCTTGCTTTTGCGAAAGGCCCTCTTACAGTCCTCGCTCCACTTCCATGGTACTCCCTTCTGCAAAAGAGCGTTCAGCGGGTACAGCACCGTGGATGAATTTGGCAGAAACTTATGGTAATAGTTAATCAACCCTAGGAACGACCTCAACTGGGATACATTATCTGGAGCGGGAGCCTTCACAACAGCTTCGATCTTGTCAGGAGACTTATGAAGCTCCTCCTGGTCAATGACATGACCACAGTTCGAGATCCGCTTCTGAAAGAACTCACATTTCTGGCGATTAACTCGAAGTCCATATTCTTTCAATCTGGTGAGCACCAGTTCCAAATTTGCAAGGTGTTCCTCGTCATCATCTCCTGTAATCAGAATATCGTCCAGGTAACATTGTGTGCCTGGAATTCCCTGTAATACCTGCTCCATGGCCCTCTGCCAAATTGCTGGAGCCGATGCCACTCCAAAAACCAGTCTATTATACAAGCCACTCCAAAAACCAGTCTATTATACAAGCCTCTATGCGTGTTGATCGTGAGATACTGGCGTGACTCTTCCTCAACTTCCATCTGTAAGTACGCCTGCGCCAGGTCTATCTTGGTGAAGTGTTTCCCGCCAGATAACGAAGCGAAGATATCCTCAATCCGCGGAAGCGGATACTGCACCGTGTGAAGCACCGGATTAACAGTGATCTTGAAATCTCCACAGATGCGAACCTTCCCCGGTTCCCCCGGCTTGTTGCTCGATGAACGCTTCATGACGGGAACAATGGGCGTAGCCCACTCACTCCAGTCTACCTTAGACAGTACTCCTGAACGTTCTAGCCCTTCCAGCTCAGCTTCCACAGCAGGTCGTATCGCATAAGGTACCGGTCTGGCTTTGAAAAATTTCGGGTTTGCATGTTCTTCAACCTTGATGTTTGCCGTAATTCCTCTCAGTGTTCCCAGTCCCTGTTGGAACACCTCTTTAGCATCGTCCAATATTCTGGACAATCGTTTAGGTTTGACATCTTTTTTACCGGAATCTACCGTTAGTGCTTTTAAGGAATGCCAGTCCATATTTATTTTCCTAATCCACTCCCGTCCCAGTCGTGGTGGATCTCCCTCAGGTAGCACATATAAGTCCATTCCTCGGCTTTCTTTGCCCTTGTGGACCACCTTTACCTCTATCTTCCCGATGGGGTATACTCTTTGCCCCGTGTATGTTTTCAATACAATCTCCGTATCCCGTAGGGGAATATGTGGGAATAACCTTTTGTAATCTTGCTTATTCATGACCGTCAATGCCGATCCAGTGTCCAATTCCATCTTCACTTGGACTCCTGCTATCTGAAGTGTGACCCAAATTGTTTGGAGGTCTGCTTCATTACCAACATTGTGTACTCTTAGACTACCCAGTTCATTACTGCTGGAGTCTGAATTTGACTTCTGTTCGTTCGAACTGTTCTCTGTCACCTTGTGTACCTTTCTGTACTTTTCCTGCGGTGGCTTTTTGTTGCTGGTCTTCTTTCCTGACCGGCATACTTTAGCTATGTGACCAAGCCTGCCACATTTTCTGCATTCCTGATTTTTGAACCAGCACTGGTTCTGATCGTGCGTTGTCTTTCCACAACGATAACATTTTACTGCACCCAAGACCATTTGATTGGTGCTGACTTCCGGTGACCATAGCTGCATTTCCGCAGTGCCTCTCGCTGCGGCTTCGTGCGATGCTGCAATCGTGACAGCTTTATCAAGCGTAAGATCATTCTCCTCAAGCAGTCGCTTTTGTGTTCCTTCTTTTAACAATCCACACACAAATTTATCTCTCAGCGCATCTGCTAGTCCTGTTCCAAACTGACAGTACTTTGATAGCTTACGCAGTTCAATTAAAAATTCAGCGTTGCTTTCATCTTTCAGCTGCGTTCTTCTGTAAAATTTAAATCGTTCCGCTATCATCAGCGGCGTGGGGTTTAAATGATTTTTCAGGACAGTAACAATATTCGCGAAAGTCTGATCCGTCGGTTTATCTGGTGATAGAAGGTGCTTCAATAGCCCGTATGTCTTTGCACCCATTGAGCTTAATAAGGTTAGTGCTTTCTTATCATCTGGTACCTTATTTGCTTTACAATAAACTTCCATGCGTTCTACATACGTGGTCCAATCTTCGATATCGCTATCAAAGGTATTACTGTTCCCATGTTTAGGCATCCTTGCAAGTTTTTAAATTTTTCTTTTTCTCAAAATGGCGGCTTCCCGCGCTTGTCTTCTTCCCCCGCCTACTAAAATGGCGGCTTCCCGCGCGTGGCGGTCTTTCCCGCGCTCGTCTTCTTCCCCCGCCGACTACAATGGCGGATTCCCGCATTTGCCTTCTTCCTCCGCTGGCTGCAATGGCGATTGCCGTGCTGCTGCCGTTCTCGCCTCCCCAGCGGTTCTCAATTCCCCGACGCTGCTTTTACTCCCCCGCGGTTCCCGTGGGCAGTCACGCTTCCTCTGCTGTTGCGCCTCTCAGCCCCGCATGCAGCCCGGTCCTTTACACCGGCTGCGTTTGAGTTCTCCGCGGCTCTCGTGCCTTAAGCTGCCCCAGTCGCTGCGCCTCTCGGCCTCGATTGCAGCCCGGCCCTTTTCACCGGCCGTGCTCGAGTTCTCCGCCCTTTTTCCTCCGTTTTCCCTCCCCCACTCCACAGTCAACGCGGCCGACTTTCTGCTCGTGTCGCTGATCGGCTTACCCACCACCGTGGTAGAAGGGATGATCACTGCCTGTCGCTGATGGAGGGCTTCGTGGTCAGAATTTTTCTTTTTAACCCGGGTTCTCGATGCCTCCCGTGCGATGGTGCTCAGCAGGATGATGAGGCGGATGCCTCTTCTCGACGCCCGTTCTGAGGACGTAGCTGCCTTGGATGTAAAACTGCCGCAGGGTAAGATCAAACTCGTCGCCACTGTTGAGTCTGTGTGTCCCAGTTATGCTTATTATAAATCACTGGACACAGACCAAGAGAATAACTTTTAACAGGTCTTTACTATTCGGAGGTCAGGGCTGAACTGCCCAGCAACTCCCTACACAACACTAATATACCGGTGTGGTCACCACCGGTATTACAGTATACAGCAGCCAAGAGAAAGTAGTACATCTCTTAAGGTAGTTCTCTTAAGGTGGAACAGGTTACATACACCACACCACACCAGCCATTGCATTTGCATCTGACTTCCAGGTTTCCAGAACAATTAACGTGAGTGGGCGTGATGACGACACGCATGGGTCTATTTCACTGAGGTATTTAAAAGAACACTGCAAAGGTTACAGTTGAAGGATTGTGGAGGTGGGAGAAAGAATGGTAGGTGCTAACAATGGAGTCTCATGTTCCAAAGCTTCCCCTCACTTTAGTGATGCCTTCCTGGACCTCATGCTGCGATTGACTTGTTTTGCACACTTTGTACAAATATAATAAATTGCAGGACAACGGAGTATTACAGTTTAAACTCTTTTATGAAGCATCAGGCTTGTGATCTCAATCATACAGCACAGCGGGGACAAGATGGAGTTAAGACCCCTAGCCTGGGTCTTCCAAAACAATAGCTGTCCTTACAGATGCCTGCAGGCCAATGACAACTCAGCATGTGATCACATGTGAATATAATAGGTATTCCTTACAGATGCCTGCGGGCCAATGATAATTCAATATGCAAATGTTACATCCCCTTTCATTTAAAAGAAAAATGTTATGCATTACTTTTACAACTCTTCTTCTACCTAATGTTCTTGGTAGCATAAACATATAAGTAAACTCAGCATTTAACTAGCGCTGAAAACATCTCAATGTTTCAATAACGAAGTACAGTTTTTTTTTAGGGCAGCGATCCGCCTACACCCTTTGACAGTTCAGAAGTCAAGGATAACTCTAGGCTTGACCTCTCGTCCTGACCTTGTGTGGCATGGAAATGAGCATGCTCCTGAATCGGTCAACAAATCAGATCCAGGCTTAGGTTCAGGTAAGGATGATGTGTTTTGTGTATTGCTCTGTTCATCACACTCTGTTGAACTGATCTTCTTATCGGAATGACGGTGTTGTTCCTTGGTGTTCAGGAGCTACCTGCGATTGCGGCGATATACCTGTCCTTCTGGGGTGCGGACGTGATATGATCGCTCAGTATCAGCTGGCTGGATGACGACTGCTGGCTTCCTGTAGTCATGCTCCTGGATCCTGATGGATTTTCCATTGTGCAGCAGCGGCAGTAATCTAGCTGACCTGTCATAGTATCTCTTTTGGTGTTGTTGTCTCTGTACACGTTTTGCATGCACTTGCTTGCAGCTGACAACCTCCGGCTGCAGCTGCTGGTTGGTGCTTGGAAGGATTGAGCGAAGTCTGCGGCTCACCAACAGCTGTGCTGGTGACTTGAAGTTGTCAACTGGAATGTTGCGGTACTCAGGGAGACTGATGTAGGGGTCTCTTTTGTACGCTTTGGCTTTGTCCATGAGTGTTTTTGCAATCTGGACAGTTTTTTCAGCAAGGCCATTAATTTGAGGGTAATGTGGGCTTGATGTGACATGTGTGAAATCCCATGCCTTGGCAAATGACTCGAACTCTTTTGATTTGTATTGGGGGCCATTGTCTGAGACTAAAGTCTTTACCATGCCATGCCTGGCAAAGGCTGCCTTTAGCTTGTGGATCACAGCTGCAGATGTGGTGCTGTGAAGCTTGTCCAGCTCAAAAAATCTGCTGTAGTAATCAACAGTCACTATGTAGTCCTCGTTGTTCCATGTGAACAGATCCATTGCCGTGACCTGCCAGGGCCTGTCTGGGATACGGTGAGGTATCATGGGCTCTTTGACATTTGATGAGCGGCATTCTAGACAAATGGAACATTTTCCGACAATGTCCTCAATGTGTTTGCACATTCTGGGCCAAAACATAATGTCACTTGCTCTTTGTTTGCATTTTTCCATGCCCATATGGCCAGCATGAATTATTGTCAACATCTCTTCTCTGAGACTGGTAGGAATGATGATTTTCTCCCCTTTGAAGATGATTCCGTTGGTTTGTGACAGTTTGTCTCTGTGGTTCCAGAATTCAGATATGCTCTGAGGGCATTTCCTCCTTTCCTCAGGCCATCTTTCATGTATGACTTTGCTCAGCAGTGTGAGTTGTGCATCTTTCTCTGTTTCTGCTCGGATCTCCTTCAGTTTTGAGTCACTCACAGGTAAGCTGTTGTACACCATGTGCACCTGCACATCCATGCCTTCACTGAGGCTGCTGTCCTGGTAGCTAAGATACTTTCTGGAGAGCATGTCTGCGACAGGAATGTCTTTGCCTGGACGGTGAATGATTGTGAAGTCGTACTTCTGTAGCTGAAGGATCATTCTCTGTAGCCTTGGTGGGGCTGTGGCTAGTGGTTTCCTCATGATTGACTCGAGGGGCTTCTGGTCGGATTCCACAATGACTTGTCGGCCATAGACGTACTGGTGGAAACGCTTACATCCAAACAGAATTGCATATAGCTCTTTCTCGATTTGAGCATAGTTCATTTTACTGTCTGTGAGAGATCTGGAAGCGTAGCCGATGGGCTTTCCTTCTTGCAGTAATACTGCGCCTAGTCCGTACTTTGACGCGTCCACTTGTAGTCTGAGCTCTTTGTTGGGGTCGAAGTAGGCAAGAACTGGTCCTGGTTCTCTGGTGATTAGGTCTTTCATTTTCTGAAATGCTGTGTCATGTTGTTTGTCCCACAGGAACTCATTGGATTGCTTGAGTAACTGATGCATGGGTGCGTTGATTTCGGAGAGGCTCGGGGCAAACTTGGCTAAGCAGGTAACCATGCCTAGTACTGTCTCTAGCTCTGCGCGGTTCTTCGGCGGCTCCAACTTCTTGATGGCGGAGATTTTCTCTGGATCCGGCTTAATGCCATCAGTTGAGAGGCGATGCCTGAAATAACTGATCTCGGTGGATCCGATTATGCTTTTCTCGGGGTTGAGCCGGATATCTTTCTCCCGTGATCTTTGTAGCATCGCACGGAGGTTCCTGTCATGTTCCTCTCTATTCCTGCCATAGATGAGGATGTCGTCTACGATTGTGACTACTCTGTCGCGGCCTTCATAGGTTTCGTCGATCTTCCGCTGGAATTCATCCTGAGCTGAGATAAGACCAAATGGTAAACGTAGAAATCGGTAGCGTCCAAATGGTGTGTTGAACGTTGTTAGCTTAGATGACTCTTCTGTGAGCTTGATAGTCCAGTATCCTGATCGTGTGTCCATTACACTGAAGTAACATGCTCCCACTAGCTTGGCTGTGATGTCATCTAGCATTGGTAGAGGGTAGTGAGGGCGTTTGATAGCCTTGTTCAAATCTCTGGGGTCGAGACAGATTCTGAGCTTGCCTGTACGTGGTTTCTCAACCATTACTAACGCGTTGACCCACTCTGTCGGTTCTGTTTCCCGGACGATGATTTCTGTATTCTCCTCCTTCAGGTGACTATGTAGAGCAAGGGGTATCCTTCTCGGTGGGCAAACCACAGGGGTTGCTGCTGGGTCAAGGTGAATAGTGCATTCACCTGGGAATAGTCCGATTCCTTTGATAACATCAGCAAACTCCTCCATGACTGTCTGCTTCTCAACTGGTGCTGTCAATGATAGCACTAGCTTGACGAGGTCCATGTCTAAACATGCCTTTAGACCTAGCACTGGAGGTCCTCGAGTGTCAACAATGTAAAAGTCCAACATCATGTCGCTTTCTTTGTACTTGCATTTCATCACGCATGTGCCTTTTACAATGAGCTGCTCACCCCCATAGCTGGTCAGTCTGCGTGATGTGGGCTGTAGCTCACACTCATCCTTCAAGCAGTGATACTCACTCAGAGGAATTACATTAACCTGAGCTCCAGTGTCTAGTTTAAACCTAAGCTCTGTGCCCTGTTTTCCTATCTCAATATCAGCAAAGGCTTGCTCAGTCCCTGAAACCTGTTTTTTCTGTGACACAGAATCAATAACCAGTTCCTCTGCATTTGGCTCTCTATCTGGCATTTGGCTGTCACTCACTGTGTGTACTGTTTTTTCCAAAAACAGTCCTGCAAACTTTAGCAAAGTGGTTCCATTTACCACATTGCCTCCCTTTGGCAGGGTAGTGCTCCTTTTCTCCATGCCAGTTGTTTCCACAATATCCACAGTTTTTAAAGTGTTTTATGTCTGTGTCGCCCATTTTTAGAACTGTCTCTGTTCTTTTTGTTCTGAAACATGCTCTCTGGGCGGTGTTCTTTGGTGTGTGTCTATTAACTGCGTGCACTGTCTGTTCACGCAAATTGCTCGTGGTGCCGGTTATGGTTTTCAACTGTGCTTGGGCTATCTCGTGCGATCTAGCTATGTCCATAGCTTTGTCCAGCGTTAGCCCGGACCCAACATTCAAAAGTTTCTCTCTCACTTCAGCTGAATGTATTCCAAACATGATGCGGTCTCTGACCATCTCATCTTTATCGGCATATTCACAGTCTTTTACCAACAGTTTTAACTCAGTCACGAACTGTTCAAATGACTCACTAGCTCCTTGTACTTTCTTCTGAAACTTGTACCTAGCGAATATCATATTTGTCTTGGGCACCACATATGCTTCAAAATGGTCAAAATAACTTTTCAGTACCTTTGCTTCATCCGCGGTGAGAGACCATGTGTTAAAAATGTCTCTCCCTTTTTCTCCGATCCACAGGTGTAGGTAGCTGCATCTTTCATCCTACCCTTTGCTTTTCAGTGGACCCGAGAATATCAATTCCACGTGTTGCTTGAACTTGCGCCATTCTCTATGTAAGTTCAAAGATTCCCAATCCATTCGAGGCAAGGGAGCTCCAACGATGTCCATTTCAAATCCCTCTTCTGACACCATGTCTTGTTTTGCACACTTTGTACAAATATAATAAATTGCAGGACAATGGAGTATTACAGTTTAAACTCTTTTATGAAGCATCAGGTCTGTGATCTCAATCATACAGCACAGCGGGGAAAAGATGGAGTTAACTCAGAGACTATGGTCCTCAATTTAAATAAAGGAAACTACGATGGTCTGAGGAGTGAGTTGGGTAGGATTCATTGGGGAATGGCACTCAAAGGGTTGATGGTGGATAGGCAATGGCAAACATTCAAAGACCGAATTGATGAGCTACAGAATTTGTTCATTCCAGTTTGGCATAAAAATAAAACAAAAAAGGTGACTGAACCGTGGCTAACAAGGGAAATTAGGGATAGCATAAGATCCAAGGAGAGGACATATAAATTGGCCAGAAAAAGCAATAATCCTGAGGATTGCGAGCAGTTTAGGATTCAACAAAGGAGGACAAAGGGATTAATTAAGAAAGGGAAAATAGAATATGAGAGTAAGCTAGCAGGGAACATAAAAACTGACTGTAAAAGCTTTTATAGATATGTGAAGAGAAAAAGATTGGTGAAGTCAAGCGTAGGTCCCTTGCTGTCAGAATCAGGGGAATTTATAATGGGAAACAAAGAAACGGCAGACCAACTAAATTCATACTTTGGTTCTGTCTGGAGATCATAGGGTCTGATGAAAGGGTAGAACTGAAAGAAATCAGTATTTGTAGGGAAATGGTGTTAGGAAAATTGATGGGACTGAAGGCCGATAAATCCCCAGGGCCTGATAATCTACATCCCAAGGTACTTGAGGAAGTGGCCCTAGAAATAGTAGATGCATTGCTGGTCATCTTCTAGAACTCGATAGACTCGAGAACAATACCCATGGATTGGAGGGTAGCTAATGTTACCCCACTGTTCAAAAAAGGTGGTAGAGAAAAAGCGGGGAATTATAGACTGGTAAGCCTGACATCGGTAGTGGGGAAAATGCTAGAATCTATTATAAAAGATGTAATAGCAGAGCACTTGGAAAGCAGTGACAGGATCGGACAAAATCAACATGGATTTACAAAAGGTAAATCATGCTTGACTAATCTACTGGAATTTTTTGAGGATGTAACTGGTAAAATAGATAAGGGAGAACCAGTGGATGTGGTGTATTTGGACTTTCAGAAGGCTTTCGATAAGGTCCCACATAAGAGATTAGCATGCAAAATTAAGGCACATGGGATTGGGGGCAAGGTATTGACTTGGATAGAGAACTGGTTGGCAGACAGAAAGCAAAGAGTTGGAATAAATGGGTCGTTTTCCGAGCGGCAGGCAGTGACTAGTGGGGCACCGCAAGGATCGGTCCTAGGACCCCAGCTGTTCACAATATATATTAATGATCTGGATGAGGGAATTGGATGTAATACCTCCAAATTTGCAGACGACACAAAGCTGGGTGGGAGGGTAAGCTGTGAGGAGGATGTCATGAAACTCCAGTACGATTTGGACAGGTTGGGTGATTGGGCAGAAACATGGCAAATGTACTATAATGTGGATAAATGTGAGGTTATCCACTTTGGTGGCAAAAACAGGAAGGCAGATAATTATTTGAATGGCAATAGATTGGGAGAAGGGGAAGTGCAAAGAGACCTGGGTGTTCTTGTGCACCAGTCACTGAAGGTAAGCATACAGGTGCAGCAGGCGGTTAAGAAGGCAAATGGTATGTTGGCCTTCGTAGCAAGAGGGTTCGAGTACAGGAACAAGGATGTCTTGCTACAGTTGTACAGGGCCTTGTCGAGACCGCACCTTGAGTATTGTGTGCAGTTTTGGTCGCCTTACCTGAGGAAGGACGTTCTTGCCATGGAGGGAGTGCAGCGAAGATTCACCAGGCTAATACCTGGGATGGGAGGAATGACGTATGAGGAGAGATTGTGTCGATTGGGCTTATACTCACTGGAGTTTAGAAGATTGAGAGGGGATCTCATCGAAACCTATAAAATTCGGTCAGGCCTGGACAGACTAGATGCAGGAAGAATGTTTCTGATGGCCGGGGAGTCTAGAACCAGGGGTCATAGTCTAAGGATAAGGGGTAAGCCATTTAGGACTGAAATGAGGAGGAATTTCTTCACCCAGAGAGTGGTGAACCTGTGGAATTCTCTGCCACAGAGGGCGGTGGAGGTCAGTTCATTAAATATATTCAAGAAAGAGTTGGATATATTTCTTAAGGCTAAAGAGATCAAGGGATATGGGGAGAAGGCAGGGACAGGGTACTGAATCTGGATGATCAGCCATGATCTCATTGAATGGTGGAGCAGGCTCGAAGGGCCGAATGGCCTACTCCTGCTCCTATCTTCGATGTTTCTATGTAAGACCCCTAGCCTGGGTCATAGAGTCATAGAGTCATAGAGTTATACAGCACAGAAAGAGGCCCTTCGGCCCATCGCATCCGCGCCGACCATCAAGCTCTGTCTAATCTAATCCCATTTTCCAGCATTTGGTCCGTAGCCTTATATGCTATGGCATTTCAAGTGCTCATCCAAATGCTTCTTGAATGTTGTGAGGGTTCCTGCCTCTACCACCCTTTCAGGCAGTGAGTTCCAGATTCCAACCACCCTCTGGGTGAAAAAGTTCTTCCTCAAATCCCCTCCAAACCTCCTGCCCCTTACCTTGAATCTATGCCCCCTCGTTATTGACCCCTCTACTAAGGGAAAAAGTTCCTTTCTATCTACCCTATCTATGCCCCTCATAATTTTGTACACCTCAATCAGGTCCCCCCTTAGCCTTCTCTGCTCCAAGGAAAACAACCCCAGCCTGTCCAGTCTTTCTTCATAGCTGAAGCGCTCCAGCCCAGGTAACATCCTGGTGAATCTCCTTTGCACCCTCTCCAAAGCAATCACATCCTTCCTATAGTGTGGCGACCAGAACTGCACACAGTATTCCAGCTGTGGCCTAACCAGCATTTTGTACAGCTCCATCATAGCCTCCCTGCTCTTATATTCTATGCCTCGGCTAATGAAGGCAAGTATCCCATATGCCTTTTTAACCACCTTATCCACCTGTTCTGCTGCCTTCAGGGATCTATGTACATGCACACCAAGGTCCCTCTGACCCTCTGTCTTTCCTAGGCTCTTACCATTCATTGTGTATTCCCTTGCCTTGTTAGTCCCTCCAAAATGCATCACCTCACACTTTTCAGGGTTAAATTCCATTAGCCACTGTTCCCCCCATCTGACCAACCCATCTATATCCTCCTGCAGACTGAGGCTACCCTCCTCGCTATTTACCACCCCACCAATTTTCGTGTCATCTGCGAACTTACTGATCATGCCTTTTACATTCACATCCAAATCATTAATGTAGACCAAAAACAGCAAGGGACCCAGCACCGATCCCTGAGGCATCCCACTGGACACAGGCTTCCAGTCACAAAAACAACCTTCGCCCATCACCCTCTGCCTTCTGCCACTAAGCCAGTTTTGGATCCAATGTGCCAAGGCACCCTGGATCCCATGGGCTCTTGCCTTCTTGACCAGTCTCCTGTGCGGGACTTTATCGAAAGCCTTACTGAAATCCATGTATACCACATCCACTGCACTACCCTCATCCACACACCTAGTCACCCCCTCGAAATATTCAATCAAATTGGTCAGACATGATTTTCCCTTGACAAAGCCATGCTGACTATCCCTGATTAATCCTTGCCTCTCCAAGTGGAGACTAATTCTGTCCCTCAGAATTTTTTCCAATAATTTCCCTACCACTGATGTTGGGCTCACTGGCCTGTAATTCCCTGGTTTATCCCTACTGCCCTTCTTGAATAATGGTACTACGTTAGCTGTTCCCCAGTCCTTTGGCACATCCCCTGTGGCCAGAGAGGTTTTGAAAATTTGTGTCAGGGCCCCTGCAATCTCCTCCTTTGCCTCACATAGCAGCCTGGGATACATCTCGTCCGGGCCTGGGGATTTATCCACTTTTAAGCCTGCTAAAACCGCTAGTACCTCCTCCCTCTCGATGCTAATATGTTCAAGTATATCACAGTCCCCCTGCCTGATTTCTATGTCTACATCGTCCTTCTCCATAGTGAACACAGATGCAAAAAAATCATTTAAAACCCCACCTACATCTTCTGGCGCCACACACAGATTGACACTTTGGTCCCTAATGGGCCCTACTCTTTCCCTAGTTATCCTCTTGCCCTTAATATACTTATAAAACACCTTAGGATTTTCCTTTATTTTGCTCGCCAGTGTTATTTCATGTCCCCTCCTCGCTCTCCTAATTTCTTTTTTAAGTATCCCTCTGCACTTTTTATACTCCTCTAGGGCCTCCTCTGTCTTTAGTCCTTTGTATCTGCCAAAAGCCCCCCTTTTTTTCCTAATCCATTCTCGTATATCCCTTGACATCCAAGGTTCCCTGGGCTTGTTGGTCCCACCCTTGACCTTTACGGGAACATGTTGCCATTGTACTCTCTCAATTTCCTTTCTGAACGACTCCCATTGCTCCGATGTGGATTTTCCTACAAGTAGCTGATCCCAGTCCACTTTGGCCAGATCCTGTCTTATCATATTAAAATCGGCCTTCCCCCAATTTAGAACCTTTATTTCCAGTCCATCTCTGTCCTTTTCCATGACTACCTTAAATCTCACCGAATTATGGTCACTGTCACCAAAGTACTCACCTATTAACACTTCTACCACTTGCCCGGCCACATTCCCTAGAATTAGGCCCAGTACCGCCCCCTCTCTTGTAGGACTTTCTACATGCTGGCTCAAAAAGCTCTCCTGGATGCACTTTAAGAATTCTGCACCCTCTAAGCCTTTCACACTCTGACTATCCCAGTTAATATTGGGGAAGTTGAAATCCCCCACTATTATTACCCTATTATTTTCACATTTCTCTGAGATTTGCCTACATATCTGTTCCTCTAGCTCCCCCTGACTGTTTGGGGGCCTATAGTACACTCCCAGCAAAGTGCTTGCCCCCTTTTTGTTTTTAAGTTCTACCCATATGGCCTCATTAGATGAGCCTGTTAATATATCATCCCTCCTTACAGCAGTAATTGACTCCTTAATTAATATTGCAACACCCCCTCCTCTTTTACCCCCCCCTCTGCCTCGCCTGAAGATTCTATACCCCGGAATATTGAGCTGCCAGTCTTGCCCCTCTCTCAACCATGTCTCCGTAATAGCAACAATATCATACTCCCATGTGTTCATCAACACCTTCGGTTCATCCACCTTATTCGCAAGACTCCTTGCATTAAAATAAATGCCATCCAGCCTTGCCCTACTCCCTTGTGCCATTACATATTTGCTCTGCCTTCCAAGCTGACTTGTTTTTTCCTCTATATTTGGCTGTACATCACCCCCTATTATAGCTCCACTCTGTATCCCATCCCCCTACCAAGTTAGTTTAAACCCCCCCCCAACAGTGCTAGCAAACCTCCCCGCAAGGATATTTGTCCCGCTCTGGTTCAGGTGCAACCCGTCCGACTTGTACAAGTCCCACCTTCCCCAGAAGCAGACCCAGTGATCCAGGAAACTAAAGCCCTCCCTCCTGCACCAACTCTTTAGCCACGCATTCATCTGCTCTATCCTCCTGTTCCTATACTCACTAGCACGTGGCACCGGGAGTAATCCAGAGATTACAACCCTTGAGGTCCTGCTCTTTAATCTGCTACCTAGCTCCCTAAATTCTTGCTGCAGGACCTCATCCCTCTTCCTACCCATGTCATTGGTCCCAATGTGAACCACGACCTCTGACTGTTCACCCTCCCCCTTCAGAATACCCTGCAGCCATTCAGTGACATCCTTGACCCTGGCACCAGGGAGGCAACAAACCATCCTGGAGTCACGTCTACAGCCACAGAAACGCCTATCTGTTCCCCTTACGATAGTATCCCCTACCACTATTGCTCTCCCACTCTTTTTCCTCCCTTCCTGAGCAGCAGAAGCACCCCTGGTGCCAGGAAGTTGGCTGCTGCTGCCTTCCCCTGGTAAGTCATCCCCCTCAACAGTATCCAAATCGGTATACCTATTTGAGAGGGGGATGGCCACAGGGGTCCCCTGCACTACCTGCCTGCTTCTACTGCTCCGCCTGATGGTCACCCATTTCCCTTCTGCCTGTGCAGCCCTTACCTGCGGTGTGACCAACTCACTAAATGTGTTATCCACGACCCTCTCAGCATCATGAATGCTCCAAAATTCATCCATCCGCAGCTCCAGCGCCTCAATGCGGTCTGCTAGTAGCTGCAGCTGGATACATTTCCGGCACACATGGTTGTCAGGGACACCGGCAGTGTCCCTGAATTCCCACATAGCGCAGGTGGAGCATAACACGGGGCTGGGCTGTCCTGACATGACTTACACTTTAATTAATTTAAATTAATTCAATACCACCAATTAAAGATATACTCTAGGGCGCTTGTATGGCAGAAGTCCCCGCTACACCAGAGAGACCCTAGAAAATATAAACCGCAGAATTGAAGTTACCTTACAGCTAAGTGATATAATTAAGGGCTCTGGTTTACAAACAAACTAGATGATGAATATTACACCTTAGAAACCATAAACCACAGAGTTTAAGTTTAAAAAGAGAGAAATACTCACCAACCAATCACTTACCTGCTTTATGGTGACGTCACACTTTGATTTCTTTTTACCTCTCTCCTTCCCTTTGAGTTCCAAGTTCGGAGATTAGTGAACATTACCTGGTCTCTGGAGCCTTACCTGGTCTCTGGAGCCTTACCTGGTCTCTGGAGCCTTACCTGGTCTCTGGAGCCTTACCTGGTCTCTGGAGCCTTTTATACTCACCGCTGCTGCTCGAGTTTCCCGCCGACGCTCTGAGGCCTTACCTGGTCTCTGGAGCCTTTTATACTCACCGCTGCTGCTCGAGTTTCCCGCCGACGCTCTGAGGCCTTACCTGGTCTCTGGAGCCTTTTATACTCACCGCTGCTGCTCGAGTTTCCCGCCGACGCTCTGAGGCCTTACCTGGTCTCTGGAGCCTTTTATACTCACCGCTGCTGCCGCTCGAGTTTCCCGCCGACGTCCAAAACAATAGCAGTCCTTACAGATGCCTGCAGGCCAATGACAACTCAGCATGTGATCATATGTGAATATAATAGGTATTCCTTACAGATGCCTGCGGGCCAATGATAATTCAATATGCAAATGTTACAGCAAGGTGTAAGGGCCCACAAGGAGGTTTC
Organism: Somniosus microcephalus; assembly: GCF_052327205.1. Taxonomy (NCBI): domain Eukaryota; kingdom Metazoa; phylum Chordata; class Chondrichthyes; order Squaliformes; family Somniosidae; genus Somniosus; species Somniosus microcephalus. The sequence goes on along the minus strand of NC_140997.1, from coordinate 162,769,979 downwards.
ATTCCCTGCCGATGGGAGGAAAAAGCCGGCCTCACTGACCAAGAAGGCGTGGCTGGAGATAACGGAAGAGGTCAGCAGCAGGTGGTTGGTGTCACGCTCCTGGATACAGTGCAGGAAGAGATTTAATGACCTCATGAGGGCAGGAAGGGTGAGTACAATGGCACATTCAACTACATCCTGATATACATGTCACCCCAAGCCCTTCACTCTCCTTTCCCAAGGCTACACCTGCACATCACTCCTCACACCAACCTACCTTGCAGGTGCACCCATCCCTCACTGCCTATGCACTTCCTCACATCCTCATCTGACCATCCACCACTGACACACACCGTCATCTTAATTCAGTGTCATGTCTTTCCCTCATAGTCACCCTCAGCAGATGTTGTCCATCCATCTGTTCCACTCATTCCATGACTCTCACTCAAAGGTCTCTTGTTTCCCTCCTTGCAGGAAAAGAGAGCACAGAACACCAGGGTGAGGCAGAGAACCGGAGGTGGCCCTCCAACCATCTCAATACTCACAGTTGCAGAGGAGGAGGCACTTGAATTAAGTGGTGGTCGGCGTACCTGGAGAGAGTGAGATGAGGAGCTCCCAGCTATTTTGTGACAGAATTAAATATCAGACAGCCACGTGGCATACAACAGTCACTCATGTTGACTTGATGTCAGTATCCAATGAAATATAATCATGTGCATAATGTTAACTTAAAACATTCTTACCATGACAGTTCTAATTCATGTCTTTAATTTCCCACAGGCCCATCGAGCATCCAACAAGTGGTGGAGCCGGAGGAGGAAGAAGAGGAGTTACTAACTCTGAGGGTGCACTGTCACAGGACACATGCACACCATGCACCAGTGCAGATACACACACGTCGGTGGGACCATCAAGACAGATAGTTGTGTTGTCACCTGGTGTCTCACAGATCACATGTGAGCAAGAGCAGATGGTGGAGACAGGAACAGCAGTGGAGAGTCCTCATCAGAGGGTGCAGGACACTCCAAGCTTTGCTCAGCTGGACGTAGATGCTGAACCTCGGGGGCTGTCGACAAAGAGGATGATTCTGAAGGAACAGCAAAAAATGCGTGAGGCTCTGGCAGGATTTCCAGCCGCGATGGGCACACTTCCAGAGAAAATGGAGGCGTCCATCTCAAGCATGACTGGCATGATGTTGTAGGCCTTATTATGATGCGTTCATCCATGGAAAGAATGGCCATCTACCTGGAACATCAAATGTGACTGCCAAACGAGTGCATGCTGGCCCTCACCAATAGCTTACACACTGTGAATACCACCTTAACTGGAATGGATCAAAACATAGCCTTGGCCGTTCAATGCCCCACTGAGATGCAGCAAAGAGCTCTCCGGCTCATAGCAGGGAAGAGTAGGTGGGCCATGAGAGGGATGATGGCAAAAGGGGACATAGAAGTGGGGACTCTGCTCAAAGCGCTTCCACATGCTGCCTCATGTCCCAGTGGCTGAGTCTGCCCCTGCACAGGCGCAGGTGGAGCAGTCTTTGGCAGTGTCCTCACGGGCTCCTAAACCCAGAGAACGTCAGCCAAGAGCATCTCAGCAGTCAGGGCACGGATATGAGCAGCCTGCCTCTACCTCTGCTGAAGCCACAGGGGTTGCATGTCGTAGGAGTTACAGGAAAAGAAATAGGAAAGATTATTAGTTGCACAAGGGTATGCACATGGGTGTATTAGACATGTTACAGTAATAAGTTACTGTAAAAGTTTTGATCCGCCGATAAAATTATTTCTTTGCGCCACTTTCCCATCTTGCCCATTTTTGCCTGCAGCCTGCCAACTGGCCTTCTCAGTTCTGATGAATGGTAAGACAAGATATAAATCTGAGCAAGGGGTGCCTGTGAAAGGGATGATTTGTTGTTTGCAGGACTGCTTTGTGCTGGGGGGTGTGGTTGGGGGGAGGCAAGTGTGTTCAGCATGTGGCTGCCAGATGGATACAATGGTGCAACCTAACTAAAAGTTGCCATGATGAGTCCATCCTGGGCAGCAATGTGCGCTGCCGCTGGTGCTGTTGATGCTGGTCCTCATCTGATGTCCAAGGTGAAACAGCATAAGCGGCACTCATGCTGATCTGATATATGACAGATTTAAAGTGAAGATCAGTTGCACAATCTTCCAATGTAGTGAAACCACATCTAAAGTAGTGAAAGTGACCTCCAAAGTTGTAGAAACCATCTCCAAAGTTGCAGAAATCACCTCAAAAGTTGTAGAAATCACCTCCAAAGTTGTAGAAACCACCTCCAAAGTTGTAGAAACCACCTCCAAAGTTGTAGATATCACCTCCAAAGTTGTAGAAACCACCTCCAAAGTTGCAGAAATCACCTCCAAAGTTGTAGAAATCACCTCCTAAGTTGTAGAAATCACCTCCAAAGTTGCAGAAATCACCTCCAAAGTTGTAGAAATCACCTCCAAAGTTGTAGAAATCAGCTCCAAAGTTGTAGAAACCACCTCCAAAGTTGTAGAAATCAGCTTCAAAGTTGTAGAAATCACCTCCAAAGTTGTAGAAACCACCTCCAAAGTTGCAGAAACCACCTCCAAAGTTGTAGAAACCACATCCAAAGTTATAGAAATCACCTGCAAAGTTGCAGAAATCACCTCCAAAGTTGTAGAAATCACCTCCAAAGTTACAGAAAGCACCTCCAAAGTTGTAGATATCACCTCCAAAGTTGTAGAAACCACCTCCAAAGTTGCAGAAATCACCTCCAAAGTTGTAGAAATCACCTCCTAAGTTGTAGAAATCACCTCCAAAGTTGCAGAAATCACCTCCAAAGTTGTAGAAACCACCTCCAAAGTTGTAGAAATCAGCTCCAAAGTTGTAGAAACCACTTCCAAAGTTGTAGAAATCAGCTCCAAAGTTGTAGAAATCACCTCCAAAGTTGTAGAAATCAGCTCCAAAGTTGTAGAAACCACCTCCAAAGTTGTAGAAATCAGCTCCAAAGTTGTAGAAATCACCTCCAAAGTTGTAGAAACCACCTCCAAAGTTGCAGAAACCACCTCCAAAGTTGTAGAAACCACATCCAAAGTTATAGAAATCACCTGCAAAGTTGCAGAAATCACCTCCAAAGTTGTAGAAATCACCTCCAAAGTTGCAGAAAGCACCTCTAAAGTTGTAGAAATCGCCTCCAAAGTTGCAGAAACCACCTCCAAAGTTGTAGAAATCAGCTCCAAAGTTGTAGAAATCACCTCCAAAGTTGTAGAAACCACCTCCAAAGTTGCAGAAATCACCTCAAAAGTTGTAGAAATCACCTCCAAAGTTGTAGAAACCACCTCCAAAGTTGTAGAAACCACCTCCAAAGTTGTAGATATCACCTCCAAAGTTGTAGAAACCACCTCCAAAGTTGCAGAAATCACCTCCAAAGTTGTAGAAATCACCTCCTAAGTTGTAGAAATCACCTCCAAAGTTGCAGAAATCACCTCCAAAGTTGTAGAAATCACCTCCAAAGTTGTAGAAATCAGCTCCAAAGTTGTAGAAACCACCTCCAAAGTTGTAGAAATCAGCTCCAAAGTTGTAGAAATCACCTCCAAAGTTGTAGAAACCACCTCCAAAGTTGCAGAAACCACTTCCAAAGTTGTAGAAACCACATCCAAAGTTATAGAAATCACCTGCAAAGTTGCAGAAATCACCTCCAAAGTTGTAGAAATCACCTCCAAAGTTGTAGAAACCACCTCCAAAGTTGCAGAAATCACCTCCAAAGTTGTAGAAATCACCTCCTAAGTTGTAGAAATCACCTCCAAAGTTGCAGAAATCACCTCCAAAGTTGTAGAAATCACCTCCAAAGTTGTAGAAATCAGCTCCAAAGTTGTAGAAACCACCTCCAAAGTTGTAGAAATCAGCTCCAAAGTTGTAGAAATCACCTCCAAAGTTGTAGAAACCACCTCCAAAGTTGCAGAAACCACTTCCAAAGTTGTAGAAACCACATCCAAAGTTATAGAAATCACCTGCAAAGTTGCAGAAATCACCTCCAAAGTTGTAGAAATCACCTCCAAAGTTGTAGAAACCACCTCCAAAGTTGCAGAAATCACCTCCAAAGTTGTAGAAATCACCTCCTAAGTTGTAGAAATCACCTCCAAAGTTGCAGAAATCACCTCCAAAGTTGTAGAAACCACCTCCAAAGTTGTAGAAATCAGCTCCAAAGTTGTAGAAACCACTTCCAAAGTTGTAGAAATCAGCTCCAAAGTTGTAGAAATCACCTCCAAAGTTGTAGAAATCAGCTCCAAAGTTGTAGAAACCACCTCCAAAGTTGTAGAAATCAGCTCCAAAGTTGTAGAAATCACCTCCAAAGTTGTAGAAACCACCTCCAAAGTTGCAGAAACCACCTCCAAAGTTGTAGAAACCACATCCAAAGTTATAGAAATCACCTGCAAAGTTGCAGGAATCACCTCCAAAGTTGTAGAAATCACCTCCAAAGTTGCAGAAAGCACCTCTAAAGTTGTAGAAATCGCCTCCAAAGTTGCAGAAACCACCTCCAAAGTTGTAGAAATCACCTCCAAAGTTGTAGAAATCACCTCCAAAGTTGCAGAAAGCACCTCCAAAGTTGTAGAAATCACCTCCAAAGTTGTAGAAATCACCTCCAAAGTACTGAAAGCAAACTCTCAGAACAAGTGCTGTGAGCAAAAGCCTTTCACTTAGGCAAGGAAGCAGGTGTGAGGCAATGTTCCCCCCAAGGTGCCCTGTGCACCAATTGGGATGTCCCACGCAGGCCACTCACCAGCCGCTGGAAGATAAGGCGCATGCGGCAGCAAATTTAAAGGGGCCACGCATTTAGACTGCAAATTAGAGGGAACATTGGTGTGAGATCCCTTTTTGCCTGTCATTTCTTCAGCCCCTTCAATTGCCGCTGTCCTCTCACCTTGCCTTCACTGGCGAGGTCCAGGAAGCTTGGGAAACCCGTGGACCCACAGTGAAAGTTGAAAACGCCTGTTAAGAAACCTCTTAACTACCTCTTAATTGCTTTCAATTGGTAACCCGCCTCTCCCGAGGGGGTCTCTCACATGCTGCTGAATGTTCACCAGTGAAATGCAGAAGTCGGCAGGTTGGAGCCATCTTCCCGAAGCCCTGTCAATTGCAGTGCTTTTTACTACCCACCCGCTCCCAAACCCACTCGCTGCTGCTAGTAAAAATTCCCCATGTACGAGCTGCCCTATCAGGGATTCTACCCAATTTATTTAATCATCTTGATTAGTCTGTGGGACAGCTCTCCCAAGTTTGGCACACGTCCCCAGATGTTGGTGAGGAGGACTTTGCAGGGTCGACTGGGCTGAGATTGCCGTTGCCGTGTCCATAGCCGGTGCCAAGTGGTCCATCCGGTTTCATTCTTATTGTTGTGTTTCGTAGAGGTTTGTTACAACTGAGTGACTTGCTAGGCCATTTCAGAGGGCAGTTAAGAGTCAACCATATTGCTGAGGGTCTGGAGTCACATATAGGGCAGACCAGGTAAGGAAGGCAGATTTCCTTCCCTAAAGGACATTAGTGAGCCAGATGGGTTTTTTACGACAATTCGATAGTTTCATGGTTACCATTACTGATACTAGCTTTTTATTCCAGATATATTTAATTAACTGAATTTAAATTCCCCAGCTGCCATGGTGGGATTTGAACTCATGTTCAAGGGCACAGAATGTTCTCTGGGTGGGGGACTTCAATGTCCATCACCAAGAGTGACTTGGTAGCACCACTACTGACCGAGCTGGCTGAGTCCTGAAGGACATAGTTGCCAGACTGGGACTGCGACAGGTGGTGAGAGAACCAACACGAGGGAGAAACCAACTTGAGCTCGCCCTCACCAATCTACCTGTCGCAGATGCATCTGTCCATGACAGTATTGGTAGCAATGACCACTGCAGTCATTGTGGAAACGAAGTCCCGTCTTCACACTGAGGACACCCTCCGTCGTTTTGTGTGGAATCACCACCGTGCTAAATGGGATAGTTTCAGAACAGATCTAGCAGCTCAAAACTGGGCATCAATGAGGCGCTGTGGGCTATCAGCAGCAGCAGAGTTGTATTCCACCACAATCTGTAGCCTCATGGCTCAGCATATCCCTCACTCTACCATTACCATCAAGCCAGGGGACCAAGGCTGGTTTAATAAGGAGTGTAGAAGAGCATGCCAGGAGCAACACCAGGCGTACCTAAAAATGAGGTGCCAACCTGGGGAAGCTGCAACAGGACTACATGCATGCTAAAAATTGGAAGCATCATCATGCTATATACAGGGCTAAGCGATCCCACAATCAATGGATCAAATCAAAGCTCTGCAGTCCTGCCACATCCAGTCGTGAATGGTGGTGGACCATTAAACAACTATCGGGACGAGGAGGCTCCATGAATATCCCCATCCTCAATGATGGTGGAGCCCAGCAAGCGAGTGCAAAAGACAAGGCTGAAACGTTTGCAACCATCTTCAGCCAGAAGTGTCGAGTGGATGATCCATGTCGGCCTACCATCACAGAAGCCAGTCTTCAGCCAATTTGATTCACTCCACGTTGTTGTGTATGTACCTTTAAGAGAATAACTGGTCTCAGACTGCAGTACCGGCAGTGACCACCCCTGTATAAAAGGCGCTAGAGAGCCTCTGTTTGTTAGTTTTGCTATTGACTTCCACCAGTAAAGACTTGTTTGTTTTCACTCCTGCTGGTCCGTGTCTCAATCATTCACGGACTTAACACTGGCGACGAGTAAGAAACGAACTTACCTGCAACTCGGCAGCACCTCAGACGACGTTGTTGAAGGTCGGAGCCAGAAGAAAGAAAAAAAAAAAATAGAGTCCATTGAAGCTCGAGAAACAGGCGTCCACATCACGGAAGACCTCTCCTGGTCCCTCAACACCTCCTCTCTGGTGAAGAAGGCCCAGCAGCACCTATATTTCTTGAGGAGGCTGAAGGGATGTAATCTGTCACCCCCGATCCTCTCTAACTTCTACCGCTGCACTATAGAGAGCATCCTGACAAACTGTATCACGGTATGGTACGGCAGCTGTAGCTCCCATGACCGGAAAGCCCTGCAGCGGGTAGTCAAAACTGCCCAACGCATTACCGGCACCCGGCTACCGACCATAGAACATATATATCAGAAACGCTGCCTACGGAGGGCACGGTCCATCATCAAAGACCCGACCCACCCCAGCCACAGTCTGTTTGCCCTCCTACCATCTGGAAGACGCTACAGATGCATTCGCACCCGTACAACTAGATTTAGGAACAGCTTCTTTCCCAGGGCTGTCATCCTACTGAACTCCACAAATAAACACTAAAGCCTGCACATCTGCCGATGCACTTTATTATGGTCCTTTTTATGCTAATATATATGTACAAATGTATGTTGAAATGTTTAAGTGTCCTAATCCAAATTGTACACTCTCGGGAGCCGCAAGCCTACATTTCGTTGTCATAGAGTCATAGAGTTTTACAGCACAGAAAGAGGCCCTTCGGCCCATCGTGTCTGCGCCGCCCATCCATCCCTGTCCAGTCTAATCCCATTTTCCAGCATTTGGTCCATAGCCTTGTATGCAATGGCATTTCAAGTGCTCATCCAAATGCTTCTTGAATGTTGTGAGGGTTCCTGCCTCCACCACCCTTTCAGGCATTGAGTTCCACATTCCAACCACCCTCTGGGTGAAAAAGTTCCTCCTCAAATCCCCTCTAAATCTCCTGCCCCTTACCCTGAATCTATGCCCCCTTGTTATTGACCCCCCCACTAAGGGGAAAAGTTCCTCTTTATCTACCCTATCTATGCCCCTCATTATTTTGTACACCTCAATCAGGTCCCCCCTCAGCCTTCTCTGCTCCAAGGAAAACAACTCCAGCCTGTCCAGCCTCTCTTCATAGCTGAGGCGCTCCATCCCAGGTAACATCCTGGTGAATCTTCTCTGCACCCTCTCCAAAGCAATCACATCCTTCCTATAGTGAGGCGACCAGAACTGCACACAGTACTCCAGCTGTGGCCTCACCAGCGTTTTGTACAGCTCCATCATAACCTCCCTGCTCTTATATTCTATGCCTCGGCTAATGAAGGCAAGTATCCCATATGCCTTTTTAACCACCTTATCTACCTGCTCCGCTGCCTTCAGGGATCTATGTACATGTACACCAAGGTCCCTCTGACCCTCTGTACTTCCTAGGGTCCTACCACTCATTGTGTATTCCCTTGCGTTATTTGTCCGTCCAAAATGCATCACCTCGCACTTTTCAGGGTTAAATTCCATTTGCCACTTTTCCGCCCATCTGACCAACCCGTTTATATCGTCCTGTAGCCGGAGGCTTTCCTCCTCACAATTTACCACCCCACCAATTTTCGTGTCATCTGCGAACTTACTGATCATACCTTTTACATTCTCATCCAAATCATTTATGTAGATCACAAACAATAAGGGACCCAGCACCGATCCCTGAGGTACCCCACTGGACACAGGCTTCCAGTCACAAAAGCAACCTTCGACCATCACCCTCTGCCTCCTGCCACTCAGCCAGTTTAGGATCCAACGCGCCAAGGCACCCTGGATCCCATGGGCTCTTACCTTCTTACTGCACTTGTGCACTAACAATGACAATAAAAGTTGATTTGATTTGATTTTGACCGTCAATCATCGGTTTAAAAACTTGCAGGAGAGACTGTCCAGAGCCAGGCTGGGTGCCTCGGTCTGTGGTTTCCCAGCTAATCGGGCTGGTGGCAGGTAGTGCTCTGATCCTTCCTGGGCTGCGGCGGGCTGAAGCTCGATCGGGTGGCTTTTCAACGGGGCCGGGCAGCGAGTCGGGAAGCAAAGAGAGAGAGAGAGGGTGGAGCACACAGGGCGCGGCCAGTGCTTCGAAGCCAGGCAGCGTTTGGACCTAAGAAGAGGGAGGGAAGTGTCCCAGAGGGTCCGCTCCACGACGGGAAAATAATAAAAGAAAAAGAATCAATATTTAACGTGCAAGAAACCGTGGAAAGCAGCGCTAACAACAGCGGGGAAGAAGACATTTTGTTAAATCGGGGAAGAAGGCAAAGCACTGGAGGCGCCATTTTAGATTTGCAAGATGCCGAAGACTGGCTGTATCACTGCTTTTGATAATACATTAGAGGACTGGACCACGTATGTGGAAAGAGTCGAGGTATATTTTGAGGCAAACGACATAGCGGAGGGGAAAAAGGCATCGATATTGCTAAACTTAATGGGCGCTAGAATGTACGGCCTATTGCGGGACCTGATTACTCCAGCCAAACCGAAGGCGAAGAGTTTTAACGAAATTGTTGCTGTCCTACAGGAACACTTAAACCCTGCACCACTGTTGATAGCAGAAAGATTTAAATTCCACAGGAGAACTCAGCACAAAGATGAGAGCAATGCTGAGTATCTTACGGAACTACGCAAGCTATCAAAGCACTGCCAGTTCGGAGCAGGACTGGCAGATACCCTACGGGACAAATTTGTCTGTGGACTCCTGAGTGAAGGAACACAGAAGAAGTTACTCTCAGAAAAAAGAGCTGACGCTAGATAAGGCTTTCAGCGTGGCAGTATCGTATGAAGCAGCCAGGGAGCTGCAGAAATTCAACAAAAACCACAGGAATACGGCACCCACGAAATGACACGGGGATTTGCAAAATGTTATTGCTGTGGCAGAACTAACCATGACCAGAAGGACCGCTGGTCCGAAGACAAAATATGCAGACTATGCGGGAAGATTGGACACATTGCACGAGTTTGTAGGTCTGGGAAGAAGACCAGCGACAACAAAAAGGCTACTAAGGAACTGTACAAGAAAGTACAAAAGATGACGAACAGTAGTTCCGAAGACCAGATGAGCGATAGTGAATCCGGAAACAGGAGACTAAGCTGTCTCAAACTTCACAATGTAATCGCAAAAGAGGATCACCGAACCATTTGGGTCACTCTCACGATAGCAGCGTCCCAAGTTAAAATGGAATTGGATACAGGATCAGCACTAACCGTCATGAATCGACGAGACTACGAGCGGCTATTTTCACACATACCCTTGAGAGAGACATCCATCATCTTGACGACGTATACGGGGCAAAAAGTATACCCCAGAGGAAAAATAAGGGTGCCTGTCGAATACAATGGCAAGAAAATACGGAAATTGTATCGCTACATACTGCCAAATGGTGGACCACCGTTATTGGGACGGGAATGGATCAGGAAGATAAGCTTAGATTGGCATTCCATTCATGCAATGACGGTGGACGGTAAAAAAGATGAAGACGTCACTCCTGGACGATTGTCAACAATCTTAGCTAATGCCAAAGAGGTATTTCAACAAGAACTGGGCACGCTTAAAGGTGTAACCGCCTCGATAAAAATAGAAGAGAATGCAGTTCCCAAGTTTTTCAAAGCAAGACCGGTACCATATGCAATTCGCCCAGCCGTCGAGGCAGAGCTGGAGAATCTGGAGAAGGCGGGCGTGTTGTCTAAGGTCGACTGGAGCGAGTGGGCGACACCCATCGTTCCTGTCATGAAGAAAACGTTAAGCAATAAGTCCGGAGAGCCAAGGAAGATTCGCATCTGTGGGGATTTCAAGGTGATGGTGAACCCTGCCCTTCACACAGTACAATATCCTCTTCCAAGGGTAGAAGACATCTTCGCCTCACTGTCTGGAAGGAAGCGCTTTACAAAAATTGACCTAGCACAAGCATATTTGCAGATGGAGGCTGGAGAGTCCTCTAGGAAGTATCTCACGATAAACACTCACAAAGGTCTTTACCAGTATCATCGATTGGTATTCGGAGTAGCATCGGCTCCGGCGATATGGCAAAGAGCGATGGAACAAGTCCTGCAAGGGATTCCGGGGACTCAGTGTTACTTGAACGATATCCTTGTGACAGGTGAAGATGACAGTGAACACCTTAACAACCTAGAACAGGTGCTCACTAGACTACGGGAACATGGGCTGCGAGCCAACCGCCCCAAGTGCGAATTTTTAAAGAAACAGATATCGTATTGTGGCCACATGATTGATGAAGAGGGGTTACATAAGTCCCCTGACAAAATTGAAGCGGTTGTTAAGGCCCCAGTGCCTGAAAATGTGTCGCAACTGAGGTCATTCCTCAGATTGGTGAATTACTATCATAAGTTTTTGCCGAATTTGTCGACAATTTTGCACCCACTGAATGCCCTACTACAAACGGGAGTAGCATGGAAATGGAGCGATGATTGTAAGCGTGCTTTTCAGAAGAGTAAGGACTTAATCACTTCAAGGGAAGTATTGGCTCACTACAACCCAGCACTGCCGATCAGACTGGCGTGTGATGCGTCTCCCTACGGCATTGGGGCGGTACTGTCACATAAATTCCTTGATGGTTTAGAGAGGCCGATAGCTTTTGCGTCACGCTCGTTAACTTCTGCCGAGCGTAACTACGCTCAGATTGACAGAGAGGCCCTCAGCCTAGTGTGGGGGGTGAAGAAGTTCAATCACTACCTGCATGGTCAAAAATTTACTCTACGAACCGATCATCAACCTCTTGTCTCCATTTTCAACCCTCAGAAAGGCGTACCGATAATGACAGTGCAACGGCTGCAGAGATGGTCCCTTTTCCTAGGGGCACACCAATATGACATCGAGTATAAAGGAACTAAACAGCATGGAAATGCTGATGGATTGTCACGCCTACCGTTGCCGACGGTGGAAGAAGAAGACCTTGCAGTGGATCCAATGGAGTTATTCCACTCGACCATAGTCGAATGTCTACCTGTGACGAATGCAAACATAGAAAAGGAAACACGGAATGACCCGAAACTATCACGGGTCTATGATTTAACGGTGAAGGGATGGCCAGCACATGGCGAACCACTGCTGCCAGCATTCTCGCCGAGAAGAGAACAGCTGTCAGTGTGCAGAGGAACCTTGATGTGTGGATCCAGAGTAGTAATTCCACCTAAGTTGACGGATAGAGTACTCAATGAGCTTCATGAGGGTCATCTGGGTGGGGTAAAAATGAAGAACTTAGCCAGAGCGTTTGTGTGGTGGCCGCGAATCGATAGAGAAATCGAAGAGATGACCAAGAGCTGTGCAGGATGCCAGAAGGTCCAAAACGCCCCACCACAAGCTCCTCTGCATCCATGGGAGTGGCCCTCATCTCCATGGCAACGGGTGCACATTGATTTTGCTGGTCCCTTCATGGACTCGATGTTTTTAATTGCGGAGGATGCACATTCAAAGTGGCCAGAGGTAATAAAAATGTCCTCAACCACCACGGAAAAAACTATCACAGTTTTGCGAACCATATTCACCAGGAATGGGCTGCCTGAATAGATTTGCTCTGACAATGGACCACAGTTTGTGTCTGAAGAGTTCCGGATGTTCTTAAAGAACAATGGCGTTAAGCATTACATATCTGCCCCATATCATCCAGCCACTAATGGATTGGCCGAGAGATTTCTCCAAACATTCAAGAAGGCTATCAAAGCAATGTGTAATGAAGATATACCCCTACAACACAAGGTGGACAACTTCTTGTTTGCCTACCGGAATGCGACACATGCGGTTACCAACCAAACCCCAGCCATGATGTTCTTCAATCGAAGACTACAATGCCACTTGGATTTGGTTAAGCCAAACGCCCGAAGAGATGTGGAGAACAGGCAGTTTCAGAATATGAATGAAAGGCCGACCAGGAGTTTTAAGATAGGTCAACCAGTTTTGGCCCGGGACTACCGCACTGAGAAATGGCAGCCAGGAACGATTTGTACACGGCAAGGACCTCTCATGTATACCGTGGACGTTGGAGAGAGCATTGTAAGACGTCATGCTGACCAGATTCTAGAGTCACTGGAAAACATTAACTCCACACCACGATCTGATACACCTGGCAATGAAATCGACGTACCAATTGCAGCTACCGCAGAATCGGTGATATTGGAAGCAGATGAACCAAACAACGACATTGATCTCGACTCAACATTGCCAGAAGAACCTGATACCCCAAAGAGGCGTTATCCAGACAGAATCAGGAAGCCTCCTCAAAGACTGAACTTATAATTGCTTAAACTTAACCAATGTATCTGGCAACCGTAATTGTGATTGTAATTAGTTATCATTTAGTTGTTAAATGAATGTTATGTACTGTTTATCTAAAAGGGGAGGAATTGTTGTGTATGTACCTTTAAGAGAATAACTGGTCTCAGACTGCAGTACCGGCAGTGACCACCCCTGTATAAAAGGCGCTAGAGAGCCTCTGTTTGTTAGTTTCGCTATTGGCTTCCACCAGTAAAGACTTGTTTTTTTCACTCCTGCTAGTCCATGTCTCAATCATTCACGGATTTAACACACGTGATGTCAAGAAATGGCTGAGCGCACTGGATACAGCAAAGGCTATGGGCCCCGACAACATCCCAGCTATCATGCTGAAGACATGTGCTCCAGAACTAGCCGCGCCTCTAGCCAAGCTATTCCAGTACAGCTGCAACACTGGCATCTATCCGATAATTTTGAAAACTGCCCAGGTATGTCCTGTCCACAAAAAGCAGGACAAATCCAATCCGGCCAATTACCGCCCCATCAGTCTACTCTCAATCATCAGCAAAGTGATGGAAGGTGTCGTCGACAGTGCTATCAAGCGGCACTTACTCACCAATAATCTGCTCACTGATGTCCAGTTTGGAGTCCCCCAAGACCACCTGGCTTCCGACCTCATTACAGCCTTGGTCCAAACATGGACAAAGGAGCTGAATTTCAGAAATGAGGTGAGAGTGACTGCCCTTGACATCAATGCAGCATTTGACCGAGTGTGGCATCAAGGAGCCCTAGTAAAACTGAAGTCAATGGGAATCGGGGGGAAAACTCTCCACCGGCTGAAGTCATACCTAGCACAAAGGAAGATGGTTGTGGTGGTTGAAGGTTAATTTTCACAGCCCCAAGACATCGCTGCAGGAATTCCTCAGGGCAGTGTCCTAGGCCCAACCATCTTCAGCTGCTTCATCAATGACCTTTCCTCCAACATAAGGTTTTTTAATAGGGATGTCAGCGCTATTCACAACTCCTCAGATAATGAAGCAGTCCATGCCCGCATGCAACAAGACCTGGATGACGTTCAGGTTTGGGCTGATAAGTGGCAGGTAACATTCACCCCACAGAAGGCAATGACTATCTCCAACAAGCAAGAGTCTAACCACCACTGCTTGACATTCAACGGCATTACCATCGCTGAATCCCCCACCATCAACATCCTGAGGGTCACCATTGACCAGAAACTTAACTGGACCAGCCACATAAATACTGTGGCAACAAGAGCAGGTCAGAGGCTAGGTATTCTGTGGCGAGTGTCTCACCTCCTGACTCCCCAAAGCCTTTCCACCATCTACTAGGCACAAGTCAGGAGTGTGATGGAATACTCTCCACTTGCCTGGATGAGTGCAGCACCAACAACACTCAAGAAGCTTGACACCATCCAGGACAAAGCAGCCTGCTTAATTAGCACCCCATCCACCATTTTATACATTCACTCCCTCCACCACCAGCGTACCATGGCTGCAGTGTGCACCATCTACAAGATGCACTGCAGCAACTCACCAAGGCTCCTTCGGCAGCACCTCCCAAACCCACGACCTCTTCCAACTAGAAGGACAAGGGCAGCAGGTGCATGGGAACACCACCACCTGCAAGTTCCCCTCCAAGTCACACTCCATCCTGACTTAGAAGTATATTGCCGATCCTTCATCGTCGCTGGATCAAAATCCTGGAACACCCTCCCTAACAGCACAGTGGGAGTACCTTCACCGCATGGACTGCAGCGGTTCAAGAAGGCGGCTCCCCACCACCTTCTGATGGGCAATTAGGGATGGGCAATAAATGCTGGCATTGCCAGTGATGCCCACATCCCATAATCAAATTTAAAAAAAATAGCAAACAGTAAAATATTGCTTCAGAATATATCATATCTTATTACATGGAATAGTGAAGGATGGGAGCTGAACGAATTCAGGGAGCACCACAGCACATATATACATCAACTGAATTGTGGAACAATGGTGATCTGAATTTTTAAATTCCATTACGATTGCATTTGCTAAACAAGGTTAAACTGAGGAGCACAACAAATGCTACAAGCAGGAGGTACTCAGGATACAATATAAGTCTGAAATGCTTGATGTATTTTTGATGTTTGTGATTCTTTTGAATTATTGCTTTAGTGGAAAGATGCAAACAATTATTAAACATTGATATATTCTACTCTCAAATGTTTCCAAATATAAGAAGAGAGCTTTTTTATATTTAGTGAAAAATAAAGCTTACATTATTTAGTTCTGATGAAAGGTCGTCAACCTGAAATTTTAACTCAGTTTCGCTCTCCACAGATCCTGCCTGACCTGCTGACTGTCGCTCGCAGTTTCTGTTGTTATTCCTAGGTTATTTATGTCTGGAAAAGAGCAGCACCACTTCGCTTCATATTAACATAAAACATTTTTTTCCATGGTTTCCATATAAATCGGTACAAGAGGACGTATTTCTGGAGGGAGGAGCTTTTGGGGGTTCTGGTGAGAAGTTAGGTAGGTGAGGCTGAACAAGTCATGCAGGCCTTGTTGGGCCTTGCATCCATTTCCTTTTCCTGATTATTGTGAAGTTTTTTAATTATGTAGATTTAAAAGTTTAATACTTCAGAATATTCAGCACTTGAACTATGTAGATAATCCTTTATTTGCTGGGAAGTGGTGAAATTAATATGAAATCTGCAAAGTGCACTCAATATGTGAATAGTTAATGAGCTGTTTAACCAACAAAACATTCATGTCAATGACTTTTTCTCAGGCAAAGCAAGGCTCATGTTTACTTATGCCTTTGTTCTGAGCATGCCTAATATAGTGAAAAGAACATAGACAATAAAACACAGCAGGGTTTTTCTTTCCACTTATTCATATTGCACAGGGAAATTAATTATCTGCATACCATTCATCTGAAGCGAGGTACCATCAATTTTAAGTTATCTGGATCATTGAATGGACCTGACTGCATAATTTAGACATGTAGAATGGCATCGTATTATGATGGCCCATATTTATAATTGCAAATATAAGGGGTGAACAGGCCAATTAATCTAGTCAAGATTTCATCCTGTTGAGGTTTTAGTTTTCCATGGAGTTCTGGAAACCGTAAGGAGGGAACCAGGGAGAAAGTTGGTTCCCACAAGAATTATATAATCACAGAATCTGTGATAATAAGGTTCTACTGTTTCTGCATTAGGATACAAAGAAAATACATTTAGCTTATTATCTTTTAACACTTCAATCTTTCCAGTTAAGTTTTCTCATCCAAACACTGTCTGGATGGGGGGTGGTGGGGAATGAGGGTGGCTGGGGGCGGGGGGGGGGGGATGGGGTGGTGGGAGCCGGAGACCACCAATTATACTGAACGGCTTTTCTGAGGTTTCAGGTGTGAAAACATGTCAAGGTTTGCCTCAATGACACAACCATATTAATCCTATGAACCTGGACTTTAAATTGGAGGGCTACTTTTTGACAGGAGGGTTAAAGGTCAGGTTTTTGAGGATGGTGATAACAGCAACTTTGACGGGGAGATGGATGGCGCATTTGCAGAGGGAACCATTGACAATGTCAGTTAGCATAGGAGTCAGGATGGGAATTAGATGGTCAGGAGTTGAATGGGAAGGGAAGCAAGGGAGAAGGAATTGGGTTTCACAGACAAGATAAGCTTGGAGAGGAGGTGGGGCAGAAAAATTGGAGCTCAGGGTAGAGTGTTTGGGAGACTGGTGAGATGACAGGGAGGATACAACAGAAGCAACTGCATGGATTGTCTCAATCTTGATGATGAGTAAATCATGAGCTCCTCACACTTGGGCCCCGATTTTCGGCTTGTGTGGGAAATGGTCGGGTTTCCCCGAATATGGCTTTCTGACACACATAAAAAAGTGTCAGCCAGCTCCACGCAATTTTCCCTCAAGTGGCCAATTAATTCCCAGCATGTGGGAAGCCTTGCTAATTGTCCAATTCGAGTCAGAAATCCCCACAGTATGATGTCATCATTTGTGGTGCTTTCAAGGTCCACAGCAAGCATTGCATCCTCTGAAGGCTTCCAAATGAACCATACAGGATGGCAGAGGAGCCTGCAGCAGCTGTGGCCAGTGCCAGACCCCGAGCTGCCTTCAAATTCGACGAGGCTTCACTGCAGGCATTATTGGATGGGGTTAGGGCCCACAGGGAGGTCCTCTTCCCTAGGTCAGGGAGGAAGAGGCCTCCCACTGAGACCAATGCTGCATGGATGCAGGTGTCAGCAGATGCCAACTCGCTGCGAGTCACTAGAAGAACCTTGGCATTACATCTCTAACTCCTTCCTTTACTCCCCACAGTACCATCCAGAGCCCCCGTCCTCACTGTGGAGGAGGAAGAGGCTGTGCAGCCAGACTCCTCAGAGAAAGCTCCAACATCTGAGGGTGCAGCTTCAGGAGAAGTAAGTGCACCCAGCACCAGCACAGACACTCACACCTCGGGGGGACCTTCGGGACATAGAGTAGTGTTGTCACCTGGTGTTTCACAGCTCACAAGTGAGCCTCAGCAGATTCTGGAGACAGGGACAGCAGTGGAGAGTCCTCGTCGGAGGGCGCAGGACTCTGCCAGCTCAGCTCAGCTGCGCTGCATGTCGACACTCTGCCTTTGGGTCCATCCACAAGAGAGGAGGTGATGGATCTTCATGCACAGATGCAGGAGTCTCTGGCAGGTTTTGTCTCCAGGGTCACTGCGAGTGTGGAGCGAATGGAGGAGTCCATAGCGACCATGAGCAGAGCCTTTGTGGAGTCATTGGCGCATGAACGCATCACCATGGAAAGGCTGGCAACCTCCATGGAGGAGATAACTCGCCAGGGTACGGAAAACATGGTGAGTGCTCATAAGAGAATGACATCTCTTGAGGAGCATTGGCCATCTGTTGAACAGAGAAACCAGATCTTCATGGAAGTCCTTCTGAGTAGGACTGCCAGTGCAGAAACAGGTCCCACTGGCCCCCTAAAGTGCAGCAAGGTGCTCTCAAGCCACTTCCAAGCGCTGGCCCCTTCTGGCCTGTGCAGCTTCAGGTGAGTGAGCCGCAGCCTGGTGCGCCTGTTGCTGATCCTGCTGTTCCTGGTTCCACTGCTGCCACCTCTGCTGCTGGAGATCCTCTAATGGCAAGAAGGGAAGGAAAAAAAGGCGTCCCATGCTTCTCATAGATGCCTTCGCTGAGGAAGCGCTGAGTGAGGGTGGCGAGAGGGGCTTCCCAGGAGATCACATTGGAGAAGTGTGTGAGGCTCCAACCTTCCACAGCTGTGCCTAAGCCTTGAAGAAGTAGCCCCAAACCTGCAACAACAAGGTTCTTCAACATACAAGTGCTGTCCCTTTAAATCGCAGCTTCTCCGATTGACCTGCAGCTGAGAGCAAGCAAGCCGGCAAGCTTCACGCCAGGTCTCATCAGCGGGGTTCCCCGCAGGCGTGTTTCAGGTGGGGAAAGCCCCAAATTCGCAACGGCACCGGAAAATCCACTTCAACAAGGTAATTATTGGTCATTAGTGTGCCGACGACGAGTCCCGCCAGCGGCGGCCAGGACTGAAGCGGGTCACGCAGAAACGGCGGTCCGAAAGTCGGATGGAGCGGGGAATCAGGCGGGGGGGCGGGGGGGCCCGACCCGCTTTTTCGCCGATTTTCGGCCCCCGGCCGCACGAAAAGCCGCCCGACGGCTGCCAGAAAATTGACCCCTTGGTGTTTGAAGCGATGGTGCAGGGCTAGGGGAGAGGGATTTAAGCAGCCAGTTAGTTATGGAAGAGAGAAACCTGAGCTTATCCTTGCTTTCCGGAATGATCCGAGAATAGTAGGTAGCATTGGTTGAAGAGGCTGAAGTTCAGTAGTGTAGATATGGTGAAGCTGGGCAAGTTGTGCGTCAGGTAGATTTGAGTTAGCACCCGTCTGGCTTATGGTACCTGTACCAAGGGTACAACAGGGTGGGGGGAGGGAAAAAGTAATAATTTTTTGAGATTTAAGGCATTGAAGACAGAGGCGAGGGAGCAGTTAAGGAAGCCAACAGATGTAAGGATTTTATGATAGGTGAAGGGTCAAAAGTGAGGAATCTGAGCATTTGAGAGTAAGATTCTGGAAGACCTGGGAGAGAGTTTTTTTTATGGGTGGGTGATGAAGATAGTGAGATTGGTGAAGGAAAAGGGAATACGTATAGTAAGAAAAATGAAGAAGTGGTTAGTGGTACCAGGGATGAAAGACTTCAGTTACGTGAAGAGACTAGAGAAACTGGGGTTGTTCTCCTTAGAGCAGATAAGGTTAAGTGGAGATTTCATAGTAGTGTTCAAAATCATGAAGAGTTTTGGTAGAGTAAATAACGTGAAACTGTTTCCAGTGGCAGAAGTGTTGGTAAACAGAGGACACAGATTTAAGGTAATTGGCAAAAGAACCAGAGGTGACATAAGGAAAAAAATTATGCAGCGAGTTACATAGAAACACAGAAACATAGAAGATAGGAGCAGGGGTAGGCCATTCGGCCCCTCGAGCCTGCTCTGCCATTCAATGAGATAATGGCTGATCATCCAAATTCAGTAACCTGTTCCTGCCTTCTCTCCATATCCCTTGATCCCTTTAGCCTTAAGAAATATATCCAACTCCTTCTTGAATATATTTAATGAATTGGCCTCTACTGCCTTCTTTGGCAGAGAATTCCACAGGTTCACCACTCTCTGGGTGAAGAAATTCCTCCTCATCTCTGTCCTAAATGGCTTACCCCTTATCCTTAGACTGTGACCCATCGTTCTGGACTCCCCGACCATCGGGAACGTCCTTCCAGCATCTAGTCTGTCTAGTCCTGTTAGAATTTTATAAGTTTCAATGAGATCCCCTCTCATTCTTCTAAACTCCAGCGAATGCAAGCCCAATCGACCAATCTCTCCTCATACGTCATTCCTGCCATCCCAGGTATCAGCCCGGTGAATCTTCGCTGCACTCCTTCCATGGCAAGAACATCCTTCCTCAGATAAGGCGACCAAACTGCACACAATACTCAAGATGTGGTCTCACCAAGGCCCTGTACAACTGCAGCAAGACATCCTTGTTCCTGTACTCAAACCCTCTCGCTACGAAGGCCAACATACCATTTGCCTTCTTAACCGCCTGCTGCACCTGCATGCTTACTTTCAGCGACTGGTGCACAAGGACGCCCAGGTCTCGTTGCACTTCCCCTTCTCCCAATCTATTGCCATTCAGATAATAATCTGCCTTCCTGTTTTTGACACCAAAGTGGATAACCTCGCATTTATCCACGTTATATTGCATCTGCCATGCTTCTGCCCAATCACCCAATCATACTGGAGTTTCTCGGTATCCTCCTCATAGCACACATGCCCACCCAGCTTTGTGTCATCTGTAAACTTGGAGATATTACATCTAGTTCCCTCGTCCAGATCATTAATATATATTGTGAATAGCTGGGGTCCAAGGACCGATCCCTGCGGTACCCCACTAGTCACTGCCTGCCACTTGGAAAAAGAGCCATTTATTCCAACTCTTTGCTTTCTGTCTGCCAACCAGTTCTCTATCCAAGTCAATACCTTGCCCCCAATCCCATTTGCCTTAATTTTACACGTTAATCTCTTATGCGGGACCTTATCGAAAGCCTTTTGAAAATCCAAATACACCATATCCACTGGTTCTCCCTTATCTATTTTACCAATTTACATCCTCAAAAAATTCCAGTAGATTAGTCAAGCACGATTTACCTTTTGTAAATCCATGTTGACTTTGTCCGATCCTGTCACTGTTTTCCAAGTGCTCTGCTATTACATCCTTCATAATGGACTCTAGCATTTTCCCCACTACCGATGTCAGCCTCACCGGTCTGTAATTCCCCGTTTTCTCTCTACCACCTTTTTGAACAGTGGGGTTACATTAGCTACCCCCCAATCCATGGGTACTGTTCCAGAGTCTATCGAATTTTGGAAGATGACCAGCAATGCATCTACTATTTCTAGGGCCACTTCCTTAAGTACCCTAGGATGTAGATTATCAGGCCCTGGGGATTTATTGACCCTCAATCCCATCAATTTCCCTAACACCATTTCCCTACAAGTACTGATTTCTATCAGTTCCTCCCTGTCACAAGACCCTATGTTCCCCGACATCTTTGGGAGTTTATTTGTGTTCTCCTTTGTGAAGACAGAACCAAAGTATGTATTTAATTGGTCTGCCATTTCTTTGTTCCCCATTATAAATTCCCCTGATTCTGACTGCAAGGGACCTACGCTTGACTTCACCAATCTTTTTCTCTTCACATATCTATAAAAGCTTTTACAGTCAGTTTTTATGTTTCCTGCAAGCTTACTCTCATACTCTATTTTCCCCCTCTTAATTAATCCCTTTGTCCTCCTTTGTTGAATGCTGAACTGCTCCCAATCCTCAGGTTTACTGCTTTTTCTGGCAAATTTATATGTCCTCTCCTTGGATCTTATGCTATCCCTAATTTCCCTTGTTAGCCATGGTTGAGTCACCTTTTTTGTTTTATTTTTATGCCAAATTGGGATGAACAAATTCTGTAGTTCCTCCATGCGATCTTTGAATGTTTGCCATTGCCCATCCACCGTCAAACCTTTGAGTGTCATTCCCCAATCAATCCTAACCAACTCACACCTCATACCATCATAGTCCCCTTTATTTAAATTCAGGACCCTAGTCTCTGAGTCAACTATTTCAGTCTTCATCTTAATGAAGAATTCTATCATATTATGATCGCTCTGACCCAAGGGGCCTCACACAACATGATTGCTAATTAATCCTTTCTCATTACATAATACCCAGTCTAAGATGGCCTGATCTCTAGTTGGTTCCTCGACATATTGGGCCAGGAAACCATCCTGTATATACTCCAGGAATTTCTTCTACACAGTATTGTTACTAATTTGGTTAACCCAATATATATGTAGATTAAAGTCACCCATGATAACTACTGTGCCCTTATTGCACGCTTCTCTAATTTCCCATTTAATGCCATCCCCGACCTCCGCATTACTGTTTGGAGGTCTATATACCACTCCCACTAACGTTTTTTGCCCCTTGGTATTTTTCAGTTCTACCCAGATTCCACATTATCAGAGCTAATATCTTTCCTTTCAATTGTGTTAATCCCCTCTTTAACCAGCAATGATACCCCACCTCCTTTTCCTTTTTGCCTATCTTTCCTGAATATTGAATACCCCTGGATATTGAGTTCCCAGCCTTGGCCACCCTGGAGCCATGTTTCCGTAATCCCAATCATATCATATTTGTTTACCTCTATATGCGCAGGCAATTCATCCAACTTATTACGAATGCTCCTTGCATTAAGACACAGAGGGGGAGAAATTGAGTATAGTGTGGCGGAGCCACCAGGGGATTCAGGACAATTGTTTATAATTCCTTTAACAGCAATGTAGTGCAACCGGGGGCTGCACCTTTAATGTATCTGTTAACTTTACTATGGTTTCTTTCCTTTACTTCGCATGATGACGTCATGCCGCCCGTCACGTGATCCCCCAACGGCGGGAAGAACGTGATGACGTCATGATGACAGTGCTCGGTACCTTCTAGCAGTTCTAGAGAGGCTTTCAACCAGACCAGACCTATTTGCATTGTATCCAGCAGTTTACTGTTTAACTTCGTTTGTTCATTAAATTTTATTGTTTTTGATTCTCTGCGTCCATCTCAATTCTTCAGCTAGGAACGTCCATTCCTACATTGGTGACGCCGATTTCTTCGAACAATTTTCATTGAAGTTACATCATGGACACGAATGCCATCACCCTCAAACTGCCGCAATTTTGGGAGCAAAAACCAGCCGCGTGGTTTTTCCAGGCGGAAGCCCAATTTGCAATCCGGGGAGTAGTAGCGGATTCGACCCGTTATTATTACATGGTCTCCACCCTCAAGAGTGCCACGGCCTCGCGGGTTGTCAGCCTCCTCGGGAGTCCTCCAGACGATGGCAAATACGAAGCTTTAAAAACACGGTTACTGCAGGTTTTCAGTCTGTCCAAGTCGGAGCGCGCTCGCAGACTTATCTCCATGCCCGGCCTCGGGGACTCAAAGCCGTCAGAGCTCATGAGCCAGATGCTCACGCTCTTGGGCTCGGAATCAGAATGTTTTCTGTTCCGGGAGTTGTTTCTCTGCCAGTTGCCAGAGCCAGTACAGGCGGCCTTGGCCAATTCCGCGATCACGGACTGTGCTGAACTCGCTGCAGAAGTGGATAAAATTTTCACCGTCACACAACAATGTTGTGCGGCCACGAGGCACCCATCCCCCACAAGAGCGAAGCCGACTCCTCCGCCAGCAGGCTGGTGTGCATACCACGCTCATTTTGGCACGAAAGCCCGATGCTGCCGTCCTCTCTGCAGTTTTTCCCCAAAAAGAAAACCTACCTCAAACCAGAGGTTTCTGAGAAGGGCAACAGGGCCTGAGGGACACGCCGGAGTTACGATGGCTGTCGGTTCCGCAGGGAAACTCCTTTATATCACAGACTCCCTGTCAGGTCGACGTTTTCTCTGTGATACTGGCTCCCAGTGCAGTATCCTACCAGCGTCGAAGCTCGATCTTCAAT
Source organism: Somniosus microcephalus (assembly GCF_052327205.1). Lineage (NCBI taxonomy): Eukaryota > Metazoa > Chordata > Chondrichthyes > Squaliformes > Somniosidae > Somniosus > Somniosus microcephalus. The sequence goes on along the minus strand of NC_140997.1, from coordinate 162,746,419 downwards.
CCGGCGGTCACGGTCCCTCCCTCGAGGCAGCCAATGGTGTGGCCATCTGCATGTTCGGAAAGCGTAGGATCCAGTTGTGTTTTGGCAGCCAGCATTTCGTTTGGGAGTTCATCACGGCGAAAGTCTCACAGGCCATCCTGGGGTCAGATTTTTTTTGCGCCAATGGTTTTCTCATCGACGTCCAGCACTGCCAGTTAATCAACGCGGCCACCTTTCATTTGGTCCCCTGCCACCGCAGCACCACTGTGTCTTGGTCAGTTGCCTGTGCAGTCCCATCTCCAGATGAATTCTCTCGTCTTCACGGTGAGTTTCCGGAACTCACCAGGCCCACTTTTTCTTCTTCAGTCGCGAGGCACGGTGTAGCATACCACATTACCACGACAGGATCCCCAGTTTATGCACGGGCTCGAAGGCTGGAACCCGGTAAACTCGCAGCCGCAAAGGCGGAGTTCCATACCATGGCGCGCCTGGGAATTATTCGATGATCGAATAGTCCTTGGTCTTCACCATTGCACATCGTTCCTAAACCAGGCGACGGATGGCGACCATGCGGCGACTTCAGGTGCCTGAATGAAGCCACTACTCCAGATCGGTACCCGATGTCCGGGGGTATCATCAAATGCCCGTTCATCCTCAGGACATCCCCAAAACCGATGTCATCACGCCTTTCGGGCTCTTTGAGTTCCTTCGTATGCCATTTGGGTTGAAGAACGCAGCGCAAGCCTTCCAGCGTCTCATGGATTCTGTGTTGCGCGATATGCCGTTCATCTTCGCCTACCTCGATGACATCCTCATCGCCAGTACCAGCAAGAAAGAGCACATTATGCACTTGCATACCCTTTTTTCTCGTCTCAGCCAGCATGGCCTTATTATCAACCCGGCCAAGTACCAGTTTGGCTTACAAAGCATTGATTTTCTGGGACACAGAATCACCTCAGAAGGCGCTGTTCCGCTGGCTACGAAGGTGGAGGCAGTTACCTCGTTCCCGCGTCCTCAGACCATCAGGGCTCTCCAGGAATTCCTGGGGATGGTCAATTTTTATCATCGTTTCGTCCCCAAGGCGGCCTTGTTAATGCAACCATTGTACGAGGCTCTAAAAGGTAAATCAGGTAAAGACCCCATCGGCTGGACACCCCAGATGGACCAGGCGTTCCTCAACACTAAGGACGCTTTGGCTGATGTGACCCTGTTAGTGTTAGATCCGTGTGTTAATGGAGACACGGAATGCAGGAGTTGATTTAACAAGTGTTTACTGAACAAAGTCTGGAGGTGAACTAACTACACAAGACGCTACACAGGCTTATATACCCGAGTGGTCACTACTGGTACTACAGTATACAGGGGCTTCAAAAACATAGTTCCTCTTAAAGGTACATACACTACAATTCCTCCCCTTTTAGATAAATAGTACATAAAATTTTAAGTAATCATTAAATAACATTTTTTACAAGAACAATAATATACACATTTGCTGAAGTTAATCAATTACAAATTCAGTCTCTCTGGAGGCTTCCTGACTCGGTCCGGATAACGCCTCGGTGGTGTAGTAGGTTTCGGTGGTGTAGTAGGTTCTTTTGGCAAGGTCGATTTGGCTTCCATGCCAGTGTCGGTTTCATCTGGTTCCAGTATCACCGGATCGGAGGTAGTATAGAGTTGTGGTGTAGGTTGTCCTTTTTCGGATGACACTATGATCTGGTCAGCATGGCGCCTTATTATGCTTTCTCCAATGTCCACGGTGTACATCAGCGGTCCTAGTCGTGTACAAATAGTTCCAGGCTGCCATTTCTCGGTACGGTAGTCCCGGGCCAAAACTGGTTGACCTATCTGGAAGGTTCTAGTTGGCCTTTCATTCATGCTTTGAAATTGCCAGCTCTCTACGTCCCTTCTGATGTTTGGCTTGACCAAATCCAGCCGGCATCTTAGTCTTCTATTGAAAAACATTATGGCGGGGGTTTGGTTTGTAACCACATGTTTTGCATTCCTGTACGCAAACAAGAAGTTATCTACCTTATGTTGTAGATTTGTGTCTTCATTACCCATGGCCTTTATGGCCTTCTTGAAGGTCTGGACAAACCTTTCAGCTAATCCATTGGTGGCGGGATGGTATGGGGCGGACGTGTAGTGCTTAACCCCATTGTTTGTTAAGAACTTCCTGAATTCTTCGGATACAAATTGCGGTCCATTATCAGAACAGATCTGTTCAGGCAGCCCATTCCTGGTGAATATGGTCCTTAATACTGTGACAGTTTTTTCCGTGGTGGTGGAGGACATCTTTATTACCTCCGGCCACTTGGAGTGTGCATCCACCGCGATTAAGAACATTGAGTCCATAAATGGACCAGCAAAATCGATATGTACCCTTTGCCATGGAGATGAGGGCCACTCCCATGGATGTAGAGGGGCTTGTGGTGGGGCGTTTTGGACCTTCTGGCATCCTAGACAGCTCTTGGTCATTTCTTCGATGTCTCCATCGATACCTGGCCACTACACAAACGCTCTGGCTAAGTTCTTCATTTTCACTCCACCCAGATGCCCCTCGTGAAGCTCCTTTAGCACTTTATCCTTGAGTTTCGGTGGAATCACCACTCTGGATCCACACATCAAGGTTCCTCGGCACACTGACAGCTGTTCTCTTCTTTGTGAGAATGCTGGCAACAGTGGTTCACCATGTGCTGGCCATCCCTTCACCGTTAAATCGTAGACTCGTGAGAGAGTCGGGTCATTTCTCGTTTCCTTTTCAATGGTAGAATTTGTCACCGGTAGACATTCCACTATGGTCGAGTGGAACATCTCAACTGGGTCCACTGTAGGTACCTCTTCTACCGTTGGCAACAGTAGGTGCGATAAACCGTCAGCATTCCCATGCTGTTTTGTTCCTTTGTATTCTATGTCATATTGGTGTGCCCCTAGGAAAAGGGACCACGTCTGTAGCCTTTGCGCTGTCATAATGGGAACGCCCTTTTTAGGGTTGAATATGGAGACGAGGGGTTGATGGTCAGTCAACAAGGTAAATTTTTGTCCGTGTAGGTAATGGTTGAATTTCTTCACCCCCCACACCAGGCTGAGTGCCTCCCTGTCGATCTGGGCATAGTTACGCTCAGCTGAGTTCAATGAGTGTGACGCAAAAGCTATCGGCCGCTCCGAGCCATCAGGGAATCTATGCGATAATACCGCTCCCACGCCATAAGGGGATGCATCGCACGCCAGTCTGATTGGCAGTGATGGGTTGTAATGAGCCAACACTTCCCTGGACGTGATCAAGCCTTTGCATTTATGGAAGGCACGTTTACAGTCTTCGCTCCATTTCCAAACTACTCCCGTTTGTAGCAGTGCGTTAAGAGGGTGCAGAACCGTCGACAAGTTTGGTAAAAATTTATGATAGTAATTTATTAATCCCAGGAATGACCTTAATTGTGAGACATTTACAGGCGCTGGGGCCTTTACGACCGCTTCAATTTTTTCAGGTGACTTATGTAACCCTTCTTCGTTAATGACATGGCCACAATATGATATTTGTTTCTGGAAAAATTCGCACTTGGGGTGATTTGCTCGGAGGCCCCGTTCTCTCAGCCTGGTGAGCACCTGCTCAAAGTTGGCAAGGTGCTCATTGTTGTTTTCTCCTGTTACAAGGATGTCGTCTCGGTAGCATTGAGTCCTCGGAATCCCTTGCAGGACTTGCTCCATAGCTCTTTGCCAGATAGCCGGACCTGATGCCACTCCGAAAACCAGTCGGCTGTACTGGTACAGGCCTTTTTGTGTGTTTATCGTGAGATACTTTTTAGAGGCCTCCTCAACCTCCATCTGTAGATGTGACTGTGCCAAGTCAATTTTGGTGAAACGTTTCCCTCCGGATAGTGAGGCGAAAATATCTTCTATCCTCGGAAGAGGATACTGTACCGTGTGAAGAACTGGGTTTACAGTCACCTTGAAGTCCCCACAGATGCGAATTTTTCTCTGTTCTTCAGATTTATCATTATTCAACGTTTTCTTCATGACCGGGACGATGGGTGTTGCCCACTCGCTCCAATCTACCTTGGATAACACGCCTGCTTTTTCCAAATTCTACAGCTCTGCCTCGACGGCTGGACGAATTGCATATAGCACCGGCCTTGCCTTAAAAAACTTGGGAAATGCCGCATCTTCCACTTTTATTGAGGCGGTGGCGCCTTTCAGGGTTCCTAGTTCCTGTTGAAACACTTCTTTGGCGTTAGCCAAGATTTCTTTTAATCGTCCAGGTATGACGTCATCATCATTTTTTTTCTTACTGGTCACCGTCAGTGCCTGAATGGAGTGCCATTCTAAACGTATCTTTCTGATCCATTCACGTCCCAACAGCAGTGGACCACCATCTTGCAGAACGTATAAATGCAACTTCTGTATTTCCTTGCCGTTGTATACAACAGGCACCCTTACTTTCCCTCTGGGGTATACTTTCTGCCCCGTATATGTCTTCAAGATACTGGATGTGTCATTCAAAGGTATATGCGGAAATAGCCGCTCGTAATCCCGTCGACTTATGACGGTCAGAGCTGATCCTGTATCGAGCTCCATTTTACATAGAAACATAGAAGATAGGAGCAGGAGTAGGCCATTCGGCCCTTCGAGCCTGCTCCGCCATTCAATGTGATCATGGCTAATCATCCAAATTCAGTACCCTGTCCCTGCCTTTTCCCCATATCCCTTGATCCCTTCAGCCTCAAGAAACATATCCAACTCTTTCTTGAATATATTTAATGAATTGGCCTCCACCGCCCTCTGTGGCAGAGAATTCCACAGGTTCACCACTCTCTGGGTGAAGAAATTCCTCCTCATTTCAGTCCTAAATGGCTTACCCCTTATCCTTAGACTATGACCCCTGGTTCTGGACTCCCCGGCCATCAGAAACATCCTTCCTGCATCTAGTCTGTCCAGGCCTGACAGAATTTTATAGGTTTCGATGAGATCCCCTCTCAATCTTCTAAACTCCAGTGAGTATAAGCCCAATCGACACAATCTCTCCTCATATGTCATTCCTGCCATCCCAGGTATCAGCCTGGTGAATCTTCGCTGCACTCCCTCCATGGCAAGAACATCCTTCCTCAGGTAAGGTGACCAAAACTGCACACAATACTCAAGGTGCGGTCTCACCAAGGCCCTGTACAACTGTAGCAAGACATCCTTGTTCCTGTACTTGAACCCTCTTGCTACGAAGGCCAACATACCATTTGCCTTCTTAACCGCCTGCTGCACCTGCATGCTTACCTTCAGCGACTGGTGCACAAGGACACCCAGGTCTCTTTGCACTTCCCCTTCTCCCAATCTATTGCCATTCAAATAATAATCTGCCTTCCTGTTTTTGCCACCAAAGTGGATAACCTCACATTTATCCACATTATAGTGCATTTGCCATGTTTCTGCCTAATCACCCAACCTGTCCAAATCGTACTGGAGTTTCCCGACATCCTCCTCGCAGCTTACCCTCCCGCCCAGCTTTGTGTCGTCTGCAAATTTGGAGATATTACAACCAATTCCCTCGTCCAGATCATTAATATATATTGTGAACAGCTGGGGTCCTAGGACCAATCCTTGCGGTACCCCACTAGTCACTGCCTGCCACTCGGAAAACGACCCGTTTATTCCAACTCTTTGCTTTCTGTCCGCCAACCAGTTCTCTATCCAAGTCAATACCTTGCCCCCAATCCCATGTGCCTTAATTTTGCACGCTAATCTCTTGTGTGGGACCTTATCGAAAGCCTTCTGAAAGTCCAAATACACCACATCCACTGGTTCTCCCTTATCTATTTTACCAGTTACATCCTCAAAAAATTCCAGTAGATTAGTCAAGCATGATTTACCTTTTGTAAATCCATGTTGACTTTGTCCGATCCTGTCACTGCTTTCCAAGTGCTCTGCTATTACATCTTTTATAATAGACTCTAGCATTTTCCCCACTACCGATGTCAGGCTTACCAGTCTATAATTCCCCGCTTTTTCTCTACCACCTTTTTTGAATAGTGGGGTAACATTAGCTACCCTCCAATCCATGGGTACCGTTCCAGAGTCTATCGAGTTCTGGAAGATGATCAGTAATGCATCTACTATCTCTCGGGCCACTTCCTTAAGTACCCTGGGATGTAGACCATAAGGCCCTGGGGATTTATCAGCCTTCAGTCCCATCAATTTTCCTACCACCATTTTCCTACAAATACTGATTTCTTTCAGTTCCTCGCTTTCATCAGACCCTATGTTCCCTGGCATCTCTGGGAGGTTATTTGTGTCCTCCTTTGTGAAGACAGAACCAAAGTATGCATTTAGTTGGCCTGCTATTTCCTTGTTTCCCATTATAAATTCCCCTGATTCTGACTGTAAGGGACCTACGCTTGACTTCACTAATCTTTTTCTCTTCACATATCTATAAAAGCTTTTACAGTCAGTTTTTATGTTCCCTGCTAGCTTACTCTCATATTCTATTTTCCCTTTCTTAATTAATCCCTTTGTCCTCCTTTGTTGACTCCTAAACTGCTCCCAATCCTCAGGATTATTGCTTTTTCTAGCCAATTTATATGTCCTCTCCTTGGATCTTATGCTATCCCTAATTTCCCTTGTTAGCCACGGTTGAGTCACCTTTTTTGTTTTATTTTTACGCCAAACTGGGATGAACAAATTCTGTAGCTCATCCATTCGGTCTTTGAATGTTTGCCATTGCCTATCCACCGTCAACCCGTTGAGTGCCATTCCCCACTCAATCCTACCCAACTCGCTCCTCAGACCATTGTTGTTTCCTTTATTTAAATTGAGGACCCTTGTCTCTGAGTCAACTACTTCATTCTCCATCTTAATGAAGAATTCGATCATATTATGATCGCTCCGACCCAAGGGGCCTCGTACAACAAGATTGCTAATTAATCCTTTCTCGTTGCACAATACCCAGTCTAAGATGGCCTGATCTCTGGTTGGTTCCTCGACATATTGGTCCAGGAAACCATCCCGTAAACACTCCAGGAATTCCTCCTCCACAGTATTGTTACTAATTTGGTTGGCCCAATCTATATGTAGATTAAAGTCACCTATGATGACTGCTGTGCCCTTATTGCACGCTTCTTTAATTTCCCTTTTAATGCCATCCCCAACCTCCACCTTACTGTTTGGAGGTCTATATACCACTCCCACAAATGTTTTTTTCCCCTTAGTATTTCTCAATTCTACCCATACAGATTCCACATCATCAGAGCTAATATCCTTCATTACAATTGTGTTAATCCCTTCTTTAACCAGTAATGCTACCCCACCTCCCTTTCCTTTTTGCCTATCTTTCCTGAATATCGAATACCCCTGGATGTTGAGTTCCCAGTCTTGGCCATCCTTGAGCCACGTTTCTGTAATCCCAACCAAATCGTATTCATTTACCTCTATTTCTGCAGCCAATTCATCCACCTTATTACAAATGCTCCTCACATTAAGACACAAAGCCTTCAGGCTTGTTTTTTTAACGCTCTTAGACCTATTAGAATTATTATTTACTGTGGCCATGTTTGATTTAAACCGTTGATTTATCTGACTGCCACTTTTGTTTTTCTCCTTCCTATCTTTTGCTTTTATCCCTGTTTTCCTTTCCTCTGTCTCCCTGCTCAGGTTCCCAACCCCCTGCCATTTTAGTTTAAACCCCCCCGAACAGTGCTAGCAAACCTCCCCGCAAGGATATTTGTCCCGCTCTGGTTCAGGTGCAACCCGTCCGACTTGTACAAGTCCCACCTTTCCCAGAAGCAGGCCCAGTGATCCAGGAATCTAAAGCCCTCCCTTCTGCACCAACTCTTTAGCCACGCATTCATCTGCTCTATCCTCCTATTCCTATACTCACTAGCACGTGGCACCGGGAGTAATCCAGAGATTACAACCTTTGAGGTCCTGCTCTTTAATCTGCTACCTAGCTCCCTAAATTCTTGTTGCAGGACCTCATCCCTCTTCCTTCCTATGTCGTTGGTCCCAATGTGAACCACAACCTCTGCCTGTTCACCATCCCCCTTCAGAATGCCCTGCAGCCGTTCAGTGACATCCTTGACCCTGGCACCAGGGAGGCAACAAACCATCCTGGAGTCACGTCTACGGCCACAGAACCGTCTATCTGTTCCCCTTACGATAGAATCCCCTACCACTATTGCTCTCCCACTCTTTTTCCTCCCTTCCTGAGCAGCAGCAACACCCCCAGTGCCAGGAAGTTGGCTGCTGCTGCCTTCCTCTGGTGAGTCATCCCCCTCAACAGTATCCAAATTGGTATACCTGTTTGAAAGGGAGATGGCCACAGGGGTCTCCTGCACTACCTGCCTGCTTCTACTGCTCCGCCTGGTAGTCACCCATTTCCCTTCTGCCTGTGCAGCCCTACCCTGCGACGTGACCAACTCATCAAACGTGTAATCCATGACCCTCTCAGCATCGTGAATGCTCCACAACCCATGCATCTGCAGCTCCAGCGCCTCAATACGGCCCGTTCGTAGCTGCAGCTGGATGCATTTCTGGCACACGTGGTCATCAGGGACACTGGCAGCGTCTCTGAATTCCCACATAGAGCAAGAGGACCTATTAGAATTATTATTTACTGTGGCCACGTTTGATTTAAACCATTGATATCTCTGACTGCCACTTTTGTTTTTCTCCTTCCTATCTTTTGCTTTTATCCCTGTTTTACTTTCCTCTGTCTCCCTGCTCAGGTTCCCAACCCCCTGCCATTTTAGTTTAAACCCCCTGGATCACTGGGCCTGCTTCTGGGAAAGGTGGGACTTGTACAAGTCCCCATTTGACTGGGGACCCCGCTATCGTGAGGGTAACCCAAATGGTCTGGTAATCTTCTTTGGCAATTACATTATGTAATTTGAGACAGCTTAGTCTCTTGTTTCCAGAGTCGCTATCACTCTTCTGGTCTTTGGAGCTACTGTCCGTCATCATTTGTACCTTTCTGTACTTTTTCTTATTGACCTTTTTACTGTCAGCGGATTTTTTTCCAGATCTGCATACACGTGCAATGTGTCCCATCTTTCCGCATTGCCTGCATGCTTTGTCCTTGAACCAGCAGTCCTTCTGGTCATGGGTGAATCTGCCGCAGCGATAACATCTCTCGAAACCCCTTGTCATTTCATGGGTGCCGAAGTCCTGTGGCTTTTGCTGTATCTCTGCAGCTCCTCTTGCTGCTGCTTCGTATGATACAGCCACACTGAAAGCCTTGTCCAGTGTCAAATCTTTCTCAGAAAGTAGTCTTTTCTGTGTTCCTTCGCTTAGGAGACCGCAGACGAATTTGTCTCGTAGAGAATCTGCCAGTCCTGCCCCGAATTGGCAGTGCTTTGACAGCTTTCGTAATTCGGTGAGGTAATCAGCGTTACTTTCATTCTTGTGCTGATTCCTCCTGAAGAATTTGAATCGTTCCGCTATCAGCAGCGGTGTTGGGTTTAAGTGCTCCTGTAAGGTATCAACAATCTCCTTAAAATTCTTGTCCATCGGTTTGGCTGGAGTGATCAAGTTTCGTAACAGCCCGTATGTCCTTGCGCCCATCAGATTTAGAAGTACCGATGCCTTTTTATCATCCGCTACTTCATTCGCCTTGCAATATACCTCCACTCTTTCCACATATGTGGTCCAATCTTCTATATCACTATCGAAAGCAGTAATATTGCCAGTCTTCGGCATCTTGAAAATCTAAAATGGCGCTTCCCGCGCTTTTCCTCCGTCCCCGATGGATCAAAATGGCGCCTCCCGCGCTTTTCTTTCTTCCCTGCCGAGTTAAGATGGCGCCTCCCGTGCTTTCCCACCGCTGCCGCTGCTGCCAACGCTGTTCTCCGCGGTTCCCGTTGCGACCTGCAGTTTTTCGTGGCATTTCTATTTTTTTTTATATATATATCTCTTCAATCGTTTCTCCGTTACTTGGAGAACCGTTCCCATCGTGGAGCGGACCCTCTGGGACTTTCCCCTCCCTCTGCTCGGTCCGAACGCTGACCTGCTTTGCAGCACCGGCCACGCCCTGAGTGCTCCACCCTCTCTCTCTCTTTGCTTCTGCTTCCTGACTCGCTGCCCGGCCCCATTGCAGAGCCATCCGATCGAGCTCTAGCCCGCAGCAGCCCAGGAAGGATCAGTGCACTACCTGCCACCAGCCCAGTTTGCTGGTGAAACCACAGGTTTTTTTTTTTCTTGCTTCTGGCTTTGACCTTCGTCTGAGGAATCGATCCCCTTGAGGTGCTGCCGAATTGCAGGTAAGTTCGTTTCTAACTCGTCGCCACTGTTAGATCCGTGTGTTAATGGAGACACAGAATGCAGGAGTTGATTTAACAAGTGTTTACTGAACAAAGTCTGGAGGTGAACTAACTACACAAGACGCTACACAGGCTTATATACCGAGTGGTCACTACTGGTACTACAGTATACAGGGGCTTCAAAAACATAGTTCCTCTTAAAGGTACATACACTACAATTAGCACATCCTCTTCCAGGTGCAACCATCGCCCTTACCACAGATGCATCTGACTATGCCATTGGGGCAGTGCAGGAGCAATTGGTCAATGGCACGTGGCAACCACTGGCTTTCTTCAGCCGCCAATTGCGAAAAAATGAACGCAAATACAGTACCTTTGATAGGGAGTTATTGGCACTTTTCCTGGCCATCCGCCATTTTCGCTTCTTACTGGAAGGACGCCCATTCACAGCTTTCGTAGACCACAAGTCACTTACGTTTGCCATGGCCAAGACAGCGGAACCATGGTCGGCTCGGCAACAACGTCATCTTATGTTCATATCAGAATTTACAACAGACATACATATGTGTCTGGCAAGGACAACCTGGTGGCGGATTGTCTCTCCCGCGCCCCGGTCCACACAGTCCACCTGGGAATCGACTATGTTGGTTTGGCAGAAGAACAGATTGCAGACCCTGAAGTGCAGGCACACCTTCCAGCTTACAAGTGGCTGATGTCAGTTTTCAGGCCGCAGGGACCACACTCCTTTGCGACATCTCAATGGGAGTCCCCCGACCAATTGTGCCAGTTGAATGGTGCAGGAAAGTTTTCGACGCAATCCACGGTTTGTCGCACCCTGGTATGAGGGCTTCACAACGACTCATGGCAAAGAAGTTCATCTGGAAAGGCATGCACCTCGACGTCCGTGACTGGACCAATACCTGCGTGAGTTGTCAGAAGTCCAAAATCCAATGCCATGTTAAGGCCCCAGTGGCCACTTTTCCAGTTCCAGAGCGTTGCTTCGACCATGTTCACGTGGACCTGGTTGGCCCTCTCCCTTCTTCTCGTGGTTTCAAGCATCTTCTCACCGTGGTAGACCGCACCACCCGGTGGCCAGAGGCAATTCCTTTGGTTGCCACCACAGCGGCGGACATTTCCAGAGCCTTCATCTCGTCATGGGTGGCTCGGTTCGGGGTACCGGCCGAAATCTCCTCCGACCGAGGACCTCAATTTACCTCAGAACTTTGGAATGCCGTGGCTCAGAGTTTGGGTACCAAGCTTCATCGCACCACCGCCTATCATCCACAGGCAAACGGTCTGTGCGAGAGATTTCACAGGTCCCTTAAAGCTGCACTGCGTGCTAGTCTTCGTGGGACTGGTTGGGTGGACAGGCTCCCTTGGGTGCTGCTGGGTCTTCGCACGGCTCCTAAGGACGACCTGCAATCTTCTTCTGCAGAACTGGTTTACGGCCAACCACTCAGAGTTCCTGGCGATTTTCTTCCTCCTCACACGGAACCCTGGTCCGCAGCTCAGCAGCTCGTCCGCCACCAAGAGGCGGCTAAGAATTTCATCCCAGTGCCTATGTCTCATCATGACCTGCAGCGCTCCCATGTCCCGGTGGAGCTTAAGAGCGCCGAATACGTTTTCATTAGTCAAGATGCTCACAGAGACCCGCTCAAACCGCCTTACAATGGTCCGTTCCGCATCATCTCCTCAGGTGACAAGTCTTTCACAGTCGACGTCGGCAGTAAGCCTGACCACATCTCCATCGACCGGTTAAAACCGGCTCATCTGGATCTGAGCAAGCCAGTCGTCACCGCTCAACCGCCTCGTCGTGGGCGTCCACCGTCGACCGTCGGTCCAGTACAGCCACAGCCAGCCACTTCTTCTCCTATGCCTGCGGCACCATCCCAACCACGGCCAACTTCCAGTTCGGCTTCTAGCGCTTCGTTCCAGTTGCCAGAGTATCGCAGTCGGTCAGACAGACTCGTCAGACCCCCTTCTCGTCTTACGTTTTCTGTTAAAGACAATTCTGGGGGGGCGTATGTGGCGGAGCCACCAGGGGATTCAGGACAATTGTTTATAATTCCTTTAACAGCAATGTAGTTCAACCGGGGGCTGCACCTTTAATGTATCTGTTAACTGTACTATGGCTTCTTTCCTTTACTCCGCGTGATGACATCATGCCACCAGTCACGTGATCCCCCAACGGCGGGAAGAACGTGATGATGTCATGATGTCAGTGCTCGGAACCTTCTAGCAGTTCTAGAGAGGCTTTCAACCAGACCAGACCAATTTGCATTGTATCCAGCAGTTTACTGTTTAACTTCGTTTGTTCATTAAATTTTATTGTTTTTGATTCTCTGCGTCCATCTCAATTCTTCAGCTAGGAGCCTCCATTCCTACAATAGCCCCGTTTGGGGCGCCAGCCTCGCCAGGGCGCTAAAAGTAGCGCCCCGGAAGCATTCGCGGCTGCCCGGTTGAAATTGAGTGGTAGCGCCCCTATGGGAAGCGCGGCGCTACTGGAGGCGGCCCGCATCCCTCTTGGGGTGCTGCGACTGAATATCGTGGCGCAACGTGCTGCGGCACATTGCGCTGCGGTATTGCAGGCCTTCCTCCCCTTCTTAAAAGAGAGGGGCCTTGTGCAGTGCGATCTGGGGCCCAGCTGGGCCCCCGAGGATCGGGAGCACAGGCAAAAGAGCCCGGCACCGAAGAGAAGGGCCGGGCTCTTGGAATGCAGCCGGCACTCCGCGGGGGGGGGGGGGTTCAGGAGGCCGGGGACAGGAGCTCAGGCAGGTGCTGGCAGGCGACCAACAACAAAAATGGCCGCCCCGTACCTCTCCTTTAATTTGCGCCTCCCCGACCGCAGGTAGGCCCCCCTGAACCGGTCGGACATTGCATCCGGCGGTAAATCAGGGGGCGCTGCCAAATATCGCAGCCGGGGCGTCAGCGGGGCGCTGTGCACACCGATGACTTCATCGGTAGCGGAGCAGCGCTAATGGTTAGCGCCACCACTAGTGTCCTGCAGAATTTAGCGGGAGGCATGGACAGTGCCGCGCCCGGGCGCCAGTTGGCTTGTGACCCACTTAGCGCCCTCTTAAGGCGCTAACGGGTGGCACAACCTACTGAATTTCTCCCCCAGAGCCTTCAGGTATGTTTTTTTAACGCTCTTAGATCTTTTAGAATTATTATTTACTGTGGCCATGTTTGATTTAAACCCTTGATTTCTCTGCCTGCCACTTTTGTTTTTCTCCTTCCTGTCTTTAGCTTTTATCCTTGTTTCCCTTTCCTCTGTCTCTCCACTCAGGTTCCCAACCCCCTGCCATTTTAGTTTAAACCCTCCTCCAGAGCATTAGCAAACACTCCCCCTAGGACATCGGTCCCGGCCCTGCCCAGGTGCAAACCGTCCGTTTTGTACTGGTCCCGCCTCCCCCAGAACTGTTGTTCCGATCTGGAATGCACTGCCTGAAAGGGTGGTGGAAGCAGATTCAATAGTAACTTTCAAAAGGGAATTGGATAAATACTTGAAGTGGAAAAATTTGCAGGGCTATGGAGAAAGAGCAGGGGAGTGGCATAATCTGGATAACTCTTTCAAAGAGCTGGCATAAGCACAATGGGTCAAATAGTTTCCTTCTGTGCAGTATCATTTTATGATTCAATGAGATGGCTTGTCAGAGATGGAGACCATAGTGCAGAGTAGCTGCAAAAGATAGCGGTGTCGAGGGGATCTGGATCGAAAAGTTGATATGAAGGGTGATATTAAGGTAGCATAGGTGGGTGATGAATTCAAAGGAGAGATCATTCTTGAGAGCAAGGATGATGAGTCGCTTGGTTCAGAAGCTAAGCCCTGGTACTCCAGCTGTGCTCTGCTACCTCACTTAAGTGACTACATTTCAGGTGTGATCCAAGGCTTTGAGCATTGACAGGATATTCCATCATGGGGCACCACAGCTGCATTTGATTCTGTCCGCACCCAACATCCATACCGAAGCGCTTTCCAGTGGCTAGTCATCAGTGTAGTGATCAATAGCATGTCATTCTATAGTGGACACTAGGTGGAGCTGTGCAGAGCTGTATATAGCTGTATGTTTAAGACTACATTACCCATGAGGCACTAAGCTACCCAGAAGGCAACAGTCAAGATGGCAGCCTGCACACAGGCGCACACATGGAAGCCTCTAAAGATACTGTACCTAGAGAATGTGTACTGAATAAATAACTAGCTAGAAACTAGCTGTGTTCATAATAAGAATGTCTAGATATTAATGAACATAACATGGTTCCAGGGTGGTGAAGATCTGCTGAAAATTGTGAAAAGCGACATGGAGAATTTGAAGCCACCAGGAGGTTTGAATCTCGAGGGAAATGTCGACTACAATTGGCGAATTTTTAAACAACAATTCGAACTCTACATTGCAGCCATCGGATTCGGTACGAAGCCAGACGCAAGGAAGATAGCGTTGCTGCTTACAGTTGCAGGCCCACAGGCGATAGAGGCATTTAATACATTTGTATTTAATCCAGCGGAGAACAGAGAAAAATTAGAAGATGTGCTAAAAAAATTTGATGCACATTGCTCTCCCAAAAAGAATGAGACGTATGAAAGATATATCTTCCGTTCTCAGACACAGCAACAAAATGAGACTTTTGTTAGCTTTATAACTGATCTGAAACTGAAAGCACAGACATGTAATTTCTCTGAGCTCAAAGCATCCATGATTCGTGACCAGATTGTGTTTGGTATTCATGATAAAAAAGTCAGGGAACGTCTGTTGAGAGAAACCGAACTAAATTTGGAAAATGCAGTGAAAATATGCAAAGCCAGCGAGCTAGCTCGAAATCACGCGAAGACTTTCAGTGAAATCAATAATGATGCGAATGTAATGAGTGATAATGCTGCTGTCGGTGCTGTGTCCTACAAGGGGAAGAAACGTGGGCAGAACAGAAATGAAAAGCAGTCAGAGGATGAAATTTTTAATTGTAAATGCTGTGGTTACAAACATCAGTTAAGACAATGCCCAGCGTTTGGAAAAATGTGCACAAAGTGTAATGGAAAGAATCACTTTGCCAAACAATGCTTTTCAAAAGTAAAAATGACGAAAGGGCAACGAGTTAATGTGATTGAGGACACTGATGTAAGTGAGACATTTTTTGTAGGAATGGTGTCATGTGACGATATCAAAAAAGATACAGAAAATGTGGAGCCCTCAGAAATAGACAATGCTGAACATAAAGTTAATACAGTAAAAGAGGACAAATGGATGATCCCACTGCAGATAAATGGAGCATTAGCTACATTGAAACTGGACACTGGGGCAAAAGCAAACTTAATCAGTATGAGTGACATTAACAATATGAAAGAAAAGCCCAAAATACAGAAAAAGTCAGTACTACTGAAGGACTATAATGGACAGAAAATAGATAGCTTAGGTGTATGCAGACTTAAAGTGACAGTCAAAGACA
This sequence comes from Somniosus microcephalus, assembly GCF_052327205.1. Classification (NCBI taxonomy): domain Eukaryota; kingdom Metazoa; phylum Chordata; class Chondrichthyes; order Squaliformes; family Somniosidae; genus Somniosus; species Somniosus microcephalus. The sequence goes on along the minus strand of NC_140997.1, from coordinate 162,730,763 downwards.
AAGTGCATCATCTCATGTTTTCTGTTGTGACTGAAAGGCTTGATTCACTACTGGGTGACAAAGCTTGTGAGGACTTAGAACTGGTCAAAAGAGTCTACCGTATAAACTGTGCCATAAGCAGACCAGATGACTCGATGGATTCTGTAGTGAATAATTTCCAGGATGTGTTCAAAGGATTTGGAGTTCTACCATTCACTTACAAGATCCAGCTAAAGCAGGATGCTCAGCCAGTGGTACATGCTCCACAAAGAGTTCCAGCACCCCTGCGTGACCGGCTCAAGAATGAACTGGACAGAATGACCACACTAGGAGTCATCAGGAAAGTCGAAGAGCCAACAGACTGGGTTAACTCCATGGTATGTGTAAAGAAAAAGAACAATGATCTAAGAATATGCATGGATCCAAAGGACTTAAATGCAAACATAAAACGTGAACACTACCAGATTCCCAAGCGAGAAGAAATCACCAGTGAAATGTCAGGTGCCAGATACTTTAAAAAGCTCGATGCCTCACAAGGATTTTGGCAACTAAAACTGGATGAAGAGAGCACCAAATACTGTACCTTCAACACACCATTTGGCAGGTATTGTTTCCTCAGAATGCCTTTCGGGATAATATCTGCATCTGAAATCTTTCACAGAGCGATGGAACACATAATTGAAGGCCTGGAAGGAGTTCGGGTCTATGTTGATGACATCATCATCTGGGGCTCCACACTGAAAGAACACAATGAGAGACTGACCAAAGTGCTACAGAGCATACACCGGAATGGACTGAAGCTCAACAAAGCCAAGTGTCAATTTGGCGTCCAGGAAGTCACTTTCCTAGGAGATAATCTATCTGGTAAAGGAATAGAGCTAGATATGGAAAAAGTAAACGCCATACTCAAAATGCCCCGACCCACTGGCAAAAAAGGAGTGCTACGCATCATGGGGATGATAAACTTCATTGGAAAGTTCATTCCTAACTTGTCAGCCAAGACAGCCTGTCTGCGAGACCTGCTACATAAAACAAATGAGTTCGCATGGACAGAAAGACATGAACAAGAGTGGATAAACCTCAAAACAGTGCTGACAACCACACCTGTACTCACCTTCTTTGACCCAACCAAAAGAATCAAAGTGTCAACGGATGCATCAAAAGAGGGCCTAGGTGCGGTCTTGCTACAAGCAGATGGTGAAGATTGGAAGCCTGTTGCCTATGCCTCCAGGTCTATGACTGATACTGAGTGTCGATACGCCCAGATTGAAAAGGAATGTCTAGGCTTGGTAGTTGGACTAGAAAAGTTTCATGGCTACATATATGGACTTCCCACCTTCACAGTTGAGACAGACCACAGCCCTCTGGTTGCCATCATAAAAAAAAACCTGAATGAGATGTCTCCAAGGATTCAACGACTCATGATGAAGTTGCAAAGATATGACTTTGAATTGATCTACACACCAGGCAAATACATAGTGTTAGCAGATGCACTATCCCGAGCACCCACAATGAGTCATGTTAGCTCCACTGAAGAAGACGTGGATGTTCATGTGAGTATGGCCACTGCTGCGCTGCCCGTGTCAGACACAAAATCAAAGCAAATAGCAGAAGAAACAGTAAAAGATACAGTATTACAAACAGTAATAGAGAACATTCATCATGGTTGGCCAAAAGGTTCCTGTCCAAAATATTTTCACAAGGTCAGAATTGAGTGTCGCAAGTGGACTATTACTAAAACAGAACAGAATAGTCATTCCACAGGCTCTACGTCAAGACATGCTCAAAAGGATTCATGAGGGACACCTCGGAATTGAAAAATGCAAAAGGAGAGCAAGAGACACTGTTTATTGGCCTGGCATAAAAAAGGACATTGAGAACATGATAGGCAAATGTGAGACATGTCAGAAACACCAAAGCAAACAAGCAAAGGAACCAATGATAGTAGCTGACATACCAACAGCAGCATGGCAAAAGGTTGGTATGGACCTTTTTCATTTAAATGGTAAAGACTATCTAATAGTGATTGACTACTATTCTAACTATCCTGAGATGGCGCTGCTCTCAAGCACCACAGCAAGCAGTGTCATAATGCATGTGAAATCCATCTTCGCCAGACATAGAATTCCCAGGATTGCCGTTAGCGACAATGGTCCGTGCTTCAACTGTAAGGAGTGGCAACAGTTTGCAGCACATTATGACTTTCAGCACATCACATCCAGTCCCTTGTATGCTCAGTCAAATGGTCAGGCAGAGAAAGGTGTTCAAGTTCTCAAGCAGCTACTGAAGAAAGCGACAGAAAGCAAGTCTGATCCTTATCTCGCCCTGCTGAGCTACCGAGCCTCACCTTTAGACTGTGGTTCTTCACCTGCTGAACTACTAATGGGTCGCAAGTTGCGCACCATGCTACCCTGCTGTGCAAAAGAACAGCAAAGTGAGGAACTGAGACAGAGGCTTCAACTGTTAAAGCTGAAACAGAAATCATACTATGACAAGTCATCCAAAACTCTGAAACCATTGACAAAGGATGATGTTGTCAGGATTGAGGATCCAGATGCATGGAACAGGAAAGCTACAGTTCTTGAGGAAGTAGGACCAAGGTCATACACTGTTAGAACTGAGGAAGGACAGATTCTCAGGAGGAACCGCCATTCCCTCCTAAAAACACAAGAGACTATTCAAGACCAGATTGATGACAATGCCGCAACTGCATCTTGTCATTCACCGCCAGAACAATCTCATAAAGACACATCAGACTTACCCGTGTTGAGAAGATCCACACGTGAATTAAAAGAGCCTGATAGACTTAATCTTTGAGTACAATGTAAAGCTTTGAAAATGTGTTGGCTGTTTTGAAAATGTTTATGTTTATAGAGCACTAACAAAAGTGTTACTGATACTATCTTTATTGTTTTCTTGAAAGTTGATTGATATTGATTTTGTTAAACCTCAAAGAAAGGGGGATGTAGTGATCAATAGCATGTCATTCTATAGTGGACACTAGGTGGAGCTGTGTAGAGCTGTATATAGCTGTATGTTTAAGACTACATTACCCATGAGGCGCTAGGCTACCCAGAAGGCAACCGTCAAGATGGCAGCCTGCACACAGGAGCACACATGGAAGCCTCTACAGATACTGTACCTAGAGAATGTGTACTGAATAAATAACTAGCTAGAAGCTAGCTGTGTTCATAATAAGAATGTCTAGTTATTAATGAACATAACAATCAGGAGTGGGAACTGATTTCCCCTCTCCCTTGTCCAGTGCCACGGTGGCCAATTATATCACCCCTATAGCTACACCGAGTGAAATTGGCCAACTAAACATTGAACCTGGGACCTTGCTGGTCCATATGGTTCCGTTCAACACCAAGCATTGTATCTATCAATTGAGCCATTTGGCAAGCTCTGTGAAGAATTTTGATGAATTCACTTCATTAAGCCAATTAAGTCATTCAAGGGGAAACTAGATAAGCACATGAGGAAAAAAGGAATAGGAGGATATGCTGATAGTGTGAGCTGAAGCGGGGTTGGAGGAGGCTCATGTGGAGCATAAATGCCAGCAAAGACCAGTTGAGCCGAATGACCTGTTTCTGCGCTGTAGATTCTATATAATTTTATGCTGGCAGAGGTTGGAGTTAACCTAATGTGTGAAATAGCTGATTTCCATCAAAAGATGGTATTCTTATGTGGTATTGGGTACAATACCGATTGCAGCTGTTATCTTCAGACTCTTCCATCTTTCAGGCAACAGGAAGCATCTCCATCACAGCACTGTTGAGCAACAATATCATTGTGGCAGGATGCTTACAAAGGGAATTTTCTGGCTTGCAAGCCAAAGATACAAGATGACTCATCTCTTTAACAGCTGAACACAAAAGCAAATTGCAAATAAAATATTCTAAGCGTATTTACTGAAAGGAAACATTTAGCAAGTACTGCCTTGTGTGTACCTTGATAAACCATGCAGTGACAATTAAATGCAGAGTTCTCTGACAGCCGTGATAAAGACCACTGGGCCACAAATTTCTGCTTTGGGCGCAATCGGCGATCCGGGCGCAAGTTGTGCTCAAAATTGCGCTCGATTTAAGAAGTGTTTTTTTGCTCAAGTTTCCGCTCAAACTCATTTATACATCTCCAGACGTAAAATCTTCCATGAACCAGCGCAATCAGACAGAGTTTTGGAACATAATATTTTTTAAAATAATTTTTCCATTAAAAATGCTTCCTTGATATATTTAAGAGTGGTAACCTGGTGCAGTTTTATTAATACAGCTGCAAATGGATTTATTACAAAAAATAAGCATTTTTAGTCAGTGTCTAGTTCACAACCTGTGAGTAACCCGATTTTAAATAACTGAAAATGACTTTAAGAAACTATACAGAACCATTTGTTAGTTATATTGCTGTCAGTTTCTTAGCAAATTAAAAAAAAATTTTAAAGCTTTTAAAACGTGTCTATTAGTGTCCTTGCGCCTAAAAAAAAGGTTAATTTTAAGAGCCTCCTCATAGGCCTGCAAACGAGAGGCAATTAGCGGAAACTCATCATGGTGGTTCATTTGCTGTGGGGGGGCGTGGCCAGCTTTGTGGGCGGGGCCATTACCAGTACGATGTTTTTTAAACCAGTGCAAAAGATCGCGGTAACTCAATTTGCGCTGGACGTGATTTGCACTTGAAATTCCTCGATCTTTTGTGCTGGTTTGGCCGATTTCGGGCTAATTGTACTGAAAAAAAAACCAACGCAACCTAGCGGAAACTCCTGCCTCTACATCCATTCTGCACAAATGAAGATGAAAATGCTTTAATTGCTGCTGTAGCTCAGCCAGACTGCCCAACATAAAATACAATCATCCAAACAAATGAATAGCTGAAGTTTTCCAAAGGTTTCTATCAAGAAGTAGATCTGTACACGGTTTCATGAAAAATGGATCCACATCAGCAGAGCTCACAGTGCAGTAATAACGGATATTGACAGTCTGTACTTGATGCACTGACTTCATTAAACTTCAACCACCTGAGAAAAGACCGGCAACAGGACGCATAGAAACATAGAAACATAGAAGATAGGAGCAGGAGTAGGCCATTCGGCCCCTCTAGCCTGCTCCGCCATTCAATGCGATCATGGCTGATCATCCAAGTTCAGTACCCTGTTCCTGCTTTCTCCCCATACCCCCTTCATCCCTTTAGCCTTAAGAAATATATCCAACTCCTTCTTGAATATATTTAATGAATTGGCCTCTACTGCCTTCTGTGGTAGAGAATTCCACAGGTTCACCACTCTCTGGATGAAGAAATTCCTCCTCATTTCTGTCCTAAATGGCCTACCCCTTATCTTTAGACTGTGACCCCTGGTTCTGGATTCCCCAACCATCGGGAACATCCTCCCTGCATCTAGTCTGTCCAGTCCTGCCAGGATTTTATAAGTTTCAATGAGATCCCCTCTCATTCTTCTAAACTCCAGCGACTATAAGACCAATCGACCCAATCTCTCCTCATACGTCATTCCTGCCATCCCAGGTATCAGCCTGGTGAATCTTCGCTGAACTCCTTCCATGGCAAGAACGTCCTTCCTCAGATAAGGCGACCAAAACTGCACACAATACTCAAGGTGTGGTCTCACCAAGGCCCTGTACAACTGCAGCAAGACATCCTTGCTCCTGTACTCGAATCCTCTCGCTACGAAGGCCAATATACCATTTGCCTTCTTAACCGCCTGCAGCACCAGCATGCTTACCTATACGACTGGTGCACAAGGACACCCAGGTCTCGTTGCACTTCCCCTTCTCCCAATCTATTGCCATTCAGATAATAATCTGCCTTCCTGTTTTTGGCACCAAAGTGGATAACCTCACATTTATCCACGTTATATTGCATCTGCCATGCTTCTGCCCAATCACCCAACCTGTACAAATCATCCTGTAGTTTCTCAGCATCCTCCTCACAGCACACACGCCCACCCAGCTTTGTGTCGTCTGCAAATTTGGAGATATTACATCTAGTTCCCTTGTCTAGATCATTAATATATATTGTGAACAGCTGGGGTCCAAGGACCAATCCCTGAGGTACCCCACTAGTCACTGCCTGCCACTTGGAAAAAGACCTGTTTATTCCAACTCTTTGCTTTCTATCTGCCAACCAGTTCTCTATCCACGTCAATACCTTGCCCCCAATCCCATGTGCCTTAACTTTACACGCTAATCTCTTATGTGGGACCTTATCGAAGGCCTTCTGAAAGTCCAAATACACCACATCTACTGGTTCTCCCTTATCTATTTTACTAGTTACATCCTCAAAAAATTCCAGTAGATTAGTCAAGCATGATTTACCTTTTGTAAATCCATGTTGACTTTGTCCGATCCTGTCACTGTTTTCCAAGTGCTCTGCTATTACATCTTTTATAATGGACTCTAGCATTTTCCCCACTACCAATGTCAGGCTTACTGGTCGGTAATTCCCCGTTTTCTCTCTACCACCTTTTTTGAATAGTGGGGTAACATTAGCTACCCTCCAATCATGGGCACTGTTCCAGATTCCATCGAATATTGGAAGATGATCAGCAATGCATCTACTATTTCTAGGGCCACTTCCTTAAGTACCCTAGGATGTAGATTATCAGGCCCTGGGGATTTATCGGCCTTCAATCCCATCAATTTCCCTAACACCATTTCCCTACAAATACTGATTTCTTTCAGTTCCACCCTTTCATCAGACCCTATGTTCCCCGACATTTCCGGGAGGTTATTTGTGTCCTCCTTTGTGAAGACAGAACCAAAATATGTATTTAATTGGTCAGCCATTTCTTTGTTCCCCATTATAAATTCCCCTGATTCTGACTGCAAGGGACTAACGCTTGACTTCACCAATCTTTTTCTTTTCACGTATCTATAGAGGCTTTTACAGTCAGTTTTTATGTTCCCTGAAAGCTGACTCTCGTATTCTATTTTCCCTTTCTTAATTAATCCCTTTGTCCTCCTTTGTTGAATTCTAAACTGCTCCCAATCCTCTGGATTATTGCTTTTCTTGACCAATTTATATGTCCTCTCCTTGGCTCTTATGCTATCCCTAATTTCCCTTGTTAGCCACAGTTGAGTCACCTTTTTTGTTTTATTTTTATGCCAAACTGGGATGAACAAATTCTGTAGTTCATCCATGCGGTCTTTGAATGTTTGCCATTGCCTTTCCACCGTTAACCATTTGAGTGACATTCCCCAATCAATCCTACCCAATTCGTGCCTCAGACCATTGTAGTTTCCTTTATTTAAATTCAGGACCTTAGTCTCTGAGTCAACTACTTCATTCTCCATCTTAATGAAGAATTTGATCATATTATGATCGCTCTGCCCCATGGGGCTTCGTACAACAAGATTGCTAATTAATCCTTTCTCATTACATAATATCCAGTCTAAGATGGCCTGATCTCTGGTTGGTTCCTCGACATATTGGTCCAGCAAACCATCCCTTAAACACTCCAGGAATTCCTCCTCCACAGTATTATTACTAATTTGGTTAGCTCAATCTATATGTAGATTAAAGTCACCCATGATGACTGCTGTGCCCTTTTTGCACGCTACTCTAATTTCCCTTTTAATGCCATCCCCAAACTCCGCATTACTGTTTGGAGGTCTATATACTACTCCCACTAACGTTTTCTGCCCCTTGGTATTTCTCAGTTCTATACATACATATTCCACATCATCAGAGGTAATATCCTTCCTTACAATTGTGTTAATCCCTTCTTTAACCAGCAATGCTACCCCACCTCCCTTTCCTTTTTGCCTATCTTTCCTGAATATTGAATACCCCTGGATGTTGAGTTCCCAGCCTTCACCACCCTGGAGCCATGTTTCCGTAATCCCAATCAAATCATATTTGTTTACCTCTATTTGCGCAACTAATTCATCCACCTTTTTATGAATGCTCCTTGCATTAAGACACAAAGCCTTCAGGCTTGTTTTTTTAACGCTCTTAGACCTATTAGAATTATTATTTACTGTGGCCATGTTTGATTTAAACCATTGATTTCTCTGACTGCCACTTTTGTTTTTCTCCTTCCAATCTTTTGCTTTTATCCTTGTTTCACTTTCCTCTGTCCCCCTGCTCAGGTTCCCAACCCCCTGCCATTTTAGTTTAAACCCTCCCCCAGAGCATTAGCAAACACTCCCCCTAGGACATTGGTCCCGGCCCTGCCCAGGTGCAAACCGTCCGGTTTGAACTGGTCCCACCTCCCCCAGAACCGGTTCCAATGTCCCAGAAATTTGAATCCCTCCCCCTGGCACCATTCCTCTAGCCACGTATGCATCTGAAATATTCTTCTATTTCTACTCTGACTAGCACGTGGCACTGGTAGCAATCCTGAGATTACTACCTTTGAGGTCCTATTTTTTAATTTAACTCCTAACTCCCTATATTCAGCTTTTAGGACCTCATCCTGTTTTTTACCTATATCGTTGGTACCTATATGCACCACGACAACTGGCTGTTCACCCTCCCCTTCCAAGAAGTTCTGCAGCCGCTCTGAGACATCCTTGACCCTTGCACCAGGGAGGCAACACACCATCCTGGAGTCTCGTTTGCGGCCGCAGAAATGCCTATCTATTCCCCTTACAATAGAATCCCCTATTACTATAGCTCTACCCCTCTTTTTCCTCCTGTCCTGTGCAGCAGAGACACCCCTGGTGCCAGGAAGTTGGCTGCTGCTGCCTTCTCCTGGTAAGGCATCCCCCGCCCCATCAGTATCCAAAGTGGTATATCTGGTTGAGAGGGGATGGCCACAGTGGACCCCTGCACTACCTGCCTGTGCCTACTACTCTGCCTGTTGTTCACCCATTCCCTTTCTGCCTGTGTCACCTTTACCTGCGGTGTGACCAACTGATTAAATGTGCTAGTCACAACGTCCTCAGCATCGCGAATGGTCCAGTATGTATCCAATCGCTGCTCTAGCACCGTAATGCAGTCTGCCAGTTGTAGTGTATGTACCTTTAAGGGGAGAACTACATTTACAGCTCCTGTATACTGTAGTACCAGCAGTGACCACACCTGTATATAACCCTGAGTAGGGATCTGTACTGTTTAGTTTTAGAGCAACCCTCATCCAGAAAACAGCTGTTGATTGTTTCTCTGCAGTCTCTGTCGATTATTTGAAGGACCACTACCTAAAGATTCACAGATTGAACATTGGCAACGAGTCGTTTCGAACCTACCTGCAACTCTGAGGAAGGAGGCCGATTCCACCAGTGCGGGCGTCGACCATCCAGGGAGGACTTGAGCATCGTAGAGGAGGCTGTAGAGGGCTGGGCTTTGTTCTCCAGTCGCGACGATCCAGCACAGCAGGCTGGCAGCAGGTACGGTGCAGACCCTTCCCGGACAATGGCGGCAGGAGCCGACCGACGGCACAGAAAAAGGCCGAGCAGCGTCGACGGGTAAGAGAGAGGGTAAAGCGCACAGGGCACAGCCAGGATTGAAGACCGAGTGGCGTCAACGAGAGAGGGTGAAGCGCACAGGGCGCAGCAGGGGTTGAAGACCGAGCGGCGTCAACGAGAGAAGCACGCAGGAAAACGCGCAGAGCGCGGCCGGTTTCAAGGGCTGAGCAGCGTCCGCGGGGGAAGAAAAGAAAGTGTGGGAGATGCCATTTGGGCCGCAGCGGAGAAGAAAGGGAAGCGCGGGAGACGCCATTTTGAGCCAGCAGGGAAGAAGGGAGAGCGCGGGAGACACCATTTTGAGCCAGCGGAGAAGAAGGGAGAGCGCGGGAGACGCCATTTTTAGCCAGTCTAACCACACCCAGGGATGCAGAAGAGTGGCAGGGTCACAGCGTTCGACAATGAAGTCGAAGATTGGGCGACATATATAGAACGCATAGAAGTGTACTGCAAGGCGAATGAAGTGCCAGATGCCAGGAAAGCACTGGTATTGTTGAATTCCATGGGTGCAAAAACGTACGGCTTACTGCGAAACTTAGTCACCCCAGAGAAGCCAGTGGAAAAGGATTTTGAAAGCATAGTGGCAATCCTACAGGACCACTTAAACCCCACACCGCTGCTGATAGCAGAAAGATTTAAGTTTCACAAAAGGAACCAGCATAAAGACGAAAGTAATGCTGAGTATTTAACGGAACTGCGCAAGCTATCAAAACACTGCCAGTTTGGAATGGGACTAGCAGATACTTTAAGGGACAAGTTTGTGTGTGGGCTTCAAAGTGAAGGAACCCAGAAACGGCTTCTATCAGAAAAGGATCTTACGCTGGACAAGGCTTTCAACATGGCAGTATCACACGAAGCAGCCGCACGGGGCGCGGCAGAGATACAACAGAGACCGCAAGAATATGGCACCAATGAAATGTCATATGGAGCAGGGAAGTGTTATCGCTGCGGCAGAACAACACACGACCAGAAGGATTGTTGGTTCAAGGACCAAGTGTGCAGACAGTGTGGAAAAGTAGGACACATAATAAGAGTCTGCAGGTCGGGAAAGAAAACCAGCAGCAAGAAACCTCCACAGGAGAAGTACAAAAAGGTACGTAAGCTGACGGAGAGTAGTTCAGACGAACAGAAAAGTGATACAGACTCCGGAAGCAAGGAGCTGGGTTGTCTGAAACTACATAATGTAACCAAAATGGAGGATCACCAAACTATCTGGGTCACGCTCAAGATAGACGGAGTCCAATTGAAAATGGAATTGGACACAGGATCAGCCCTAACAGTCATAAACCGAAGACACTACAAGCGGCTATTCTCACATGTACCCTTGAGAGATACAGAGATTGTCTTGAAGACGTACACGGGGCAAAAAGTCTACCCCAAAGGAAAAATAAGGGTGAACGTGATATACAACGGCAAGGAAACACCAAAAATGGACTTATATGTATTGCCAGATGGAGGACCACCACTACTAGGACGTGAATGGATCCGGAAGATACAGTTAGATTGGCATGCCATACAAGCACTGACAGTAGATGCCAAAAAGGATGACGTCACACCTGGTCGACTGTCAAAAATGCTAACTGACGCACAAGAAGTGTTCCAGGAGGGACTCGGAACACTAAAAGGCATAACAGCGACGATCAAAATAGAGGAAAATGGAAGCCCAAAGTCATTTAAGGCCCGACCGGTGCCTTATGCGATCCGCCCAGCCGTCAAAGCAGAGCTGGAAGGTTTGGAACGTTCTGGAGTGCTGTCCAAAGTGGACTGGAGCGAGTGGGCTACACCCATCATTCCTGTAATGAAGAGGTCGTTGAGTAATACGCCTGGGGAACCAAAGAAGATTCGCATCTGTGGGGACTTTAAGGTGTCAGTGAACCCAGTCCTTCACACGGTACAATATCCGCTTCAGAGGATTGAAAATATTTTCGCCTCGCTATCTGGAGGTAAACGCTTCACTAAGATTGATCTGGCTCAGGCGTACCTGCAAATGGAGGTAAAAGAAGCCTCGAAACAGTACCTCACGATCAACACTCATAAAAGTCTCTACCAATACAACCGGCTGGTGTTCGGGGTAGCATCAGCTCTGGCTATTTGGCAAGGGGCAATGGATCAAGTCCTGCAAGGGATTCCAGGGACCCAGTGTTATTTGGACGACATCCTGGTCATGGGCGAAAATGACAGTGATCACCTCACCAACCTGGAGCAGGTGCTCACTAGATTGAAGGAATATGGGCTCCGAGCTAATCGCCACAAATGCGAGTTTTTCCAGAAGCAGATCTCGTATTGTGGCCACGTTATTGATGAAGAGGGGTTACATAATTCCCCTGAAAAGATTGAGGCAGTAGTCAAGGCTCCAGCACCGGAAAATGTGTCACAACTGAGGTTGTTCCTCGGGCTGGTGAACTACTACCATAAGTTCTTGTCGAATTTGTCTACAGTACTACACCCACTGAACACCCTACTGCAAACGGGGTTACCATGGAAGTGGAATGGCAAATGTAAACGAGCTTTCCAGAAGTGCAAAGAATTGATCACATCAAAAGAGGTGTTGGCTCATTTCAACCCAGCACTACCAATTCGGTTGGCGTGTGATGCATCACCCTATAGTATTGGAGCGGTGCTTTTGCACAAATTTCCGGACGGCTCGGAGAGGCCAGTAGTCTTTGCGTCTTGGTCACTAACCTCAGCCGAGCGTTACTATGCCCAGATTGACAGGGAGGCCCTCAGCCTAGTGTGGGGAGTGAAAAAGTTCAACCACTATCTGCACGGGCAGAAGTTCACCTTGCTGACCGACCACCAACCACTTGTCTCCATCTTTAATCGAAAGAAGGGCGTTCCGGTGATGACTGTGCAACAGCTACAAAGATGGTCCCTTTTTCTAGGGGCGAACCATTATGAAATAGAGTATAAGGGCACGAAACAGCATAGAAACGCTGATGGGCTATCATGCCTGCCACTGCCTACTGCGGAGGAAGCACCAGCAGTGGACCCTGTCGAAATATTTTATTCGACTATAATTGAACGTTTGCCAGTAACTAACGCGGATATAGAGAAGGAGACCCGAAATGACCCGACACTGTCTTGGGTATATGACATGACGGTGAAGGGATGGCCAACACATGGCGACTCACTGTTGCCAGCATTCTCATCCAGAAGAGAACAGCTGCTAGTATGCCAGGGGACCTTGATGTGTGGATCCCGAGTGGTAATTCCACCCAAGTTAAGGGAGAGAGTGCTCAATGAGCTTCACGAAGGCCATCTGGGAGGGGTGAAAATGAAAAGTCTTGCTAGGGCTTATGTGTGGTGGCCGGGGATCGATCAGCAAATCGAGGACCTGACAAAGAGCTGCTCAGGATGCCAGAAGGTCCAAAATGCACCACCACATGCCCCTCTGCACCCATGGGAGTGGCCCTCCTCTCCATGGCAACGGGTGCATATTGATTTTGCTGGTCCATTCATGGACTCAATGTTTTTAATAGCCGTGGATGCGCACTCGAAATGGCCTGAGGTGATCAAAATGTCCTCCACCACCATGGAGAAAACGATTGCAGTCCTACGGACCATATTTGACAGGAACGGCTTGCCAGAGCAGATTTGCTCTGATAACGGACCACAGTTTGTGTCCGAAGAGTTTCGGAAATTTATGAAAAGGAATGGGGTAAGGCATTACACATCCGCCCCGTATCATCCAGCCACAAATGGATTAGCTGAGAGGTTCGTACAAACCTTTAAAAAGGCAGTAAGGGCCATGTGCGATGACGACATTCCACTGCAGCATAAGGTGGACAATTTCCTGTTGGCCTACAGAAATGCGACACATGCAGTCACCAACCAGACCCCGGCCATGATGTTCTTTAACCGAAGGTTGAGATCTCGTCTGGATTTGCTCAGACCAAATGTACGAAGAAATGTTGAGAATAAGCAATTCCAGCACATCAATGAGAAGCCGACAAGGAGCTTCAATGTAGGGCAACCAGTCTTGGCCCGCACTACCGAACAGAGAAATGGCAACCAGGAACGATATGCACATGGCAGGGGCCACGAATGTACACAGTGGATGTTGGGGATAACATTGTGAGACGCCATTTCAACCAGATCTTAGCGTCATAGGAACGAGTCAACCCCATGTCTCGTGTACCTGGTAATGAACCCGACATACAGGTTACCCCAGAAACAGTAGTAACGGAAGCTGATGAATCAACCGACGACAGGGGGCCAGAATCGCCTCCGCACCAAGAGCAAGACACTCAGGAAAGGCGCTATCCAGAAAGGATCAGGAAGCTGCCCCAAAGACTGAATTTATAAATGGACTATTTTCAGTTGATGTCGCATGTTAAAAGTGTTAATTGTTAAATGAATGTTATGGAACTGTTAATCTAAAAGGGGAGGAATTGTAGTGTATGTACCTTTAAGGGGAGAACTACATTTACAGCTCCTGTATACTGTAGTACCGGCAGTGACCACACCTGTATATAACCCTGAGTAGGGATCTGTACTGTTTAGTTTTAGAGCAACCCTCATCCAGTAAACACCTGTTGATTGTTTCTCTGCAGTCTCTGTTGATTATTTGAAGGATCACTACCTAAAGATTCACGGATTCAACACCAGTAGCTGCAACTGGACACATTTCCTGCACACATGGTTGTCAGGGACACAGGAAGTGTCCCTGAGTTTCCACATAGCGCAGGAGGAGCATACCATGGCACCGGGCTGTCCTGCCATGACTTACCCCTTAATTAATTGAAATTAAATTAAATCAAATCAATCCCACCAATTACACTCCAGTTAAATGGTATATTTAAGGGCCCTGGTTTACAAATAGTCCCCGCTACACCACAGAGACTTTAGAAACTATAAACCACAGAGTTTAAGTTTAAAAAAGAGAGAAATACTCACCAACCAATCACTTACCTGCTTTCTGGTGATGTCACACTTCGATTACTTTTTACTTCTCTCCTTCCATCCGAGTTCGGAGTTCGGAGATTGGTATGCCTACCTGGTCTCTTGGAGCCTTTTTTACAGCCGCCGACCCGCGATTCCTGCCGACTCTCACTCCGCACTGAGGCAACTCCACACAACAACGATTAGGTAAAAGGGTGACTTGTACCTCACAGAATTTGTAGATGTTACACTATCTATAAAGGCATGGAGTGGTGGAAGTGGTTGTCAGCTGTTTGCATTCGTCAAATAAAAGCTATTAATTATAGGTTCAACTTTGTGTGTTAAAGCAATGTAAACTTAACATAGAATCTTCGAATGAAAAAGCACAGAAGGAAGCCATTCAGCCCATTGTGCCTGTGCCGGCTCTTTGAAAGAGCTGTCCAATGATTCCCCTATTCTTTCCCCATAGCCCTGCAATTTGTCCAATTCCCTTTTGAAATTATTGTTGAATCTGTTTCCACCACCCTTTCAGGCAGTGCATTCCAGATCACAACAACTCGCTGCGTAAAAAAAAAAAAATTCTCCTCATCTCTCCTCTGGTTCTTTAGCCGATTATCTTACATCTGTATCTTCTGGCTACCGATCCTTCTGCCACTGTAAACAGTTTCTCCGTATCTACTCTATCAAAACCCTTCATGATTTTGAACACCTCTATTAAATCTCCCATTAACCTTCTCTGTTCTAAGGAGAACAACCCCAATTTCTCTAGTAACTGAAGTCTTTCATCCCTGGTACCATTCTAGTAAATCTCCTCTGCACCTGCTCTACAGCCTTGACATCCTTCCTAAAGTGGGCACAATACTCCAGCTGGGGCCTAACCAGTGTTTTATAAAGATTTAGCATAACATCCTTGCTTTTATATTCTATGGGCAGGATTTTGATTGTGCTGTGGAGTCAGGATTGGAGGCGTGCAGGGGGTTAAAATCCCAAAATCAGGGGTCCCGACACCATCCTGCCCCCAATCCGCCTCCATGTAAGTTTCAAAGGAGGCGGGTACCCGCCCCACACTGGGACCCGCCTACCCATGGCAGGAAGGGATTAGTGCCAATTAACTGCCTGTTAACAGTTAGTTCACAGGCAGTTTTTAGCCTAATCCCTATTTTGAAGGTTGAACTGTGGGATTCCCGACAGCTCCAAACCACGCCAAGTTAGAGGAGTCGGGCCGTCGGGTTGAAGGACTTGGAGTGGTCGAGATGCCGGTGTTCAGGTGAGTGATGTGTGCATGAGTAAGTGTGTTTGGTGTGTCTAAAGTGATTAAAGAAGTGTAAATTACCTTTTCTTACCTTTACAGCCTTCCTTCCTTTAGGCCCCAGGAGTCCATCATCTCACCGGCACAGAAAGCCAAATGGCTGCGAACTGTCAAAAGTGACAGCCTGCAGCTTTCTGTGCAGGAGAGATTTCTAACTGAGTCTGTGGAGAAGGACTCAGGTTAGAAGTAAGACTGTCAGTGTTTGACAGCTTCAAACAGCTGTGAAACGCTGATATTTCATCTGTCAAAATCTCTCGACAGATGAAATTTCAGTCTGTGATGTCACCTGTTGCCAGGTGGCCCTTAATTGGCCTGCTGAGCCCGCTGGGCGGGCTCAACAAGGTCAATCAAGTTAAAATCATGTGGATTGGCCGCATCTCGATGGAGGCAGGACTACAACCCCGAAAGTTGTAGTCCCGCCTCCAACCCGACTCCTCAATGAAAATCCAGCCCTATGCCTCTATTTATAACGCTAAGGATCCTGTATGCCATTTTAATAACCTTTTCAACTTGTCCTGCCACCTTCAAGACTTGTGTATGTACAACCCCAGGTGTCTGTTCCTGCACACCATTTAAAATTGTACCATTTAGTTTATATTGCCTCTCCTCATTCTTCCTGTCAAAATGAATCATTTCAGATTTCTCTGCGTTAAATTTCACTGCCGTGTGTCTGCCCATTTCACCAATCTATGTCCTCCTGAAGTCTATTACTTTCCACTATTTACTATTTCCAAATTTTGTGTCATCTGCAAACTTTGAAATTGTGCCCTGTATACCCAAGTCCAAGTCAATTATTATATATATCTGTGTCAAAAAGAGCAGTGGTCCTAATATTGACTTCTGGGGGACACAACTGTATGCTTTCTTCCAGTATGAAAAACAACTGTTCACCACTACTCTCTGCTTTCTGTCCCTTAGCCAATTTCTTAACCACGCAGCCACTGCCGTTTAATCCAATGGGCTTCAATTTTGCTAACAAGTCTATTATGTGCTACTTTATCAAATGCCTTTTGAAAGTTCATATACACATCAACCGCACTACTCTCACTAACTCTCTCCATTACTTCATCAAAGAACTCAATCAAGTTAGTCAAACACAATTTGACTTTAAAAAATCCTTGCTGGCTTTCATTTATTAACCCATACTTTTCCAAATGCCAATTAATTTTCTCCCAGATTAGTGTCTCTAAAAGTTTCCCCACCATCAACATTAGGCTGACTGGCCTGTAGTTGCCTGGTTTATCCCTCTCCCCTTTTTTGAACAAGGGTGCAACATTTGATAACACCAGTCCTCAGACAGCAGTCTCATATCTAAGGAGGATTGGAACATTGTGCCCTCTCGAGCCTCTGCATTTTCCACCCTTACTTCCCTCAGCAACCTAGGATGCATCCCATCAGACTGGGTGACTTTTCTGCTTTGAGCACTGCCGACCTTTTAAGTACCTCCTTTTTATCCTCTCCAATTTCTTTACTACCTCCTCCTTTACTGTGACATTGGCAGCACCCTCTTCTTTAGTGAATACAGATGCAAAATACTAATTTAGTACCTCAGGAAGATGCTCTTCAAGTTGCCCTGCTCCTGCAGAACCTGTGCTATACCGATATCTCGCTGAGACACTCGGCTTAGAAATACATGGAACGGTGTGAAGTTGCTGTACTTATGTGATAGATACACACTAAACTTGCCAGAAAAAGTTAGGGCTTGTCCATTCTAATGTAAGTAAATTGTTAAGAGCATGATACATCTTAATTACTGCCAAATAATCTCTCTGGCACTGAAAATGAATTTTTACAAGTAGAGTCTCATTCCTTCAGATTTAAATTATTGTGGGAGATTTTAAAAATAAAAAAAATATCAATAATTCTTAAAAGCTTTTTCTGTCTCTTTTATCTCTCTCTTAATATCGTAGAATCATAGAATGGTTACAGCACAGGAGATGGCCATTCGGCCCATCGAGCCCATGCCGGCTCTCTGCAAGAGCGCTTCAGCTAGTCCCACACCAGCCCCACCCTTTCCCTGTAGCCCTGCAAATCTTTTTCCTTCAGGTACTTATCCAATTCCCTTTTGAAAGCCACAATTGAGTCTGCCTCCACCAGCCTTTCAGGCAGTACATTCCAGATCACAACCACTCGCTGCGTAAAAAAAGTTTTTCCTCGTGTCGCCTTTGGTTCTTCTATTGGTTAAGGAGCTACAGGTCCCAGATCCCCTGTAGAGGGAGCTGTGCCAAAATGGCTCTCTAATTTACAGTAAGTTCCAATGCAAAATCCCATAGAAATTCTATGGGCAAGTGCAAGTGTAATGAACAACTGGCCCCGTTCATTCGCCACTGTGAGCAAAATCCGGGCCCACATTTGAATTATTTCTATTATTCCAGGGCTGCTCTGCCAAGCGGCTGGGCCGGGGGTGGGGGTTGGAGTTGGGGAGCAGTGGCGGTGGCGGTGGTAGGGGTGTGGTTGTACAGGACTGGGGAGTTGAAAATGGTTGTGCAGGACTATTATGCCAAGTGGCTGTATGGGGCCAGTGGGCATGTGTGATTGTACAGAGCCGATGAACTGTGTGTGGTTGTACAGAGCTGATGAACTGTGTGTGATTGTACAGAGCTGATGAACTGTGTGTGATTGTACAGAGCTGATGAACTGTGTGTGGTTGTACAGAGCTGATGAACTGTGTGTGATTGTACAGAGCTGATGAACTGTGTGTGATTGTACAGAGCTGATGAACTGTGTGTGATTGTACAGAGCTGATGAACTGTGTGTGATTGTACAGAGCTGATGAACTGTGTGTGATTGTACAGAGCTGATGAACTGTGTGTGATTGTACAGAGCTGATGAACTGTGTGTGATTGTACAGAGCTGATGAACTGTGTGTGATTGTACAGAGCTGATGAACTGTGTGTGATTGTACAGAGCTGATGAAATGTGTGTGATTGTACAGAGCTGATGAACTGTGTGTGATTGTACAGAGTTGATGAAATGTGTGTGATTGTACAGAGTTGATGAAATGTGTGTGATTGTACAGAGTTGATGAAATGTGTGTGATTGTACAGAGCTGATGAACTGTGTGTGATTGTACAGAGCTGATGAAATGTGTGTGATTGTACAGAGCTGATGAACTGTGTGTGATTGTACAGAGTTGATGAAATGTGTGTGATTGTACAGAGCTGATGAACTGTGTGTGATTGTACAGAGTTGATGAAATGTGTGTGATTGTACAGAGCTGATGAACTGTGTGATTGTACAGAGCTGATGAAATGTGTGTGATTGTACAGAGTTGATGAAATGTGTGTGATTGTACAGAGCTGATGAACTGTGTGTGATTGTACAGAGTTGATGAAATGTGTGTGATTGTACAGAGCTGATGAACTGTGTGTGATTGTACAGAGTTGATGAAATGTGTGTGATTGTACAGAGCTGATGAACTGTGTGTGATTGTACAGAGTTGATGAAATGTGTGTGATTGTACAGAGCTGATGAAATGTGTGTGATTGTACAGAGCTGATGAACTGTGTGTGATTGTACAGAGCTGATGAACTGTGTGTGGTTGTACAGAGCTGATGAACTGTGTGTGATTGTACAGAGTTGATGAACTGTGTGTGATTGTACAGAGTTGATGAACTGTGTGTGATTGTACAGAGTTGATGAACTGTGTGTGATTGTACAGAGTTGATGAACTGTGTGTGATTGTACAGAGTTGATGAACTGTGTGTGATTGTACAGAGTTGATGAACTGTGTGTGATTGTACAGAGTTGATGAACTGTGTGTGATTGTACAGAGTTGATGAACTGTGTGTGATTGTACAGAGTTGATGAACTGTGTGTGTGTGAAGGAATAAGCCATATAACCTATTCAGAAAAATACACCATTCTATGAAAGAATTCTGGCCTTATTAAAACATGACACACTGGGTTTGGAAATCTAGAAACCGAACTATAAAAAAGCTGTGAAAGCATTCTGGCTATAGAGGTAAGATAGTCATTGACACTGAATCAATAACCTTATTGGAACAGAAGGTTAAAGGCTCCAGTAGGCTGAACCTTTCAGAATGAAACAATGGACAAGGTGTTCTAATTTACACTTCATAAAGAAGCACATAAAAGTAAGCAACATCTGCCTTCATAAAAATGACAACAAGTAAAACCCACCTGCCATAACACCGTTTTTTATGGTAAACTTAGAACACCTAGAGAGGAGACATAATTCTATAATGCTACTAGCTGAGGTGACTGTAAGAATTGCAGGGGTCAGCAGAAAAATGACTAGAGATAATTAGCTTACATCAGCAGAAAACCTTCAAGGAAATACCTCTGGAAAAGGGTATAAATATTGAACTCTCAAATGGGATAGTAGACTCGCTTTAAAGGGGCAAAGCGATTCTTGGCTTCAGAGGTGGCTCTGTAAGTCTCCAACTCTTTGTACCTCGAGGGTCAAAGGTATTTGATTTTGGTGGATATCCTGTAGAAAACTAAGAACTGTAAAACTGTAGCAAAGTTAAGATTTGAGAGTAAGGTTCTCTGATAATAGAATTGTAAACTTTCACTTTTTGGAACTGTTAATGTTGCGATTGACTCAACAACTGTAAATTATATGTTGGTTCTTTAATAAATCTATATATTTTTAGAATTGTCTCACATAAGACTTCTGTATCAAACTCACGAACTCAATCTCTGTACACTCTTTGGTGAGGAGTTGCAGAATTATGGGGGAGTTTTCCAGACCCTCATAATATCCGGAATGTTACAGTCTAGCTAAACTTATTAAAAGTGCTATCTGGAGGATGGTAACATTTTCAGGCTGTTCCTTTCCTTTAGGAAGAGATAGTCCGGACCTTTAGACCCAATTAAGCGTCTTTAGGATTTGGCTACCTCAAACTTTAGTTGAAAGTGAACATTTGAGGAATACGCCTGATCTGGGGTAGCTCTAAAGGGGCTAGGACTAGTAATTATCCCTTCATGTGATTGTACAGGACTGATGAACTGTGTGTGATTGTATAGAGCTGATGAACTGTGTGTGATTGTACAGGGTTGATGAACTGTGTGTGATTGTATAGAGCTGATGAACTGTGTGTGGTGTACAGAGCTGATGAACTGTGTGTGGTTGTGCAGGACTGAGGAACTAAATGTATTTGTACAGGACTGGTGTGCTCAGTATGTTTTTATAGGGCTGGTGAGTAAGTATGGTTTTTAACATGTTTGAAATGTAAGTATGGTCATACAGGAGTTGTGTGGTGAGTGTGGTTATATAGAGTTGGTGTGTTTGTACAATGTGGTGAGCTGCTTTAGTTATACAGGGCAAGTTTGGCCAGTATTGCTATGTGGCAAAGGTGAATTTAAGATATCATGTGACAGACAATATATAAAGGTATTGCACATATTATAGTTTAAAAGGCCTGAAACTCATTTGGGCGGCAACTTGGGGAGTACTGACCAAAAATATTATTGACTTTATTAAATAAGATCATTGTAAAAAAAAAGCTATGAAAATCAATTGGGCATATTTTTCTCATTTCAAAATGTATGCATGAAATAGTGTTCCCCACTTTATAACCGTGTCTACTATTTTTCACTTCAAATTAGCAAACAGGAAGAATAACAATTTTTTCCCCCAAGTCCCTTCTCTTTTATTGTTTCAGAGAGTTGTGCAAGGTAGGCCGATGTTGTCAGAAGTAGTGAATAGCCAATAGCAGTGGAAGGAAGCAGTACTGGATCTAGTTCTGGGGAATGAAGTGGGGCAAGTGGAGGAGCATTTAGGATAACAGTGATCATGATATCATTAGATATAGAGTAGGTATGGAAAGGGACAAGGAACGTTCAAATATGAAAATATTCAACTGATGGAGGTCTAATTTCAGTGAGTTGAAAGGGGATCTGGCCCAGGTAGATTGGAATCAAAGATGGCAGTTAAAACAGTAAATGAGCAACGGGGGGCCTTCAAAGTGGAGATAGTTTGGCTACAAAGTAGACACATTCCCACAAGGGGGAAAGGAAAGGCATCCAAAGCTAGAGCTCCTTGGCCAACTAAAGATAATGAGCCGGATTTTTCTCTGAGCAGTGGATGAACGGCTGTAATTAAGACTTACCACAACATTAAAAGGGTACATACACTGGAATGGACAAGCCCTAACTTTTTTGCTGAATTTAATCCATATCTTTGAGGTAAGTACCACAACCTCATGCCGTTCAATATATTTGAATGGTGAGTCAGATGGCAAGGTGACATTTTTGGGAAGCTTTTAGAGGGGCAGGGCACCTTGGACAGCAACTTCTTGATTTCCGTGTTTAACTGTGTATGTGTGGTCACTGGAAGTTGCTGTCCAATTTTCACTTTAATAATGGTGAGCACTGTTAGCCTCACAGTGGGTGAAAATAAATGTTTTTTAAAAATGGCTTTTTTTTGGGCCGCCCACCCACCACCCACCTCGCCTTTAAGTTATACCCTGCAAGCAGCTGGCCTCACTGTTCGCGACCCCTGCAGCAATCGTTAACATCGCCCGGCGCTGCTGCGGGGCACGAGGGGGAATTTTTCTCCCGAGGCGCTATGGGGGCGCTGCACCCAGAGATGACATCATGGTCTCCAGGCGCAGAAGATTGGGGCGATACCTGGTAGCGCCGCCGCTAACCTCCTTCGGAATTTTGCGGGAGGCGCGGTTATCGCCTCGGGGGGGGGGCAAAAAGCCATTTGCGCCCCGTCAATGTCTCCCACCGGAGGTGCAAATGAGGGGAATTTCACCCCCCATGTATTATAAAGATGGTGCAGCTGATCCCATAAATCATTTTAAAAGGGAGTTGAACAGGCACTTGAGGATGAGGAGCTTACAGGGTTATGGACACAAAGCGGGGGTGTGGGACTAAGCACGGCTGCTGGTTCAAAGAGCCAGCACAGGCACGATGGGCCAAATGGCCTCCTTCTGTGCTATAAGTTTAAATGGGGGAAAAATTGGGTTGCTTTGCACCCCGTCATCCCCCTACCACCCTCCCCCCCCCCACCGCCAGTGCTAACATTCCAAACATTTTCACTTAGCGCCTCAAATGGCCCTCTAGGGTAGTTTCTCCCCCATACAATGTACTAAGCAACCTGTTCCAAATAAAACAAAGTCGAGATTGTTTAACAACAATAACAACACATTTAATACGAAAGAACATGCATCTCATCAGGTGAACTGTTTCCACTTTAAATTCGTAGAAAGAAATGAAGATTTGCATTTTTACTGCATCTCGTAACATCTGTCAGAAACATTTCAAAATCCTTCACATGCAATGAATTACTGTGAAGTGCCATGTTGGTTGTTAGTTTTCTAAGGTGCAATAATGGAGCTGAGATTTGAAGTGATATCTGAATGTGTCGAGAGTGCCAAGTGTAAAAAATGACATAAAACCAGTATTAACCTCTCCATTATTGATGCCACTCAGCCCAATAGCATATAGACTGCACAAAATAAAGGCAGTTTGTTACACAAAGGCAAGTGTGGTTGACATGGTCATTTTAAGAAATGTACTTGCCTTTATGGCCTGTTTGTTAATCTCTGACTAAGATGGTAGAACTAATGCTCATAACTTATTTCTTTAAACTTAAAGTAGCATTTACATTTTTTTTTTAAAGCCTCTGTAATTTTTAGATAATGTCCCACCAATCTGTTTATGCATCTCACTTGTTAGAAAATGGATGAGTTAGAGACCAGATGGATGAGTGAGATAAATCTGAGGAGGAAAGAGAATCAGAAGGGAGGGAGGTTTGTCAGTATAGGTGTGGGGATCTATAGCGCAATGACAATGTGAAACCTCAGGGCACTCAGATATGACCTTGGTTGTTACTCATTGACCATAACTCAACAATGTCTCAAAGGGATTGCTGCTAGACTGACTGCAATAAGAGTGATACACACACAATTCATCATTGAGAATGTGAATACTTGTCCTGTTCCCAAAGATGGATGGGCTAGGTACGGTAAAAAAAAATCTCTAAATTACAGTTAAAAAATAAAAATTGCCAGTGAGCAAGTAAAACAAAAAGAAAGAACTTGTATTTATACAGCGGCTTTCAAGACCTAAGGACATCCAAAAGCACTTTACGGCCAATTAAGTAGTTTTCAAGTGTCATTACTGTTGCAATTTACTACATAGAATTTACAGCACAGAAACAGGCCACTTGGTCCAACTGGTCTGTGGTGATGTTTATGAAAGAAAGACTTGCATTTATATAGCGCCTTTCATGACCACCGGACATCCCAAAGTGCTTTGGTGTACTCACTGTTGTAATGTAGGAAACAAAGCAGCCAATTTGCACACAGCAAGCTCCCACAAACAGCACTGTGATGATGGCTAGATAATCTGTTTTAGTGGTGTTGATTGAGGGATAAATATTGGCCAGGAATAACTCCCCTGCTCTTCTTCGAAATAGTGCCATGGGATCTTTTATATCCACCTGAGAGAGCAGACTAGGCCTCGGTTTAACATCTCATCTGAAAAACAGCACCTCTGACAGTACAGCACTCCCTCAGTACGGCACTGGAGTGTCAGCCTAGATTTTTGTGCTCAAGCCTCTGGAGTGGGACTATGAACACACAACCTTCTGACTTAGAGGCAAGGGTGCTATCATCTGAGCCACAGCTGACATACTCCAATCTATGCTTCACACGGGCCTCCTCCTACCCTACTTCATCTCACCCTATCAGCATATCTTTCTATTCCTTTCTCCCTCATGTACTTATGTAGCTTCCCCTTAAATGCATATATGCTATTCAACTCAACTACTCCATATGGGAGCAAGTTCCACATTTTCACCACTCTCGGGGTAAAGAAGTTTCTCCTGAATTCTGTATTGAATTTATTAGTCACTGTCTTATATTCATGTCCCCTAGTTTTGGATTCCCCACAAGTAAAAACATTTTCTTTACGTCAGCCAAATCAAACCCCTTCATAATTTTAAAGTCCTCTATCAGGTCAGCCCTCAGCCTTCTCTTTTCCAGAGATGTAGGGAAACAGTGTAAAAGTAGTAATGTTGTAATGTAAGATTAGAGAAGGAGAGGCACTAGGAGGGGAAAAAAGAGAGATTGGACCAGCAGTTTCTGATGTTTGTGTAGCTTTATTGTTGCAATATTAGAATAATTTTCAGCACCAGGCTACAGGAGCTGAGAACTTAGAAAGCTGTCAGCCCAAGGGACAGCATTTCCTTGGAGTTGCTGGCAATCTAAGTGTAGTGTATGTACCCGTTTACCTTTAAGGGAACTATTGAATGTAACCGTTCGCCTTTAAGAGCACTATTTTAGGTGTGGCACTATTTGTTGGCTCATGTATACTGTAATACTGATAGTGACCACACCAGTATATAAGGGCTGGGATATGTTAACTAGGGCAGAAATCGCCCAGACCTCTGAATAGTAAAGACCTGTTTTTCTTTGTTAATGTTGGAGTCTGTGTGTTATTTACAATACAACCACAGACTTAACACTAAGGATTAAAGGGCATCTTTTAAATCACACTCACCATTACACATGCAGTACAAGAAACAAGCATCACCTACACACTGCTTACTGATCTATCTTGTCTTCACTTTTAACCCTGTCAGTGTCCTGTGTTATGAGAGCTGCCCTCCACTAAGGTCCCTCAATTAAAAAAAAAAGTAAGTCAATTATACAACAGTGTGAAACTCTAACTTGTCTATTTCCTTACATTAATCTTTATCACATTTCATAAATGTGGTTGAGATCAAACATCTGTAAATTAATCCTAATCACAGGTGCAGTTGCACACACCTAGGGGAGGAGATAATTATGCAACCCTTTCAAGTCTCACTAGCAAACAGAAGAACCCTATCGAACCACACTCACAAAGGAAAATAAAAGCTTAGCTCCTAAAACCATTTTCCTTTTATCAAAAATCTTTCACCTCAGGCAATGAAAAAAAAGCTTCTTCATACTGCCCAGTCTCCCCAGAAATAATTTATTACAGTCTGAGAAAAGCAAATCTCCAATGAATTCCTCTTTGTGTGCTTTCAGAAATTGTTTAAAAAATAATTTGTTCAGTTATCAGAACTTCACACACACTCACCAAAAAGGAGCTTCATAATTTAGAGAGAAGTCTTTCTTCCAAAACAATGCAGCGGTGACTTCTGCATCTTAAAGAGACAAGGCCTTTGTTGAAAAAGTATGTTTACAGACACTGGAAAGAAAGAAAGTAGTTGTAATATAGGACCGTATCATATCTCTCAGAAACGCACCCCAGAGAGTGAATTGTGCAGGTACTGTTTTATCTCGATAAATCTGCCAGCCACTTTGTGCACATTAAGGTCCCGCAAATGACAATGACCCTGAAATTTCATGGGCTTTCTCTACGTCACCTCATAACTTCAGCAGGAGACTGTCAGAACCTCCAGAGAAGTGATGCGAGAAGTGTTGGCCTGGACATAGGCTCTTCTTTAGGTTTTGCCATGGGATATTTAATGAATACCTGAACCACCAGAGCGGTCAAACAGAGCCTCAGTTTGACAACTCATCTGAAAGAAGGCACCTCTGACAATGCAGCACGCCTTCAGTGCTGCACCAATGTGCTTAAGTTCTGGAGTAGGTCATAAAGATGTAGCTCGCACCCAAATGCACGACTTAGTTGCTCTTAATTTAGTTGTAACAAAAAATGCTCAACTGTTTGGTGTAGCTGTGAAGGTAACATTAGAGTCCTTCTCTACAGATGCATAAAACAATTGGCAAATGGCATGTTTGCTGGTGAAATACCTTTGTAACATTACCAGTGAAAGAGATCCAGCAAGTGGAGAGGGCATAGGGCGTTTCCCGATTGACAGGGTTTCCAAGTGCACAGGAAATTAAATATGGAACCTGTGTGGCCATCAAGAATCCCAACATTTTTCTGAACAGGAAAGAGTTCCACTCCATAAATGTGCAGGTAACTACTCATCAAATAAACATCATCCGGCATAAGATTGTTAATTTTTCCATCACACTTTCATTCTACAGCAATCCACCGTGCACCAACAGAATAAAACAATTTTTGGGGGGGAGACAAGGACCACTCTTTGTGGCCTTGGCTGATGGAGCCCATCAGGAACCCTGACAGAGAAGCAGAGTGCCAATACAATGAAGCCCATGCCACCATCAAAGTTATTGTAGAGCACACCATAGGAGTACTCAAGCAATAATTCCATTGTTTGAGCGCCCAGCAAGGCTGCTGTTTTACAGTCCAGCAAAGGTGAGGATGATCGTCACTGCATGCTGCATCGTTCTCAAATAGCCCATTAGAAGTCCAGCTGTGATTAAGCTATGGAAGCAAACACATTGGGGTCAATTTTAACTCAGGTGTGGGGAATTGTCGGGTTCCCCGAATTTAGTGTTTCCCACACGAATCTAAATGGGTCTGTGAGATTGATGCAATTTTAACTCAATTGGCCAATTCATTTCCAACGTGTGGGAAGCCTTGGCAATTGAGTATTTCCAGCCAGAAAGTCGCAGAATATGACGTCATCATTGCTGCTGCTTTTAAGGTCCACAGCAAGCCTTGCTTCTTCTGCAGGCTTCCAAACTTCACCATTGAGATGGCACAGGAGCCTGCAGGAGCAACGACCAGCGGCAGGGCAAGAGCTGCCCCAAAATTTGACGAGGCTTCACTCCAGGCATTGCTGGATGGTGCTAGGGCCCACAGGGAGGTCCTGTTCCCTTCTTCAGGGAGGAAGAGCCCTCCCAGTCAGACCAAGGCTGTGTGGCTACAGGTGGCTGGGGAAGTCAACTCTTGGGGCTCACACGGCGCACCTGGATGCAGTGCAGGAAAAGATTCCATGACCTTCATCGCACTGGAAAAGTAAGTACTGTATGAAGTTTCCATCACCCTCAATCTGATCCCCATTGCCTTTCCTGACCAGCACTCAGCTTTAGCAATCTCTTCCTCCACATCCCACTTGATACTCACATCCATGCACCCTTAATCATTCCCTCTCTCTCTATGCTCACATTCACATAACTATTCCACCATGCAGCCCTCACACTCCTTCTCACTCTGATGCTTTGAACACAACAGACAACACACAGGGAGGGCCCTTGGTCTTGCAACCTCACTCCATCTTTGTCTACTTCTAAGTATCTATGCTATGCAATCTCTGCACTCAATCCTTCATTCTCACTCAACATCCACTTGTCTCCCTCATTGCAGGAAAAGAGAGCTCACAACAGGAGAGAGCGAGCCAGGACAAGAGGAGGGCCACCCTCATTAGCCCAGTTCAGCCCCTGGGAGGAAGCCGTCCTGGAGATTGTCGGGGCTGACAGAGATGCGGAAGTTGGGGAAGGACAGACAGGTGCATCCCTGCAAGCTGGTGACAGGATAGTTTTCCATCTCTCTCATTGGCATTGCATGAGTTGCTGATAATGATTCTGAAGCTGCATCATATGGACTTATGATCATCTGCAAAATGCAATGTGCATGTAACCTTGGCATCACATCTCTAACTTTTACCTTGACTCCCCCACAGGACAATCAAGAGCCCCCGTCCCCAGTGTGCAGGAGGAAAAGCCTGAGATGCCAGGCTCCTCAGAGGAATCTGCAACCTCTGAGGTTGCAGCGTCAGCAGAAATAAGCGCACACAGCACCAGCACAGACACTCACACCTCGGTGGAACCTTCGGGACATAGAGTAGTGTTGTCACCTGGTGTATCACAGCTCACAAGTGAGCATCAGCAGATTGTGGAGACAGGGACAGCAGTAGAGAGTCCTCATCGGAGGGCGCAGGACTCTGCCAGCGCGGTTCAGCTGCATGTCGACCCTCTGCCTTTGGGTCCATCCATAAGATCAGAGGTGATGGATCTCCATGCACAGATGCAGGAGTCTCTGGCAGGTTTTGTCTCCAGGGTTGCTGCAAGCATGGAGCGAATGGAGGAGTCCATAGCGAACATGAGCAGAGCCTTTGCGGAGTCAGTGGCGCATGAACGCATCAACACGGAAAGGATGGCTACCTACGTGGAAATGATTGCTGCCTCCATGGTAAGGCTGGCTACCATAGAGGAGAGGATGGCTACGGTAGAGGAGAGGAGGGCTACGGTAGAGGAGAGGAGGGCTACAGTCATGGCGGAGGTTAGTCGCCAGGGTATGGAAAACATGGTGAGCATTCAGAATAGAATGACATCTCTTGAGGAGCGATGGGCATCTATTGAACAGAGAAACCAGACCTTCATGGAAGTCCTTCTGAGTAGGACTGCCATTGCAGATACGGGTCCCCATGGCCCCCCTGATGTGCAGCAAGGTGCTCTCAAGCCACTTGCAGGCACTGAGGGGGATCTGACCCATGAGAGGGAGGTTGGTGGCAGACCTCAAGGAAGTGGGGGCTCCTCTCCAAGTGCTCACACTTCCATGCCACTGCAGAGCCCTCGGTCAGAGCCCTGCCGGGGTCCACACCCAACTGAGATAGACGTCTCAACTCCTGCACAGCCGCAGGAGCAGCAGACTGCTGACGAGCCCTTACAGGTTTGCCAACCCAGAGGACGCCCGCCAAAGGTGGCGAGACAGGAGCAGCAGGAAAGTGAGCAAGGGGCCTCCACATCTGCTGAAGCCACAGGGGAACCACTATGTAGGAGCATGCATAAGAGGAAAATAAAGCACAAATAGTCACAAGGGTAGTCACTTGGGTGAAATGTTGTGTATTTTGTAAAAATGCCATCAGTTGTTTATTTTGCATAAAAATTCTGATGGCAACTGCTGCAGTTCTGGCGTGTGTCATTTCGCGAATGGGGCTTTCACATTGAGGGCTTAGGATTACTTGCAGTTGTCAGGATGCTGGTCAAATAGCTCGGAATCCGCAGGGTTTGGCCATAGTCGATGCTCAGGTAAGAAGCTGTGAGGCAAAAGAGTTTGATGTACCAGGCTAAGCAAATCTGGCCAGGATGAGTGCGTTCCTTGCATCCCGGGCAGCAATGTTCTCGTGTAATGCTGCCGCTGGTTGATGGGCCTCTGCAGGATGCTCGTTCTCGCCCTCCTCCTCCTCGTCCTCCTCCTCCTCCTCATCATCATCATCATCATCATCATCATCTGAGGAGAGTATGTGAGGAGCCACTTGGTCCTCAGGAATCTGCAAGCCACGACGCTGTGCCATGTTGTGAAGTGCACAGCAAACCACGATGATTCTGGAGACCCTGGCTGCTGAGTACTGTAGGACTCCACCTGATATATCCAGGCATCTGAAGCGCATCTTCAGCAAGCCAATGGTTTGCTCGATAACGGATCTGGTGGAAATATGGCTGGAGTTGTAGCATGCCTCAGCTTCATTGGCTGGCCTCCTCAACGGCGTCATTAGTCAAGTCCTCAGGGGATAGCCCTTGTCTCCAAGCAGCCATCCGTGAAGTTGGTCTGGCAGACTGAATAGCGGAGGCACACTAGACTGGCGCAGTATGAAGGAGTCATGGCAACTGCCAGGGTACTTGGCACAAACATGCAAAATCTCCTTCTTGTGGTCACACACCAGCTGAACGTTAAGGGAGTGGAAGCCCTTGCGGTTGACAAAAATACCTGGATTGCAATGGGGTGCCCTAAGGGCCACATGTGTGCAGTCAATGACGCCCTGCACATTTGCGCGATCCCTGATGAAATGGATGTGATTGTGCGCGAGAGCAAAGAGGGCCTCGGTTACCTGCGTGATGCAAGTGTGTGCGGCCGACTGGGAGATGCCACTGATGTCTGCTCCTGATCCCTGGAATGAGCCTGAGGCAAAAAAGTTGAGTGTGGTGGTGACTTTGATGGCCACTGGTAAGGAGTGTCCACCTGGTCCTCTGGGCAGCAGGTCTTGCTGTATCATTGCGCAGATGTCAGTCACTACCTGTCGCGAAAGTCGGAGCCACCTTTGGCACTGCTGCTCAGTCATGTTGAGGTAGCTGACCATGTGTCTGTAGACCCTGTTTGGGGGGTATCTCCTGCGCCGACGGGCATCCATGAGCTGGCCCCTTCTGGCCTGTGCTGCCTCAGGTGGGTGAGCAGCAGCTTGTCGCTCCTGCTGCTGCTGCTGCTGCTGTTGCTGGTGCTGCTGTTGTTCCTGATTTTGCTGCTGCCGCGCCTGGTGCTGGAGGTCCTCTAATGCCAAGAAGGGAAGGAAAAAAAGGCCTCCCATGCTTCTGGTAGATGCCTCAGTTGAGGAAGCGCTGAGTGAGAGTGGCGAGAGGGGTTTCGCAGGAGGTCACACTGGAGAAGTGTGTGAGGCTCCAACCTTCCACAGGTGTGGTTAAGCCTGGTAAAAGTTGCCCCAGGCCTGAGACAACAAAGTCCTGCCACCTGCAAATGATGACTGATCAAATCTCCTCTTTAATGGTTGACCTGCAGCTGATAGTCAGCAAGCCAATAGTGCTCACGCCAGGTTTCACAGGCATAGATACATAGATACATAGAAGATAGGAGCAGGAGTAGGCCATTCGGCCCTTCGTGCCTGCTCCGCCATTTAATGAGATCATGGCTGATCCTTTAATTCAGTATCCCGTCCCCGCCTTCTCTCCGTAACCCTTAACCCCTTTTGCCCGTAGAAATATATCTAATTCCCTCTTAAATATATTTAATGAGCTGGCGTACACTGCCCTCTGTGGCAATGAGTTCCACAGGTTCACCACTCTCTGAGTGAAGAAATTCCCCCTCATCTCTGTCCTAAATGGTTTAGCCCTTATCCTTAAATTATGTCCTCTAGTTCTGTTTTCACCCGCCAAGGGAAACATTCCTTCTGCATCCAGTCTGTCTAGACCTGTCAGAATTTTATACACTTCTATGAGGTCCCCTCTCAATCTTCTAAACTCCAGTGTGTACATCCCTAAACTACATAGTCTCTCCTCATAGGTCATTCCCGCCATTCCTGGTATCAGCCTGGTGAATCGCCGCTGCACCCCCTCCATGGCAAGAACATCCTTCCTCAGATGAGGCGACCAAAACTGTACACAGTACTCGAGGTGTGGTCTCACCAGTGCCCTGTACAGCTGCAGCAAGGTATCCCTGTTCCTGTATTCTAACCCTTTTGCTATGAAGGCCAGCATACCGTTTGCCTTCTTGACCGCCTGTTGCACCTGCATGCTCGCCTTCAGTGACTGGTGTACA
This sequence comes from Somniosus microcephalus, assembly GCF_052327205.1. NCBI lineage: Eukaryota > Metazoa > Chordata > Chondrichthyes > Squaliformes > Somniosidae > Somniosus > Somniosus microcephalus. Next base: position 162,699,125 of record NC_140997.1, on the reverse strand, counting down.
AGAACACCCAGGTCTCTCTGTACTTCCCCCTCTCCCAATCTATTGCCATTTAAATAATAATTTGCCCTCCCGTTCCTGCACCCAAGGTGGATAACTTCGCACTTGTCCACATTATAGTGCATCTGCCATTTATCCGCCCAATCGCCCAGTCTGTCCAAATCGCTCTGGAGCTTCCTGGTCTCTTCCTCTGAGCCCACCCCACCTCCTAGTTTAGTGTCGTCTGCAAATTTGGAAATGCTGCATCCGACTCCCTGATCCAGGTCATTAATGTAAATTGTGAACAGCTGGGGGCCCAGGACAGATCCCTGTGGTACCCCACTTGTTACTGCCTGCCATTCAGAAAATGAGCCGTTTATTCCAACTCTCTGTTTTCTATCTGACAGCCAGTTCCCTATCCACGCCAAAACTTTCCCCTTTATCCCATGAGCCTCAATTTTCCATGCTAATCTTTTATGTGGGACCTTATCGAAGGCCTTTTGGAAGTCCAGGTACACCACATCTACTGGCTCTCCCCCATCTATTCTACCAGTTACTCCCTCAAAAAATTCCAATAGATTAGTCAAGCACGATTTACCCTTTGTAAATCCATGTTGACTCTGTCCTATCCTGTCCCCATTTGCTAAGTGCTCCGCTATTTCATCCTTAATGATGGACTCCAGTGCATGATCCGCACTAGGCGTGTTTTACGTGGGAAAAGGGTTAAACAGGCAAGGGACTGTTAAAATGGGATTATAAAGGCTAATTAGTGCTGTTTAAGGGCCCTAAAGACCAGTCCCGCCTGTTGCAGGCGGGACTGATTCGGGACCATCAGACATGACTGGGTTAAAATGGCTAGGTGTCGGGAACCAGTTGGGGGGTGTCCCGACCCCCAGGTTTTACGATTTTAACCCCCCACACGCCTCAAAGCCCGCCTGACGGCTAAGTTAAAATTGAGCCCATTGTTGCAAACCACCCCCCCACCATCCCGAGTATGACATACATTCCCACCACTCCACCTGCCCTGCTCTGTACCAGCATTTAAAAGGTGGCCATGATTGCAGCCAATGCTGCTTTGATGTTCCCCGGCAGAGGGCACAAAGGTCCACTTGTTCCGTGGTCTGATGTATGAATGTCATCCATGTCAATACCACGCGGGGATCTGAATTAAGGTCTGTTGAGTGGGAAAGAGACCTCGGTGTTATAAAACATAAATCTCTAAACGTTCACGACCACAAGGCAAAAGCAAATAAGAGTATTCGGATGTATGGCTAGGACAATCCAATATTAAACTAGAAACACTATATTGCCCTTGTGTAAGACCTTGGTTAGGCCTCATCTAGAATAATGTGTCCAGTTTTGGACCCTTCACTTCAGGGCTACCATGGTAAGCAGACAAGGGATAAATTATGTGGCTCTGATTTGCTAATTAATTAAAAAAATAAGCAACTCATGCACTGATAAACCCATGAGGGAAAAAAGGAATAGAAGGTTATACTGATAGGGTTAGATGAAGAGGGGAGGGAGGAGGCTTATGTGGAGCATAAACACTGGCATGCACCAGTTGGGCTGAATAGTCTGTTTCGGTGCTGTAATTTCTATGTAATTTGATATAATTGTGCTCTTGGCCCTGATTAGCAGCTATAGTGTTTGGAAGTTAGGAGATACGACATCACTCAGTGGTGCGCTTTCTGTAACCCACCAGTCCCTCCCTGTCTCCTTTATTTGCTCAAATAGCAGTTAAGGTTTATATTTATGATTCTTCCAGTACAATATATAAGTCTGGTATAATCGATGTAAGAAAAAATGTCAAATCACAAAATGCAGCAAGAAGATTATTAAAATTGTCAAAAATTTCAAATGCATTAATAAAGCTTGTTGAACTTCCAGCATCATCAACAGATTGAAAGGCCTGTAAATTCCCTGCTGGCAATGTGACGTATACAATGACGTACCAGTATGCAAGGCTGGGGAGATTTTCCATCCATCCTGCTGATGTTATTGAGTAGCGCAGGGCCCAAGAAGTCCCATATCACTGGCTCCCCACTGCACTGATTTTCTAGCCAACCTTTTAGGTCAGCATACAAAACTTTCAAGTAAAATATGTGAGAGCTTCATTAACATTGCCATTATTGTGCAAAGTAATTCTTGTACAATTTCCTGACTTTTATCCACCTATCCCACTGTGCAGTTAGTCCATTATAAAATGGGTGTTAGAAGGCCAGCGACATTCTGGCCTTTTAGGAAGCATGTCCTTAAAGCTGAACTCTTGGGCCTAGAAATTCAGTTGCTTGCGCCACCAGTTTGCGCCCAAAGAGGCCACTCAGAGGCTTTAGCGCCACTGGCTACACCTACCGCGATATTTAGCGGGGCGCTAATGGCGGCGTTAGCCTGTAGCGCTGTGCCGCCACCGATGACGTCATCGGTGTGCACAGTGCCCCGCTACCGCCCCGAACGCCATATTAGGTCGCGCCCGCCTCTTCCGCGCCGGCCGCAAATAGTGACCGGTACACAGGGGCCAACCTGTGGCGGTAGTGGAGCGAGTTAAGGTGGAGGTGCGGCCGGCCACTTTTTCGGCAGCCGCCTGCCCGCACCTCTGTCCCCGGCCTCCTACACCCCCCCCCCCCGCGGCATTGCCGGCTGTTTCCCGAGAGCCCGGCACTTCTCCTTGGTGCTGGGCTCATTTGCCGGCACTCGCGAGCGGGGATCGCGCTGTTGCAGCCACCTCCCCCTTAACAGTGGGAGGAAGGCCTGCAGTACCGCTGCGTGCCGTGCCGCAGCGGGTGGCGCTGCGGCACTTTGCACGCCGATATTCAGTTTCAGCGCCCCAAGCGGTGCGCGGGAAGCCTCGTTTAGCGGCCGGCTTCCATTTGGGGCGCAGAAACTGAATATCCCGATGGCGCAAGTGGCTCCGCGTGCAGCGGTAATTCCGGCGCCCAGGCGAGCTTGGCGCCCCAAACTGAATTTTTAGCCCTTGGAATTTTGATTGCTGCGACAAAATTGTAAAAATAGGCCTAGTCTTGAGTGTTCCTCCACTCCCACGTTTCCTTGCAGGTAGAAGATGATGACTTGAACGAATGGCTCATACACACCACAGTCAGTCTGCCCACACCTGCCCTTCTCCATTGACTCGCATTTACAGACCTAGGATCGTCAGAAGAGAATTATCACCACAACCCCTAAGGGTCACAAGGGAGGCAGTGACAGCATTTTGCCAACTATTGCAGGATGACTTACAGACAACCTCCACCCCTGAATGGGCACTGCCTGTGACAATCAAGTGACAATTGCTGTCAGCATCAATGCCTCTGGCTCCTTCCAGGCTACCACAGAAGACAGCTGAAATATCAGCAGATCACTGATCCTTGGTTCACCAGGGAGGAAATTGCAGATGCATTAGTCATCATTTTCCAAAGGTCTCTAGATTCAGGAATTGTGCCTTTGTATTGGAAAGTTGCAAATGTCACTCCATTATTTAAGAAAGGAGGGAGAGAGAAACAAGGTAATTACAGAGCTGTCAGTTTAACGTAATTGTGGGGAAGTTACTGGAATCAATAAGAGGCAAAGTGGCTAAGCCTTTGGACAGGTATCAGTTGATCAAAGAGAGTCAGCACGATGTGTGGTATGTAGGTCATCTGGACGTCACTACCCAAAAAGTCTGTTAATGTTGGGTCAATTGGAATTTTCAAAACTGACATATGTAGATTTTGTTAGGTGTAAGTGCATCAAGGGATATGGAACACTGGTGGATAAAACGGAGTTGAGGTAGAGATAAACCATGGTCTAATTGAATGGCGGAACAGGCTCGAACTGGTTTACCCCAGCTGACACAAATCAGAATGAGGCCAGCTCAGGTATATGCAAATACATCCAATTCAGATCAGCCTGCACCCAGAGATGTCCTTGTTGCTTTTATTTTTATTCGTTCCATGGGACATGGGCATCGCTGGCAAGGCCAGCATTTATTGCCCATCCCTAATTGCCCTTGAGAAGGTGCTGGTGAGCCGCCCTCTTGAACCGCTGCAGTCCGTGTGGTGAAGGTACTCCCACAGTGCTGTCAGGGAGGGAGTTCCAGGATTTTGAACCAGCGACGATGAAGGAACGGCGATATATTTCCAAGCAATGTTCCCTTTAAGCTGCGCGGCCGTGCTCTGCAACTCACGGCTATTAAATAGGAAAAACTGCGCATGTGCGATATTTTGAATGGGTCGCGCAGCCCCTTAAAGGGGTCGCACACCCAAATCAAAATGAAAGAGTACACTGTTTCCAAGTCAGGATGGTGTGTGGCTTGGAGGGGAACTTGGAGGTGATGGTGCTCACATGCGCCTGCTGCCCTTGTCCTAGGTGGATTTAGGAGGTTACCTCTGTTGTTGCCCCAGATGTGGCCCCAGATGGTCATTTAGTTTCACACTACTGATAGCTCCGCCTTTCTAAGTGGCTCAGATGTACTCTGTGCTAAAGGTGCAAATCTCTGCCTTCAATACAATACAAAACACAAAAATATGATTTGTAAATGTAATAATGAAAATTGCTGCTCCACTGCAGGCCAGCAGCATGAAAGGTCATCTAACATGGTTTCACAAACAGAGCCCAGGATATGCCACTGCAACAAGGCAGGGATTCAATATAAACAAATGTCATCCTGCATTTATCTCAGCTGTCCATATATATAGAAATCCACAAGGAAAGGATCAAAAATGCAGGAACTCAAAATATACCGCGCGAAAAAAAATCCTACTGCTTCTCGTAACATCATTTGGTCCCATTGGGAGAGAGTTCATTTCACAACCTGCAGGGTTGGTAGGGGAGAGATGAGAACCTTTTCTGGCTTCTTTTAAAGAAAGAAAGATTTGCATTTACATAGCACCTTTTATGACCTCAGGATGTCCCAAAGTGCTTTACAGCCAATGAATTACTTTTTTAAGTGTAGTCAATGTTGTAATGTCAGAAATGAAGCAGCCAATTGGCACACAGCAAGCTCCCACAAACAGCAATGTGTTGATGACCTGATAATCTGTTTTAGTGATGTTGGTTGAGAGGTAAATATTGGGCAGGACACCGGGGAGAACTCCCTTGCTCTTCTTCCGAATAGTGCCATGGGATCTTTTACGTCCACCTGAGAGGGCAGGCGATTTTAACGTCTCATCGAAAAGATGACAACTCCGACAGTACTGCTCTCCCTCAGTACTGAACTGGTGTGCCAGCCTGGAACCTGTCATTTGAAACATTAATATCTCTAGCTCAAAGACAGGTGACCCACCCAAAATTATGTTGAATTATTCTTGAACCACAAGGAAAGGTAATTTTGCAAAGCTCCTGGTGTGGAATCTTGATAAAAGCATGCAGGGGGTCAGAGACAGGGCTACAGCACTACAGTCCCCATTGTTTGATTTACACAGCTGCTAGCAAGGCCCCATAGTGGCAATGGGACCTTGCAAAATGACCCCTTATATCTCAATTTCTCGGGCCTAAGCTTGTTACAGCAAATCTCCATCTTGGCAGCAGAGCCAGTGAAATTATCCCCCAGACTTCAGCCTTATGACACATGATTCTATCATCCAGCCTGTGTAGGAACAGTTAAAGGTTCTTTAATTGCAATAAATCCAATGCGTAATTCTTCAAGAATAATAAATGAAGGTGCATTTTAAAGTTAAAGTTGAAGTAATTGCTTTTCTTACAGCATATTGCAATAAGTGGAACTGCACAGAATGATCAAAAAAGGAGCTAACACTTTGCCTGCAGCACATTAGATTATTTTATGCTGTATTAGAGAAAGGAAACATATAATCATTGGCAATCTCCAACTGCATAATAATGTGGCTCACATTTAAACTAAATTAGATTTGGTTAATTTTACTGTCTTGCAGGAATTCATATTAGTCTGATATATATGTAATTTCTTCTGTTAGAAGCGTGCTTTGTCCTTACTCTTACAGCACTGGATAGCCTTTTTGATGAACACGTATGAAAATTATAGGCTTTTTAATGAAAGCTTGCATATTTTATGGAATATGAAGTACCGTCAGTTTAAATAGACTATCACTGGATTTAATTCTAGGCTTCAACCGAGTGAGAGTCTGCGGCAGTCTTCAGCCAGGATAGATAAAAATCAAACAATTAATTTTGTCATTGTCTGTTTTATTGGAGAATTAAGCAGTGCCTCTGTAAACTCTCCTGCACTTGGGAGAGTCGTGTAGGCAGAGTCACAAGCAAAAAGGTAAGGAAGCAAACAGAGAGGGAAGTAAAGAAGCAGATAGGTAGACAGCTTTACAGTATGGATGTATTTATAATTTAAAAGAAAAAAAAAGCTTTACATATATTTCATAAGTTGTCACATCTCAGACACATCGCTATATACAGGAATTACTTTTTTGGAGTGCACTGACTGTTTTTACGTAGGCAAATACAAATCATCAAACTTGGCAGTATTATCAGATCACAAGATCGATATGGTAGAGGAAGACCATTTGACCCATCGTATCTCATCCATTCCAGAACAAATCTACAGTTCCATCCCCTACCCTGTCAATGCATACAATTGCCTGTTAACTGATTCCAGGATTTTTGTTTCCATTACTCTACCCAGAAGTCCATTCCAAGTATTGATCCCTGTTGGTGTGAATTAGGACTTCCTGGCACAGTCCTAAATTTGCCTTTCACTAGTTCGATCTTGTATCCCCTTGTCCTCCTGTCATGGTATAATTTCACCGACTGATCTGATTTATTTTACACACTATACATTTTCGTGTATGTTTCTCCAAGATCATCTCTTAGTCACCTCAGCTCATGGTTGAAAAATTCAAGTTTCTCCAATGTTTCCTCATAACTCAATCTTGCGACTCTAAGGATCAGCCTTTGTGGCTCTTCTTCCAACTTCCTTCAGGATATGAAGCCTGGATTTTTTGAGCAGTATGATTTCAACTTTGGTGATAAAAAGTGGGTTATGTTGCTTGTCAGAATACCTAGGCTTGAATGTCTTATTATTAATGATCTGGATGAGGGAACTAGATGTAATATCTCCAAGTTTGCAGGTGACACAAAGCTGGGTGGGCGTGTGTGCTGTGAGGAGGATACCGAGAAAATCCAGTATGATTTGGACAGGTTGGATGATTGGGCAGAAGCATGGCAGATGCAATATAATGTGGATAAATGCGAGGTTATCCACTTTGGTGGCAAAAACAGGAAGGCAGATTATTATTTGAATGGCAACAGATTGGGAGAAGGGGAAGTGCAATGAGACCTGGGCGTCCTTGTGCACCAGTCGCTGAAAGTAAGCATGCAGGTGCAGCAGGCGGTTAAGAAGGAAAATGGTATGTTGGCCTTCGTAGCGAGAGGGTTTGAGTGCAGGAACAAGGATGTCTTGCTGCAGTTGTATAGGGCCTTGGTGAGACCACATCTGGAGTATTGTGTGCAGTTTTGGTTGCCTTATCTGAGGAAGGATGTTCTTGCCATGGAAGGAGTGCAGCGAAGATTCACCAGGCTGATACCTGGGATGGCAGGAATGATGTATGAGGAGGGATTGGGTCGATTGGGCTTGTACTCACTGGAGTTTGGAAGAATGAGAGGGGATCTCATCGAAACTTACAAAATTCTAACAGGACTAGACAGTCTAGATGCTGGAAGGATGTTCCCAATGGTCAGGGAGTCCAGAACCAGGGGTCATAATCTAAGGATAAGGGGTAAGCCATTTAGGACAGAGATGAGGAGGAATTTCTTCACCCAGAGAGTGGTGAACCTGTGGAATTCTCTACCAAAGAAGGCAGTAGAGGCCAATTCATTAAATATATTCAAGAAGGAGTTGGATATATTTCTTAAGGCTAAAGGGATCAAGGGATATGGAGAGAAGGCAGGGACAGGGTACTGAATTTGGATGATCAGCCATGATCCCATTGAATGGCGGAGCAGGCTCGAGGGGCCGAATGGCCTACTCCTGCTCCTATCTTCTATGTTTCTATGTCTTCACAGTATTGGAGATGTGATCTGGCAAGGCCACTGTACATATTTAGCATGTCTTTCTCCAATTTGTATTCTACTGATTAGGCAATACAGTTCAGCACTCTGCTTATTTCATGTTGGCATGGTGTTTTGCAACTTCACCCGTAACTATTTCAACTGCTGTCATGGGGTATATAGGTGTTCTGAGTAGAGTTTACGTTTGTTTAGGTTAGTAATGTCAGCGCAATCCCGGCGAAATCAGCCGAGCCAGGGCAAAAGACCGGGGAATTTTAAACCCGAATTATGCTCAAAACCATTTATATTTGTGTTTTCCGTGATCTTTTACGCTGGTTTAAGATTCAATTCGTTGGATCAGACCCCGCCTACAAAACTGGCCACGCCCTCAGTCGAAATTGTGAGATTCTGCTGATTGCACTGGTTAGGGAAGGCTCTTCCAATTGCGCTAATTTTCTTAGGTGCACAGTCATTAGTAGGCATGTTTTAAATCATTTTTTAAAACCAACAAATATTTAATTTACTAAGAAACTGTCTACAGTACACCAATGAAACTAGTAAATGGTTCAGTATAGTTTCTTTGATCAAATTTTCAGTGATTTTAAATCAGGTTACTCACGGGTGGAGGACCGCACACTGAATAAAAATGTTTATTTTTGATGATAACCCCATTTTCAGCTGTGTTAATAAAACTGCACAAGGTTACCACGCTTAAATACATCAAGGAATATTCTTAATGGAAAGAAAAGAAAGAAACAATTACCTTCTATTGCACTGCCCAATTGCGCTGGTTCATTGAAGATTTTACATTTGTGATTATGCAAATGAATTTTAATGGAAACTTGAACTGTAACCTAACCAGCACAATTTCGAGCACATTTTGGGCCCAATTTCCCGTTGCGCCCAAAGCAGAAACTTTACCCACCCCTGCCCCATTTTGTAATTTCAATGTGCAACACTGATCCATATTGGGTTTCATCTGCCACTGGCCTGCCCACTTACATATCTTGCCTTCCTCATTTTGCAGGTCTGTTCAGATTCAACAGTTAGCATGAAAATATCGTTGTGGTGCAGCAAAGTGAAATCTTTTCAGGCTATATTTAGATGTCATTACCGGGCTGCAGGGGAATTGTATAATCACAAATGAATTGCATCATACCTAAACTAGGAACGGTTGAACCCATCAATACAAATGCCAAAAGAATTTTCACTGCCTACTATTGTTACGCCCATCAGAATGTTTATTATTTAATTTATTTAACATCTCAGTTTGTAATTGAAGAATTCGTATGGTATGTCATATTATGCAGATTTGAATCATTTGAGGCCTTAACATTTTTTTACATAGCAAAATTTTTATTTGTAGTTCCTCTGCACAGTATTTCAATGTTAACCAATTAGTTGGGGTGAACCCCCTTGTCAATATTATATATGAACGCATTTACACCCTACTATTGCACATTACTCTAAAAATCACTTTCCTCCTATCTAGCAGGTGTAAGTGATTTTCTATAAATAGCAAATGTAGAATATGATAAATGTAACAAAGCTGAACTCTAGACTCATCAAGGTGAGAAATGCTAGTGCTAAATTGTGCCAAGTGCTGGTATTGTGTGGGCCATATTGAATGTAAAGATCCTTCACCTTTCCCCAATTGACTGCCAATTAGCACCAAACTATTGAGTTTATTCTCAGGCTTTGTTCTTTCTGAGACTGCCCAAACTGAGTCTGTTAGGGATTTTTATGGCTTTCGGGAAATAATAACATCAGTCTGGGCTGGATCCAAATCCAGGTATCAGAGGTGAAAGGATAGTGTGCTATGCACTGTGCAACTTCTTCTTCTTATGCAGTCCATCGGAACCGAGGATGACTTGCTTCCACACTAAAAATGAGTTCTCAGTTGACATGATTCCAATGAGGGACCTACAGTCTCTGTCACAGGTGAGGCAGATGGTGGTTGAAGGGACGGGTGGGTGGGGTTCTTGTGTTGACAATCTGAAAGGGGGAAGATGCCTGTGCATGAATTCTTTTAACGTGGGGTGGCCGTTGCATACCAGCTAACACACAGGCTTGACAGAGCAAAGTCTTGGGCCAATGGCAAGGGGATCTAAGATGATTGGAGACCAGGCTCTGCTACATCGGCCTACCACACACAAACACAATCATACTCCTACTGTCCTCCTCCATCCTTCCCACAAGTCCTCTCTGCCTGGCTTTCATAGGCTGCTGTGTGGTCCTCCCGACCCCGTTGCTGGTCCATGCTGCGTCACTCCTGGGCCTCGACCTCACTGCTGGGCTTGTCCTCGCCCCTGGGCCTCGACCTCGCTCCTGGGTCCCGACCTTGCTCCTGGGTCCCGACCTAGCCCCTGGGCTTCGACCTCGTTCCAGGGCCTCGACCTCGCTCCAGGGCCTCGACTTCGCTCCTGGGTCCCGTCCTCGCTCCAGGGCCTCGACCTCACTCCTGGGTCCCGACCTCGCTCCTGGGCCACGACCTCGCTCCTGGGCCCCATCCTCGCTCCTGGGTCCCGTCCTCGCTCCAGGGCCTCGACCTCACTCCTGGGTCTCGACCTCGCTCCTGGGTCCCGACCTCGCCCCTGGGCCCCGACCTCGCCCCTGGGCCCCATCCTCGCTCCTGGGTCCTGTCCTCGCTCCTGGGCCTCGACCTCGCTCCTGGGCCTCGACCTCGCCCCTGGGCCCCGTCCTCGCTCCTGGGCCTCGACCTCGCTCCTGGGTCCCGTCCTCACTCCTGGGCCTCGACCTCGCCCCTGGGCCCCATCCTCGCTCCTGGGTCCTGTCCTCGCTCCTGGGTCCCAACCTCGCTCCTGGGTCCCGTCCTCGCTGCTGGGTCCTGTCCTCGCTCCTGGGTCCTGTCCTCGCTCCTGGGTCCCGTCCTCGCTCCTGGGTCCCGTCCTCGCTCCTGGGTCCTGTCCTCGCTCCTGGGTCCTGTCCTCGCTCCTGGGTCCCGTCCTCGCTCCTGGGTCCTGTCCTCGCTCCTGGGTCCCGTCCTCGCTCCTGGGTCCTGTCCTCGCTCCTGGGTCCTGTCCGCGCTCCTGGGTCCCGTCCTCGCTCCTGGGTCCCGACCTCGCTCCTGGGTCCTGTCCTCGCTCCTGGGTCCTGTCCTCGCTCCTGGGTCCCGACCTCGCTCCTGGGCCTCGACCTCGCCCCTGGGCCCCGTCCTCGCTCCTGGGTCCCGACCTCGCTCCTGGGTCCCGTCCTCGCTCCTGGGCCTCGACCTCGCTCCTGGGTCCCAACCTCGCTCCTGGGTCCTGTCCTCGCTCCTGGGCCTCGACCTCGCTCCTGGGCCTCGACCTCGCTGGGGGAGTGGCAGTGGCGGCTGGAGGAATGGGGGCAAGCTGGCGGATGGCAGGCACTCGCTGGTCGCCTGAGACACTGGCACTCGCCCGGGCCAGCACTGCAGCATGCGCACCAATCTGCCGAGGGACAGACCGCTGTGCTGCTGCAGCGCGCTGGGTGCCCTGGCGATGCCTGGCTAACACAGCGAGTGTGGCAGCAGTGAGTGCCCATGTTGACCTGTTCAGTGACCTCATCAGAGCACCCAGTGACTGCACGGCACCACTGATCAGCTGCCCACTCGCTGCCCCGAATGCCGCCCGACTCGGTGCCTGCTCTGCCCCGAATTCCGCCAAACTGATGGCCTGTGAGGCCCCGACGTCGGTGACACTCCGAGAGAGGGACTCGATGGCCTCAGGCAACCGTGCCACTACCCCCATGAGCTCCGTGTGCCGACGCTCCGAGTCCGCGGACAAGTCCTCGAGGCGTTCCATCTCCTCGGCGAAGACCATCTCCGGACTGGAGGCCGGACTCTCCCTCTGGGGAGAAGGCCGCCAAGCTGGCCGACCCTTCCTGCGTTGCTGGACGCCGCTGGGCCCAGCAATTGGACTCCCCTCCGACCCTTCCCCCCTCTGGGGAGAAGGCCGCCGAGCTGGAACCCCCCTCCCGCATTTCTGCAGGCCGCAGGTCCCATGAGCTCCCCTCCCCTCCGACACTTCCGCCACGCTCCCCTCCAAGGAAGACGTGTCCCCTACATTCGCATGGGTTGCCATGGCTGAGGGTTCCCCTGATGGGCCGCCTTCCTCTTGCTCCTCCTGCTCCTCCTCTTCTGAGGGGCTGTCACTGGCAACTTCAGGGACCTCCTCCTCACCATCTGAAAGCAGGAAGGCACAAGAGTAGCTTTAGAGTGAGGAGAGGGCGTCAGCGAGGGATGCAAGAGTGGTGGCATTCAACGCATTGGTCGGACAGTGGCAAAGGATGTAGATCTGATGCGCAAGTGGGACGAGAGAGGTCCAAACGTTGATGTCCTTACCATTGGTGCCCAGAACAGGATCGGCATCTCCACATGCAACGGGGCCAATCACCCAGCCACCCATGATGCGCTCCACGCGATGTTGCAGCTCGGTGAGCAGCTGGATCTGGGGTCGGCCTCCCCCGGTCGCAGTCCGGGTCTTCCTATTATTGGCCAGCTTGGCCTGCAAGAGAAAGGACGGCCTCTAAGTACAGTGTGTAGCCCTGATCTTGTGTGCACTGCCTCCCATGGTGGAATAGCCTGGCCAGTGTGTCGCCCTGATCTTGTGTGCACTACCTCCCATGGTGGAATAGCCTGGCCAGTGTGTCACCCTGATCTTGTGTGCACTGCCTCCTATGGTGGAATAACCTGGCCAGTGTGTCGCCCTGATCTTGTGTGCACTGCCTCCCATGGTGGAATAGCCTGGCCAGTGTGTCGCCCTGATCTTGTGTGCACTGCCTCCCATGGTGGAATAGCCTGGCCAGTGTGTCGCCCTGATCTTGTGTGCACTGCCTCCCATGGTGGAATAGCCTGGCCAGTGTGTCGCCCTGATCTTGTGTGCACTGCCTCCCATGGTGGAATAGCTTGGCCAGTGTGTTAAGTGCAGAATGTGCAATTGATGTTCATGCCTGTCCCATAGCTGCTGGATGAGGGCTGGCCATTAGGGCTTTCAGGTCCCTTTGCCCATAATGTGAGGTGCACATGCAAGGATGAGGAGGTCACTGGAAAGGGTACTCACCCTGACAATCCGAGTGATGTCATTAAACTTTTTGTGGCATTGGACACCGGTCCTGGGGACCTCGCTGTTGGCTGACACCTTGCTGGCGACATGCCTCCAGGCTCTCCGGTAGGCGCGGACCGGCGCCTTCCTGCCATTGTCCGGGTACAAAATATGGCGCCTCTTTTCCACACCACCAACCAGCACACTCAAATCACGCTCTGAGAAGCGCTGCGCTCGTTCACGGGCCTTCTGCATGGCTTCAGGCGCTATTTGGGTCCAGCAGCAGTGTTCAGGCCTAGCTGGAGGGCTCCACTATCCAGGGCGTGGCAGCAGACCAAGTCGACCCTTCCCCCTTAAGAGCTGGCCGGCGCCAGGGTGTCTGCTGTCAATCACGAGATGGCCGCACCTGCGCTGCGCCCGGCCTCGGCGCTCTCGCTCAGCACCTCCGGCTTAGCGCCTAAAGAGAGGCGTCCAGCGCCAGTTTTAGCGCTCGAGCAAACTCTTAGGGCGAAGCTAATGAATATCGGAGAAGTGGCCTCGATTTGGCGGCGGGCGCAAACTTTAGTGGCCGCCCGACTTTACCGCCCCAAAAGTGGCTACAATGAATTTCTAGGCCAATATCTTTTATTCATGGGCCTGGACCGCCAAATAATTCTCACCCAGTTTCAGAAGAAGCTCCCCCTGAAGCTCCAGCACCAGTAAAATATTTGGAGGTTTCCTGCTCTGAATCCCAGACTTGTAAGAACTGAAACCATCAAATTGGTGCTAAACGGTTGGCAACACGAGGAGATATTCAACAAAATGAAAACAAAATCCTGAGTAGTGCAGAACATGTGCTATCATTATTCAGTTGATGCCTCAATAGAAAGCAATCTATTCCCTCTGTAACAGGCTGCTGTCCTGGTCGTGTGTTATTTTCTTTTTGCGTGTGCTGCATTAATCAGTTTACGTAAGATAATTGTTCATTTGTTGAGTTGGATTTGAACCAGATTCCAGATAACTAACTGTGCTGAAGTCATAATGGCAATGCAGCTTTTTAGAACTGACCCTTGCTACTCCTAAAAGGACTGTGCCACCATTTCATCAACAGTTGCAGAGTATGGAGCACATTACCAGCCAGTATTGTATTATCGCCCGAACTACTGCTACACTGTATTGATCAGGACTTTGCTTTCATTTTGTGGCCCCCTGTGATTCTCACACAAGGGTTGCCACATTATTGAATCGAGTGTTTCTGCAGCCCATAGTCACAGAGACTTCCCCACAACATGCTGATAACGCAGATCTCTGTTGTGATAAGCGTGCTGCTCCTTTAATTTCCCATGAAAGGACCCGCTGCTAAAGATCAGTTTGTCAGCCTCAGACCAATAAACATTCCCAGTGCGGACTTCTCACCCGGTCAGCAGGAGTATTGAACCTGGTCTCGAACTGATGGCAGTAAGTGTTATTAGTGCGCTACAGGCCTGCTTTACAATTACGACAGTCCAGATCATTTTTCACCCACAATCTTGGCCAGAGGTCGGTGATACATGTTCCTTGATTTAGGCTTCACTGCAACCTGTGGTAATAAAGATCAAAATTAAGCTTATACCTCTTCTCATATGTTCCTATGTACATTTGAGCTAGTAAATATGATTCAAAGATAAAAACAGGCCTGCAGATACATAGCTATTTATTGACCTGACTCCACAAAATACTTATTTGCCACGTATCACACTAGCACAAGGTAATGTATTTAAAAAAAATCAAATGTCTTCAATTTTATTACACAATATTCTTCATCAATTCTGTGTATAACATCAGAGATTAATTGTTATTCTTCCCGGCCCCAAATGGGAACAAAAAGTTCTTTGGCGCGCATCAACCCATTAAAGAAATTATCAGCCACAGAAATGATGAGCCTAGAATTTCCAAATAATTGGAAATAGAGATGTGTTCCATTTGTTTATCAGAAGCTTCAGTCCAGGTGGTGCAGTTAATAGAATTACTGAGCTGAACATTAATTGTCAGGGAGTCTAGAAAATGCAGCATCTGACGTCTGTTAGAATTCAAATTTACGTTAAAAAGCACCCATACTTACAGGCTCCAGACATCTATTAACTGAATCTTCAGCTTCAGTGGCTTTATTCACCTGTAGATAGTCACTCTTTTTAAATAGGGATTGATTTCTGGCACTGGAGCATGAAGAGGGGAAAGAAAGTGCACCAACTGATGGATCAGCTTAATAGTAATGATTTACACAATGCTGTCCAACAATAATACCTTGCATTTATACAGTGCCTTTAGCATAAGAAAACGACCCAAGGCGTTTGACAGAAGCATAATCAGACCAAAGTTGACATTAAGTCGTAGAAGGAGATATCAGGAGAGGTGACTAAAAGCTTGATCAACTTCTTTCAGATACATTAAAAAGTAAGGTTGCGAAGGAAAAAAGTTTAAAAAAAAATTCTAATAAACGCTTCTGTTCATAAAATTACCACTGAGGCTGGGCTGAGATTCATTACAGACTAATTGATAAGAGGACTATAACATCTTGCAAAGTAATGACGTTTACCATCAGCTCCCTAAATAAGGCTCTATGGGGCCGCCCCCCCACTCTCAGTGGGAGCACTGCTTACCGGAATCATAAATAAGAAGTCACAGGTGGGCAGCCCATGAATTTCCACCCATTAATTTTAATGGATTGAAATTCATGTCGGGGGCTTCCTGCGGGTGCAAGCCCCCGACCTACACTTACATAGCGCGCCGACAGTTGAAGCCTGGGCCTGCTTGCATTTCCTCTCTGTGGCCCGGTCCAGCTCCCAGCGCGCTGTGCTTATGTGACCCAGCGGCGTAGTTAGTGCGATGCATTGGCTGGGATCACCAATTGGAGGAGGGAAAAGTCCATTCATCAGTTTGACAGAAAGAATTGTCAAACTCATGAAAACTCCGGGCGCCCAAAACAGTACTTAACCTTAAAATAAATTTGAAAAAAAATCACACTATTTAAATCAACTATAAATAACATTAAATAACTATTTTAAACAATAATTTAAATTTTGAAAAAAATAATTTAATAAAAAATCGGGGCTAAAAATACACTTACCTTACTGTAAAGTATTTAAAAATAATAAACCTGTGGAAAAAATGTTCTAATTTTAATTAATTGACCACTTACCTTTTAAAATGAAGTCCTTACGCCTGGTTTTTAGATGTGCAAAAAGTGGAGGCCTTCACGCACGGGCAAACATGTATAAAAAAAGGAAGTTCAACGTGCACGCGCAGACTCCTGCGCACACGCGTTCGACCTCTGAACCCCTTGGTTCAGAGGATCGGAAATGCCGGTTTCCCACGCATGCGTAATGCATGCAAGAAACCGGCACTTCCATTGGGTCCACGCGTGAGTACTCCGTCCGTACTCACGCGTTGGGACCCGAATTTCTGGGCCAGTATCATTTTTAATATTATGCTTCCAATCTCCACTGATAGAGAACAACGATAACCAACATTTGTATAGTGCCATTCAGATAAGGGAATATCCCAGAATGCATTGCATTGGGAACAATAGTCATCAAACAGGAAGCAGGAAAAGGAGTTTGCCCAAAATCCAGTGGTAATCTGATCAATTTCAAAAGGCCCATTAGTCTAATTTAAATTAATTCAGGATCAGTAGCAAATTTGGAACTGATTCCTCTGAACCAAATAGTAATCAATAATAATAAACATGGAATCAGTAATTCACAAAGGATTCTCTTACTTGAGTGAGTCAAAAAATATTAAAGATAATCAGAAAAATAGGTTAATAAATTCATTTTTTTTTAAGCAAGGATTCCTAATGTCAATGAAGTTATCAGTTACCAAAGGAGTGCTCTTTCTGAGTTCTGCTGGAAGTGCATAATTAAATGCTGCATAATACTTCCACTAACCACTAGTCTGTGAAAATCTGAAGTGGAAACTACATTGACTGCAATTAATAAATCAGATTTAGTACAGCACTTCTCAAAGCATAATTCAAAAATCAGGGATTTGGGCCTAGAAATTCAGTTGGTAGCGCCAGCCGCTAGCGCCTTAAGAGGGCGATAAGTGGGGCGCGAAGCGGCTAGCGCCCGGGCGCGGTGCAATCTGCACCTCTTGCGAACTTGAGTGAAGATTTAGTGGCGGCGCAAAACCGCAATGCCCGCTCAGCTGCGCACGCAGATCCTGACGTCATTTCATGGTGCAACGCCCTTGGTGCGCCCCGGACCAGAACTTCAGTGGCGCCCCCCTTCTTTCCGCCTGGCACTCGCAGCGACTGGTTGAGTAAAATGGTTCCCAGTCGCTGTGGGGCTGGGGGGGCGCTATTTAAAGGGGACTCTTCCTGCATTCTTTGTGGTAGCCATTTTGAACCACTCCTGTGTGAGAGAGAGATTTGGAAAGAGACAAAGGGAGAGAGCTTTCTGCTTTGACTCAGCACTCGCACAGGTACTTCTGGCTTCAGGCCAGAGCTTTGCAGTTGGATTGATTTTTCAGTGCCATAGCCTTGAGTGGCCACATATAATGGGGACTGCAATGGGTGGAAACGTTGGGTTTCTGCATTGCATTGAAAGGGCTCAGAGATGCCGAGAGAGAGTGCCAATCATGGCCAGACGGAGAAGGACCAACAGGCGTCGGCACAGGAGGCCTTACCCTCCCAGGGTATACCGCCAGCACTTCTCCTACCTCAACATGTCTGAGGAGCAGTGCATTCAGAGGCTTCGATTCAGAAGGGAGGTGGTCACTGAGATCTGCCACCTGCTTCAGAGAGATCTGCAGCCTCAGCTGAGGAGCAGGACGTCTCTGTCGGTGGCAGTGAAGGTGACAGTGGCTCTCAACTTCTATGCCACCAGCTCCTTCCAATCTGCTACAGGAGACATTGCCAATGTCTCCCAGTTCGCGGTGCATTGCTGCATCCACCAGGTCATGAATGCCCTCTTCAGAGGGAGACGTCAGTACATTTCCTTCCCCATGACCCTGGACAAGCAGCAAGAGCGTGCAATGGGATTTGCAAGAATAGCGGGCTTCTCCATGGTCCAGGGCGCCATTGACTGCACACATGTGGCTTTGCGGGCGCCTCTAGAGAATGCCGAGGATTACCGCAACCGGAAGGGGTACCATTCGCTGAACGTGCAGTTGGTGTGTGACCACAGGCAGCTCATACTAGCTGTCAATGCCCGCTTTCCAGGCAGCAGCCACGATGCCTTCATCCTGCGCCAGACTTTAGTGGCAGACATTTTCGAAGCCCCAGCTCACCCAGGAGGCTGGCTTCTCGGGGACAAAGGCTATCCTTTGTGCACCTGGCTGATGACCCCGCTCCGTGCACCCACCACCCCTGCTGAAGAACGATACACTGACAGCCATCAAGCGACCAGGAACATCACTGAGCACACGATCGGCGTGCTGAAGCAACTGTTCCGCTGTCTGGACCATTCCGGGGGAGCCCTACAGTACTCGCCTGAGCGAGTCTCCCATTTTGTTGTAGTGTGTTGCATGCTGCACAACCTGGCTATCCTCAGGACTCAGCCACTGCCAGCAGACATTGGAGCAGCACCAGAGGAGGAGGAGGAGGAGGAGGAGGAGCACTAAGACAGGAGGGAGGCACAAAGTGCAAGGGCCGTCCGTCGGAGGCTTATTGCAAGTCGGTTCTAGGCTCCCTCTCAGGGAATGGCTTGTGCCATTGAAAGAACATAAATGGAGCCACTCCGCAAACCCAGAGGCGGTCAAGGCAACAAATAGTTCAAAGTGCAAACATGCACAATCTGAATAAAGACAATTTTTTATTTAACAAACTCTGGGCCCTTCCGGCATGACAAACAAATACAGAGAAACCCCCCAAAAAACAGTCAGACATATAACTGGCTCTCACAACCTGGAGACAATGAACAAAACAGTATAACAAAAATGACCATCATCCTCGGCCTTCATAAAAAACAAAAATAACATCCTCGGCCTTCAGAAAAAAAAAACAACATTTTGCCACACCTCCTACTTTTCGGCCTGCGAGAGTGATCTGCCTCGCTTACGAGATTGGCCCCTTCCCGCCCTGCAGCTCCTCCGCAATGGGACCCCAGTGGCTGCAGCAAGGCTGGGGGAAGGCTGCTGAGGGTCAGATAGCGAGTCGGCAGATGCCCGGCTGCTGACTGCTCCAACTCTGCTTGGGCGGCAGCAGTCTGTCCTATGGGTGGTGGCAGCTGCAGTGGAGGAGTGACAGTGTTGGCAGCAGGAATGCTGCCAACCTGACAGAGCACAGGCACTCCCTGGTCGGACGAGACACTGGCACTCGCATGGGCCAGCACTGAAGCATGCGCAGCAATCTGCTGAAGCACAGACTGCAGCGCGGTGAGGGCCCCGGTGATTCCTGGCCGATCCAGCGAGGGTGGCAGCAGTTAGTGCTTGTGTGGCCCTGATCTGTGTCTGCATCAGACCAGCCAGTGACTGCATAGCACGACTAAGCACTTGGCTGGAAGCCACATGTGATGCAGCGACGTCCTGCTGACTCCTGGCCTGTGATGCAGCGACGTCCTGCTGACTCCTGGCCTGTGCTGCCCCGAAGTCCTGCAGACTCCTGGCCTGTGCTGCCCCGAATTCATGCACACTCCTTGCCAGTGACTCTATGCAGTCAGGCATCCTTGCCACTGCAGCCATGAGCTCAATGTGCCTGCGCTCAGCCTGGGCGCCCATTTCACCAAGGAGCCACACCTCCTCTGCGCTCACTGTAGCAGGACTGGAGGCCGCACTCACCCTCCGGGGAGAAGGCCGCTGAGCTTCCCTACCCCTCCCGCATTGCTGCAGCCCGCGGGGCCCCGGAGCTTCACCCTCCTCAGACCCTTCCCCCCTGCTCCCCTCCAGGGAAGACGTGTCCCCATCATGGCCATGGGCTGCCTCGGCTGAGGGTGGCACTGATGGTCCGGCTTCCTCTTCCTCCTCCTCGCCATCTGATTCACTCACAGTGCCAGCTTGGGGGCCCGCCTCCTCACCGGGTGAATCAGCATCTGAAAGCAGGGAGGCACAAGAGTTGCTTTAGAGTGAGGACAGGGTGGCAGCGAGGGAGGCATGAGTGCTGCTATGACCTGCATTGGTTCGAGAGTGGCAAAGGATGCTGGTTTGAGGCACAAGTGGAAAGAGAGAGGTCAAAAAGTTGATGACCTTACCATTGCTGTCCAGAACGGGTCTGCATCTCCAGTGGCGATGGTGCCAATCAGCCGGCCTGCCATGATCCGCTCCACTCGCTGCTCCAGGTCGCTGAGGTCTTTAAGTTCAGCATGGCCTCCCCCCGGTCCATTGCTGCTCCCTCCTATTGTGGGCCAGCTTGCCCTGCAAGAGAAAGGATGGGCTCTGAGTACAGTGTGAAGCCCTGATCTTGCCTGCACTGCCTCCCATGGCCGAATAGCCCTGACAGTGTCAAGCCCTGATCTTGCCTGCACTGCCTCCCATGGTCGAATAGCCCTGACAGTGTGAAGCCCTGATCTTGCCTGCACTGCCTCCCATGGTCGAATAGCCCTGACAGTGTCAAGCCCTCATCTTGCCTGCACTGCCTCCCATGGTCAAATAGCCCTGACAGTGTCAAGCCCTGATCTTGCCTGCACTGCCTCCCATGGTCGAATAGCCCTGACAGTGTCAAGCCCTCATCTTGCCTGCACTGCCTCCCATGGTCGAGTAGCCCTGACAGTGTGTAAAGTGGTGATTGTTCATGTGATTTTCATGAGAGTCCCATAGCTTTTGGATGAGGGCTGGGCATTGGGGCTTTCAGGACCCTTTGGCCATAAAGTGAGGTGCACATGCAGGGATGAAGAGGATACTGGAAAGGGTACTCACCCTGACAACCCGAGTGAGGTCGTTGAACTTCTTTCTACATTGCGTTGGTGTCCTGGGGACCATGCTGCTGGAGGTCACTCTGTGTGCCACCTCCCTCCAAGCTTTTCTATATTTGCTGGGCAGTGGCCTCCTGCCATTGTCAGGAAAGAGGATAGGTCGCCTGCGCTCCACTGCGCCAACCAGAATCTTCAGGGCACCCGCACTGAAGCGCTGCGCTCGCTCCCTAGCCTTCTCCATGGCCATGGGCGTAGCGTTGTCGAAGCAGGTCTGTCCAGGCCTAGAATCAGGGCTCCAGTGTGCAGGGCGTGGCTGCAAACCAAATCGACCCTCCCCCTTTAAGAGCAGACCGGCGCCAGCGTGTCTGCCTGCAATCGATAACTCGCCGCACCTGCGCTGCGCCTGCCCTCGGTGGTAGCGCCTCGGTTCGCCGGCTTAGCGCCTTATGATAGTCATGCACCGCCTGCTTTAGCGCAGCAGCAACCTCTTGGGGCGATGCAACTCAATTTCGGCGAAGGTGGCGCTAAGTTGCGCCGGGCACTAAATTTAGCGAACGCCCGGCTGTAGCGCCCCAAACGTGGTGATACTGAATTTCTAGGCCTTGGAGTCTTTGCGCACTCCCAACATAAATTAGAAATGACGCCTTTGCTACTACCCAATCCTGCACGTGTACATATGCCAACAGTACATTGGAATGACCACATCATGGAGTCATCACCCTGCACGCATCTAAAAGAAAAGAAAGACTTACATTTATATAGTGCCTTTCACGACCACCGGATGACCCAAAGCGCTTTACAGCCAATGAAGTCATTTTGAAGTGTAGTCACTGTTGTAATGTAGGAAACGTGGCAGCCAATTTGCGCTCTTTGAGAACAGTTGAAATGATCACATAGCCCAGAGGATTCAATATTTGCTTTAACTTCTCCAAATGAGCAGTAAGGCTCACATTGAATAACTAGGGCAAAGGGCACGGACATCAGAGACACAACTTAAAAACGAAGACGGGAGAAGGGGAATTATGATGCCATGAGACGGGAACTGAGTAGGTCTGATTGGACAACGTTCCTGAGAGGACTGGAGGTAGATAAACAATGGCAAACATTTAAAGATAGAATGACAAAATTGCAAAAATTGTTTATACCAATCTGGCATAAAAGGAAATCTAAAAAGGTGACTCAACCGTGGATAACAGGGGAAATTAGAGACAGCATAAAATCCAAAGATAGGGCGTATAAAATAGCCAAAAAAAGCGCCAGAGCGGAAGATTGGGAACAGTTTAAGATAGAGCAAAGGAGGGCAAAGGGCATGATCAAGAGGGGCAAAATAGCTTACGAAAACAAGCTGGCGGAAAATATAAAAACTAACTCCAAAAGCTTTTATAAATATATCAAAAGGAAAAGACTGGTGAAAACCAAAGTTGGTCCATTGCAGTCAGATACGGGGGAATATATAATGGGAAATAAGGAAATGGCAGATCAACTAAATGCATACTTTGGGTCAGTCTTTACGAAGGAAGACACAAAAAACCTCCCTGGGATATCGGGAAAAATAGGGACATTGGCAAAGGAGGAACTGACGCAAATCAATATCTCTAAGGATATGGTGTTAAGGAAGCTAAAGGGATTGAAGGTGGACAAATCCCCAGGGCCTGATAACATGCATCCTAGGGTACTGAAGGAGGTGGCCCTAGAGATAGCGGATGCACTAAGGATGATTTTTCAGAATTCATTAGACTCGGGAACAGTGCCGATGGATTGGAGGGTAGCTAACGTTACCCCACTATTCAAAAAGGGGGGTAGGGAAAAAGCAGGTAATTACAGACCTGTAAGCCTTACATCAGTTGTGGGCAAAATGCTGGAGTCCATCATTAAGGATGAAATAGCGGAGCACTTAGCAAATGGGGACAGGATAGGACAGAGTCAACATGGATTTACAAAGGGTAAATCGTGCTTGACTAATCTATTGGAATTTTTTGAGGGAGTAACTGGTAGAATAGATGGGGGAGAGCCAGTAGATGTGGTGTACCTGGACTTCCAAAAGGCCTTCGATAAGGTCCCACATAAAAGATTAGCATGGAAAATTGAGGCTCATGGGATAAAGGGGAAAGTTTTGGTGTGGATAGGGAACTGGCTGTCAGATAGAAAACAGAGAGTTGGAATAAACGGCTCATTTTCTGAATGGCAGGCAGTAACAAGTGGGGTACCACAGGGATCTGTCCTGGGCCCCCAGCTGTTCACAATTTACATTAATGACCTGGATCAGGGAGTCGGATGCAGCATTTCCAAATTTGCAGACGACACTAAACTAGGAGGTGGGGTGGGCTCAGAGGAAGAGACCAGGAAGCTCCAGAGCGATTTGGACAGACTGGGCGATTGGGCGGATAAATGGCAGATGCACTATAATGTGGACAAGTGCGAAGTTATCCACCTTGGGTGCAGGAACGGGAGGGCAAATTATTATTTAAATGGCAATAGATTGGGAGAGGGGGAAGTACAGAGAGACCTGGGTGTTCTTGTACACCAGTCACTGAAGGCGAGCATGCAGGTGCAACAGGCGGTCAAGAAGGCAAACGGTATGCTGGCCTTCATAGCAAAAGGGTTAGAATACAGGAACAGGGATACCTTGCTGCAGCTGTACAGGGCACTGGTGAGACCACACCTCGAGTACTGTGTACAGTTTTGGTCGCCTCATCTGAGGAAGGATGTTCTTGCCATGGAGGGGGTGCAGCGGCGATTCACCAGGCTGATACCAGGAATGGCGGGAATGACCTATGAGGAGAGACTATGTAGTTTAGGGATGTACACACTGGAGTTTAGAAGATTGAGAGGGGACCTCATAGAAGTGTATAAAATTCTGACAGGTCTAGACAGACTGGATGCAGAAGGAATGTTTCCCTTGGCGGGTGAGAACAGAACTAGAGGACATAATTTAAGGATAAGGGCTAAACCATTTAGGACAGAGATGAGGGGGAATTTCTTCACTCAGAGAGTGGTGAACCTGTGGAACTCATTGCCACAGAGGGCAGTGTACGCCAGCTCATTAAATATATTTAAGAGGGAATTAGATATATTTCTACGGGCAAAAGGGGTTAAGGGTTACGGAGAGAAGGCGGGGACGGGATACTGAATTAAAGGATCAGCCATGATCTCATTAAATGGCGGAGCAGGCAAGAAGGGCCGAATGGCCTACTCCTGCTCCTATCTTCTATGTATCTATGTATCTATATGTCAAGCAGAACTTCTCCACTCAAAGATAAGTCCCCAGGGTGAGCCATAGAAACAGACAGTACAAATAGTTTCAAGAAACAATTAGGCTTCTGGGGAATTGAATGATGTGATGAGAAGGTGAGTTTGAAATCTATTAAGAAGCAATTGTTACATTGGGCTTGACTTTTCCTCAGCATTGCTAAGATTTATGATTCACTCAGTAAATTTAAATACTTCTTTTACCTTTCCTGCATGGCGCCTGAGTGTTGAAAAATATGCACAAATTCAGACTTGTAAGGGAATCACAAGTGTTGGCAATACTGTTTTCATGTTGCTAAAAATTCTTATGCTTGTAACTATGTTGGATGTTTTGTTGATTTGCTGTAATGACTTCTTCTTCTGCCTGGGAGCCAGTTTATGAAGAAATGCTTCTTTAATGTGCTATTAGATCTTAGATGATGGAAGGATTTCTTTTGTGATGCATGCAGTTATAGAAATGCAGTGCTCTAATGACTAATAACAGCAATTTATGTACACATATACATTCTGGAATATGGCAGATTTAAATTTCATATAGAAACGCTCTGATGTGGAACAGGATGTAAAATGCTTATGAATACAACAGGTGCTATCTATTAAAGGAGACAGCCTGCATAGCTGATGCTGCTAATTGCACAGTCACCACTAGTGCTGCTAACAATATAAAGTAAAAGAATCTCGAAATATTAAAAATACCTTAGAATAGTGAAAAGAGAAGAGTCACTGTTCCATTCCACATTAGGTACGCCACCTTGGAATTCTGCTATCCTGAAAGACTTCAGTTACATGTTCCAGCATGCCACCGTGCTGCCCATCTTCATTACACATTGCCTTGATAGCCTTCTTGAATGTTTGGACAAACCTCTCGGCCAATCCATTAGTGGCTGGATGATATGGGGCAGATGTGTAATGCTTAACACCATTGTTCTTTAAGAACCTCCGGAACTCTTCAGACACAAACTGTGGTCCATTGTCAGAGCAAATCTGTTCAGGCAGCCCATTCCTGGCGAATATGGTTCGTAAAACTGTGATAGTTTTTTCCGTGGTGGTTGAGGACATTTTTATTACCTCTGGCCACTTTGAATGTGCATCCACCGCAACTAAAAACATCGAGTCCATGAAGGGACCAGCAAAATCAATGTGCACCCTTTGCCATGGAGATGAGGGCCACTCCCATGGATGCAGAGGAGCTTGTGGTGGGGCGTTTTGGACCTTCTGGCATCCTGCACAGCTCTTGGTCATCTCTTCGATTTCTCTATCGATTCCCGGCCACCACACAAATGCTCTGGCTAAGCTCTTCATTTTTACCCCACCCAGATGACCCTCATGAAGCTCATTGAGCACTCTATCCGTCAACTTAGGTGGAATTACTACTCTGGATCCACACATCAAGGTTCCTCTGCACACTGACAGCTGTTCTCTTCTCGGCGAGAATGCTGGCAGCAGTGGTTCGCTATGTGCTGGCCATCCCTTCACCGTTAAATCACAGACCCGTGATAGTGTCGGGTCATTCCGTGTTTCCTTTTCTATGTTTGCATTCGTCACAGGGAGACATTCGACTATGGTCGAGTGGAATAACTCCATTGGATCCACTGCAAGGTCTTCTTCTTCCACCTTCGGCAACGGTAGACGTGACAATCCATCAGCATTTCCATGCTGTTTAGTTCCTTTGTACTCAATGTCATATTGGTGTGCCCCTAGGAAAAGGGACCATCTCTGCAGCCGTTGTGCTGTCATTATCGGTACGCCCTTCTGAGGGTTGAAAATGGAGACAAGAGGTTGATGATCGGTTAGTAGAGTAAATTTTTGACCGTGCAGATAGTGATTGAACTTCTTCACCCCCCACACTAGGCTGAGGGCCTCTCTGTCAATCTGGGCGTAGTTACGCTCGGCAGAAGTTAACGAGCGTGACGCAAAAGCTTTCGGCCTCTCCAAACCATCAAGGAATTTATGCGACAGTACCGCTCCAATGCCGTAGGGAGACGCATCACACGCCAGCCTGATTGGGAGTGCTGGGTTGTAGTGAGCCAATACTTCCTTTGAAGTGATTAAGTCCTTACTCTTCTGAAAAGCACGTTTACAATCATTGCTCCATTTCCATGCTACCCCCGTTCGTAGCAGGGCGTTCAGCGGGTGCAGAATTGTCGACAAATTCGGCAAAAACTTATGATAGTAATTCACCAAACCGAGGAATGACCTCAGTTGCGACAAATTTTCAGGCGCTGGGGCCTTAACAACCGCTTCAACTTTGTCAGGGGACTTATGTAACCCCTCTTCATCAATCACGTGGCCACAATACGATATCTGTTTCTTAAAAAATTCGCACTTGGGGCGGTTGGCTCACAGCCCATGTTCCCGTAGTCCAGTGAGCACCTGTTCTAGGTTGTTAAGGTGTTCACTGTCATCTTCACCTGTTACAAGGATGTCGTCCAAGTAACACTGAGTCCCCGGAATCCCTTGCAGGACTTGTTCCATCGCTCTTTGCCATATCGCCGGAGCCGATGCTACTCCGAATACCAATCGATGATACTGGTAAAGACCTTTGTGAGTGTGTTTATCGTGAGATACTTCCTAGAGGACTCTTCAACCTCCATCTGCAAATATGCTTGTGCTAGGTCAATTTTTGTAAAACGCTTCCCTCCAGACAGCGAGGCGAAGATGTCTTCTATCCTTGGAAGGGGATATTGTACTGTGTGAAGGACAGGGTTCACCGTCACCTTGAAATCCCCACAGATGCGAATCTTCCTTGGCTCTCCGGCCTTATTGCTTAACGTTTTCTTCATGATAGAAACGATGGGTGTCGCCCACTCGCTCCAGTCGACCTTAGACAACACGCCTGCCTTCTCCAGATTCTCCAGCTCTGTCTCGACGGCTGGGCAAATTGCATATGGTACCGGTCTCGCTTTGAAAAACTTGGGAACTGCATTCTCTTCTATTTTTAATGAGGCGGTTACGCCTTTAAGCGTGCCCAGTTCTTGTTGAAATACCTCTTTGGCGTTAGCTAAGATTGTTGACAATCGTCCAGGAGTGACGTCTTCATCTTTTTTACCATCCACCGTCATTGCATGAATGGAATGCCAATCTAAGTTTATCTTCCTGATCCATTCCCATCCCAATAACGGTGGTCCACCATTTGGCAGTATGTAGAGATACAATTTCCGTATTTTCTTGCCATTGTATTCGACAGGCACCCTTATTTTTCCTCTGGGGTATACTTTTTGCCCCATATACGTCGTCAAGACGATGGATGTCTCTCTCAAGGGTATGTGTGAAAATAGCCGCTCGTAGTCTCGTCGATTCATGACGGTTAGCGCTGATCCTGTATCCAATTCCATTTTAACTTGGGACCCTGCTATCGTGAGGGTGACCCAAATGGTTCGGTGATCCTCTTTTGCGATTACATTGTGAAGTTTGAGACAGCTTAATCTCCTGTTCTCGGATTCACTATCACTCATCTGGTCTTCGGAACTACTGTCCGTCATCTTTTGTACTTCTTGTACGGTTCCTTAGTAGCCTTTTTGTTGTCGCTGGTCTTCTTCCCAGACCTACAAACTCATGCAATGTGTCCAATCTTCCCGCATTGTCTGCATATTTTGTCTTTGGACCAGCAGTCCTTCTGGTCATGGTTAGTTCTGCCGCAGCGATAACATTTTGCAAATCCCCGTGTCATTTCGTGGGTGCCGTATTCCTGTGGTTTTTGTTGAATTTCTGCAGCTCCCCTGGCTGCTGCTTCATACGATACTGCCACGCTAAAAGCCTTATCTAGCGTCAGCTCTTTTTCTGCGAGTAACTTCTTCTGTGTTCCTTCACTCAGGAGTCCACAGACAAATTTGTCCCGTAGGGTATCTGCCAGTCCTGCTCCGAACTGGCAGTGCTTTGATAGCTTGCGTAGTTCCGTAAGATACTCAGCATTGCTCTCATCTTTGTGCTGAGTTCTCCTGTGGAATTTAAATCTTTCTGCTATCAACAGCGGTGCAGGGTTTAAGTGCTCCTGTAGAACAGCAAGAATTTCGTTAAAACTCTTCGCCTTCGGTTTGGCTGGAGTAATCAGATCCCGCAATATGCCGTACGTTCTAGCGCCCATTAAGTTTAGCAATATTGATGCCTTTTTCCCCTCCGCTATTTCATTTGCCTCGAAATATACCTCGACTCTTTCCACATACGTGGTCCAGTCCTCTAATGTATTATCAGAAGCAGTGATACAGCCAGTCTTCGGCATCTTGAAAATCTAAAATGGCGCCTCCCGCGCTTTGCCTTCTTCCCCGATTTAACAAAATGGTGCCTCCCGCGCTTTGCCTTCTTCCCCACTGTTGTTAGCGCTGCTTTCCACGGTTTCTTGCGCGTATTCTTTTTCTTTTATTATTTTCCCGTCGTGGAGCGGACCCTCTGGGACACTTCCCTCCCTCTTCTTAGGTCCGAACGCTGCCCGGCTTCGAAACACCGGCCGCGCCCTGTGTGCTCCACCCTCTCTCTCTCGCTTTGCTTCCCGACTCGCTGCCCGGCCCCGTTGAAAGACCACCCGATCGAGCTTCAGCCCGCCGCAGCCCAGGAAGGATCAGAGCACTACCTGCCACCAGCCCGATTAGCTGGGAAACCACGGACCGAGGAACCCAGCCTGGCTCTGGAACGTCGCCCCTGCAAAGCCTTGAACCCGATGATTGACGGTCGACGCCCGTTCCTCGAGTTTCAATGGACTCTATTTTTTTTTTATTTTTTTATTCCTACCTTCAACAACGTCGTCGGAGCTGCTGCCGAGCTACAGGTAAGTACGTTTCTTACTCGTCGCCAGTGTTAAGTCCGTGAATGATTGAGACACGGACTAGCAGGAGTGAATACAAATAGATCTTTACTGGTGAAAGGCATAAACGAAACTAAACAGAGGCTCTCTAGTGCCTTTTATACAGGGGTGGTCACTGCCGGTACTGCAGTCTGAGACCAGTTATTCTCTTAAAGGTACATACACAACATGTGTGATGAAGGTGTTTCCCATGGCAAGAAATACATCAGTGACCTGCTAGATTTATCTGTGCTGTTATTGCTAATGCCCCTGTGGTGACCTTCACTGCCAAGGTTGTTCCTGTTGTGGAGGGTGTTGCCAAGTCATGTTCCACAGATGGCACAACTTCATCACTGCCTCCCTGGCGAAGAGAAGCCTGTGAGGGCAGTTGTCCTCAGACATTGCCCCCTAGGTGTGTATGGGTCTGTACACACAGCTGTATGGGTAGTGGCAGATGTGGACAGTCCATGTCTGGTGCCAGCAGGCCTACCTTGCGTCCTCCCTTTCATCCTCCTCCACAAGACTCAAATAGGGAGGAACGCCCACAGAAATGCTCAAAATATGCTTCAACTATCAAAACTCCAAACAACAACAGCACTATCAAAACCCCATCTTGAGAAAATCCTGCAGTTCACCCTCTAACAAGAAACTCTGTAAAAGGCCAGAATGCATCTGGTTTTCATTGCTCATTTAAAGTGGGTGAGCTGAACGCACAGAATATGCCCCGTGAGAATATCAGCATTGTAATGCTGTTACTATCACTTTAAATGCATTGAAGCCCTCTGGCAACAAAATTGGTGTTTGCAGCTTCTCAAGGCCTTTGAATGAAAGTAATTTTTGCACAGATCAGCAGAGTGCAGTTTCTCACCTTCAATTTTCAAAACGGTGATTTGAAGCCTCTTGAATCCTGGGTCCAAAGGGACCTTCACGGTTTCATAGATGGGAACTAAATTAAATTTAAAAAAATAAAAGAGCACTGGCATCAGCATCTACCCAAAAATACAGCTGCAAACATTAATGAAATTAATAAATGAAGTTCACAAATTGGCACTTGCAGTATCAGCAAACATATTGTACAAGCTTCCAAACAGTACTGTTCGGAAGCTTTCAGCCAAGTAAAGTGTTGCATTAAAGCTTTGACTTCTAAACAATCACACCTGTGACATATTTTGCCTGCCTGACATCACCTTAAAAAGCCCCGTCATTCTTAGTCTTGTAAACAGACGTCCAACACTTGTGACCTTGATTGCTTGCCTCCAAAAAAAATGCTGTTGCTGCCGGTCTTAGAAATAACCACATCTGTGCGTCTGCTTAACAGCTTCCAATTCCAATTAATTCAAGATCTTGGTCTTGTAAACAGATACGTGCAGCTGTGGCAGGCTTATATTGGAGCTTGTCCTTGTAAACAGAAACCATAGACTGACACTGTCTGTCCTGGCGTGGTTCTGTCAACATTTTGGGTATTGGTAACCTGTTTTTTTTCCCCAGTGGTAGGTTATGGTGGCGATAGTGGATTAAAGTGCTGAGGTTACCTGGGGTGAAACATGATTAAGCAAGGTGCTCAGTTGACCTCACAGCAGCCTTTTTCAGTCAAGAACGCTCTGGAGCTGACATGACCACAGCTAGTTAGCCACATCTGTCTCTCAAAGTTATATTTGAGCAAGACCTTTTTACAAAGCATTTTTTTTGTAAACATCAGCTACTGAACATGGTTTTCTCTTGTCTCAGTCTATGAGGTGAGTGAACTCTAAAATTGTTCATACTCTCCTCCAGTATACTTACATTCTCAATTCCATCATCATTTACAAAATGGCTGCCAGAGGGGTGGTTGATAGCTTGGGCTGAAAAAGTAGGGTTGGTCTTCCAAATAATGTTAGCACAGGTGATTGATGCAAAATAATTATGTCATGGTAAATGCCATAAAATCAGGCATTGACCTGCATGATTCTGTTCTGTTGATCACAGACAAGGTGGGCACAGAGCACAGAACCCCTTTGTCTTCACGTATGGCACGGCATTATGGATAGGGGCATGAGTGGCTACATGGGTACAATCCATCATTCCTTGTACTCATGGGAATGCAGCAGTACAATGGAATTATGTGTCTCTCTCATGCTGATGCATCGCTGAGCAGTGAACTGGGTGACGCTGCAGATGTCCTCAGTGCTAGCCCTGAAGGAGCCAGAAGTATTAAATTTGAAGGTGAGGGTGGCCTTAACGGCCAGTGGCAAGGCGCCACCATCAGGAGATCTGCCTGTAAGAGACGGCATAGCTTGGCCACTGCCTCCCTGCTAAACCTCAGCCTATTAAAGTACCACTCTTCACTTATTCATACATAGCTGTGTCTGCTACACATGATGGGTAGTGCGGTGGCAGATTGAGACAGTATGACTCCACTGCCACCTTATATCACTGCCAGCTCTTTCTTACTCCGACTCAGTCAAGTTACAGGTGATTAATGAATGTGATCCCCATTGTGTTATAGAGCAATGTTGCCTGGAAGCTCAGCTTTTCAGTACGTTGTGGAGATTTACTTGGAGCTGGTGTACTTGGTTAATGCCTTTGTCCTTTCTGACATGCTGTGCTTAGCCAGCTCCCCTGGGCAGCAGCAGGCAGACCGAGGCCTGGATCTGCTGGGAGATGATGGTCCAGCGCTTGTTGTAATGGGCCGGGTGGGAAGCCTTACTGCAACGTGTTTGAAAATATCATTCACAAAGGAGTTCATGATGGCAATGGCCTTGGAGGAGATGCCAGTGTCAGGGTAAACTGCTTCATCTCTTTGTAGTCATAGATTGAGTAGCTCTCCTTCCTCCTTTAAAATAGAGTTATCCAGGCGGTTAACGACCTGTTAACTGTCTTAACAACCTGTCCCACCATTTGGTGTCAGGTCGGTTCAGGAGCGGCTGACCCGACATTTCCCAGTCACATGCAGGCAGGATGGAGGCGGGTTCACAGCACCCCCCCAATTTCTACGATTTTCGCAAGAGACCCGCCTCCAAACCCACGTCCTCAGCGCTATTAATTTTGTGGCCTTTGTGTCTGTCTTCACGGAGGAAGACACAAAAGGCTTCCCGGAAATAGTGGACAACCGAGGGTCTAGCAAGAATGAGTATAATTTAAATGGTGATAGATTGGGAAATGTTGATGTACAAAGGGACCTGGGTGTCCTTGTACACCAGTCACTGAAAGCAAACATGCAGGTGCAGCAAACAGTTAGGAAGGCACATGGTATGTTGGCCTCCATTGCAAGAGGATTTGAGTACAGGAGCAAGGATGTCTTACTACAGTTATACAGGGCCTTGGTGAGACCACACCTGGAGTATTGTGTGCAGTTTTGGTCTCCTTACCTAAGAAAGGATATACTTGCCATTGAGGGAGTGCAGCAAATGTTCACCAGACTGATTCCTGGGATGGCAGGACTGTCGTATGAGGAGAGATTGGGTTGACTAGGCTTGTATTCACTAGAGTTCAGAAGAATGAGAGGGGATCTAATTGAAATGTATAAAATTCTGACAGGGCTAGACAGACTGGATGCAGGGAGGATGTTTCCCCAGGCTGGGGGCTCAAGAACGAGGGGTCACAGTCTCAGGTTACAGGGTAGGACAATTAGGACTGAGATGAGGAGAAATGTCTTCATTCAAAGGGTGGTGAACCTGTGGAATTCTCTACCACAGAAGGCTGTGGAGGTCAAGTCTCTGAATATATTTAAGAAGGCATCAAGGGGTATGGGGAGAGAGCGGGAATATGGTATTGAGATAGAGGATCAGCCATGATCATATTGAATGGCGGAGCAGGCTCGAAGGGCCGAATGGACCACTCCTGCTCCTATTTTTCTATGTTTCTCTGTTTCTATGAAAGAAATTAGTATTAGTAAAAAAGTAGTACTGGAGAAATTAATGGGACTAAAAGCCAATAAATCCCCTAGACCTGATGGCCTACATCCTAGGGTTTTGAAGGAGTTGGCTATAGAGATAGTGGATGCATTGGTTGTCATTTTCCAAATTTCCATAGATTCTAGAACGGTTCCTGCAGATTGGAAGGTAGCAAATGTAACCCCAGTATTTAAAGGAGGGAGAGAAAATGGGGAAATACAGACCAGTTAGCCTGATATCAGTAGTGGGGAAAATGCTGGAATCTATTATTAAGGATGTGGTAACAGGGCACTTAGAAAATAATAATGTGATTGGGCAAAGTCAACATGGGTTTATGAAAGGGAAATCATGTTTGACGAATCTGTTAGAGCTTTTTGAGTTTGTAACTAGCAGAATAGATAAGGGGGAGCCAGTGGATGTGGTGTATTTGGATTTTCAGAAGGTATTCGATGAGGTGCCACACAAGAGGTTATTAAACAAAATTAGGGCTCATGGGATTGGGGGTAATATACGAGCATGGATTGAGGATTGGTTAATGGACAGAAAACAGAGAGTAGGAATAAACGAGTCATTTTTGGGTTGGCAGGCTATAAGTAGTAGGGTACCGCAAGGATCATTGCTTGGGCCTCAGCTATTCACAATCTATGTCAATGATTTGGTTTGAGGGGTTCAAATGTAATATGTCCAAGTTTGCTGATGAGGCAAAGCTAGGTGGGAATGTAAGTTGTGAGGAGGATGCAAAGAGGCTTCAAGGGGATATAGACAAGCTAAGTGAGTGGGTAAGAACATGGCAAATGGAATATAATGTGGAGAAATGTGAAGTTATCCACTTTGGTAGGAAAAATAGAGAAGCAGAGTATATTTTAAATGGTGAGAGATTGGGAAATGTTGGTGTTCAGATACCTGGGTGTCCTTGTACATGAATCACTGAAAGTTAACATGCAGGTACAGCAAGCAATTAAGAAAGCAAATGGTATGTTGGCCTTTATTACAGGAGGATTTGAGTATAAGAGTAAAGACGTCTTACTGCAATTATATAGGGCCCTGGTGTATACACCTGGAGTATTGTGTACAGTTTTGGTCTCCTTACCTAGAAGAATGAGAGGTGATCTCATTGAAACATACAAAATTCTTACAGGGCTTGACAGGGAAGATGCAGGGAGGATATTTCCCCTGGCTGGGGAGTCTAGAACCAGGGGTCACAGTCTCAGAATAAGAAGTCTGCCATTTAGGGTTGAGATGAGGAGAAATTTCTTCACTCAAAGGGTGGTGAATCTTTGGAATTCTCTACCCCAGAGGGCTGTGGAGGCTCAGTAGTTGAGTATATTAAGTCAGAGATCGATAGATTTTTGAATATTTAAGGAATCGAGGGATATGGGGATAGTGCAGAAAAGTGGAGTTGAGGTAGAAGATCAGCCATGATTTTATTGAATGGCGGAGCAGGCTCGAGGGGCCGAATGGCCAACTCCTGCTCCTATTTCTTATGTTCTTATGTTCTTCACTTCTTGCCGCCCTTTACTCTGGCATTTTTAACGGCTTTCTTGGCTCCTTCTTGCGTGCCGGTTTCTTATTATCAAAGTCAGTTTCAGACATGGAAGTAGTCAGTAGTTGACTGCTTAATCCCAGCATCAGAGATGCTAGCTCAGCTGCTATGCTCCAGTTACGTGGGTGGCAGTGATGCATTGCGCACAATGCAGAGGTTCTGCAATAAGCCAACATTATAATCGGCACAAGTAACCTTAATTACGCTGTGCAATCACTGTGCACTTCACTACTCCGAAGCCTCCTTGCAATAGCCAGCAATATGAAAGAGAATATAGATTGATCAGGAAATGGCTCTCTGCAGCATTTCCGATTTTACTGCCTATTGCTCTGAATTACTGCCAGTGTAAATTTTTACGTGGCACCAATTGCTAGGCTGGGCAAACTTTAAATAAGAACACAGCACTGGAAATCAAAGGTCTGTTCTTTGGATATAGATCTGCCTTTTTACTTTTCGGATTTCCGATTACAACAAAAGATAAACACAGTTATGCTTTAACTACTAACCCAGCTCTCCTTTGTCTGTAATTTTGATCTCATAGATGAGGGATTTTAAATGTCTGGTTCCGTACCATAGCCAATCAGCATGCAACACTCTCTGTACAAACTGACATGGATCTATTGGGCCACAGGTAGCTGTTTACAAACAAGTTGACTGATTTTCAGATAAATGTTTATTTGAGTGTGCATATGCTAACACTTCAGCCACGCTCCCCACAACCATCACTCAAAACTCCAAACAAAACAGCCACCCCATTGCACACAAACAACATCAATTGGTCAGTAACTCTTCTCCCAGCCACTGAAAGCTTTGTGAGTTCTAAATTTATAAAATCTAAATGTGAAATTATCCAGTCGTACCAAATTAAATGCTTTGGTTTTCGTCATCAACTTCACTCACCCCAGGAAACCGTGTCATTAAATCTTATTTCCGCTGGGCATTGATCCTGTCTCCTTTGGAATTGAGGTGTTAAACTCAGACTAGCACATATATAGATGACCATTAATGTGGTTATAGATTAGTTTGGAAATGTATTACATCAGACTGCAGCACCACAGTGACAGGCCTCATTTACAGTAAGGTGCTGGCAATGGTACCAACAATCGACAGAACAATGAAAGGACAATAAAACAGATCATTTAAAACCAGTTGCTCACAGTATTTTTTTGAAGGAAAATTTCAAGCTACTTTTATGTATTAACACCATTGTATATTTTGATACTTCCAGTTCACTGAGAACATTTAATTACATAACAACAACATACATTTATTTAGCACCTTTAGCGTAGTAAAACATCCCAAGGCGCTTCACAGGAGCGTTATTAAACAAAATTTGACACTGAGGCACATAAGGATATATTAAGACAGGTGATCAAAAGCTTGGTCAAAGAGGGAGGTTTTCAGGAGTGTCTTAAAGGAGGAGAGAGGTAGAGAAGCGGAGAGATTTAGGGAGGGAATCAGATTATTGGTGCTTTTCCAACTTTGTACTGTGTACTATTATTATAATCTATTTGAAGTCTATTACATCTATATAATGTGAGTTAGTTTATATTAGTACAACTTAATCCACTGGATATTGACTTTTCAAATGAAGTCTTCAAAATTGATTGCTGTTCCCAATTTAAAAGAATAAAGCTACAGTGACATTTCTTTCCATGATATAATTTCACAATAAATGTAAAGTGATCGAAATTTGTCTTTGTTTTTTATTTTGCACAACAAGCATAATAGGGTTAATGTGGCATGAGGTTGTGTTGAACGATATTTGTTTAATCGTGTATGCAAGAATTGACTAATTTAATTACATGCGATATTGGAGCGTTTGCAGTTTTCATTTATATTTAAATTAACTTATACAGAGCAAAGGGCACTAGTTTTTTTAAAACCCAAGGGTAACTACAACACTCAAGTAAACAATGTTTGTAAGCATTACTGGTTGTAATGCTTCATCACTATCAGGGAGTTCTTCACATAAAGAGTGATCATAAGAACATAAGAATTAGGAGCAGGAGTCGGTCATATGGCCCATCGAGCCTGCTTCTCCATTCAATAAGATCATAGCACAACTTCTACATCAACTCCACTTTCCCACCCTATCCCCATATCCCTTGATTCTGCTAGAGTCCAAAAATCTATCTATCTCAGCCTTGAATGTACTCAATGATTCAACATCCACAGCCCTTTGAGGTAGAGAATTCCAAAGATTCATAACTCTCTGAGTGAAGAAATTCCTCCCCATCTCAGTCTTAAATAGCCGACCCCTTATCCTGAGACTATGACCCCTAGTTCTAGACCCTCCAGCCATGGGAAACAACCTCTCAGCATCTACCCTGTCAAGCCCGCTTAAGAATTTTATACGTTTCAAAAAAATCACTTCTCATTCTTCTAAACTCCAGAGAGTATAGGCCCATTCTACTCAATCTCTCCTCATGGGGCAACCCTCTCATCCCAGGAATTGATCTAGTGAACCTTCATTGCACCCCCTCTAATGCAAGTATATACTTACAATGTGTGGAATGGATTCCCAGTTAGCGTAATAGAGGTGAAAACACCAGAATTTTTCAGAAGCAATTAGATACTGTAGTGGGGAGGGGTGGGGTATGGGGTAATGTAGGGACTTTCTGGATGGATGAACTAAGAGGGGTTAAATGGCCTCCTCCTACATAATTGTCATGTAATCCTATGCAAATTGAATAATATGGTATTTAGAGTTAAGTTGTGGAACCATCTTCACCCCATCTTCTGATTTTTTATTTTGTTTCAATGTCAGCAAGGATGGAGGAGGAGGAAGTGAGGAAAGGAAAGAAAGGAGAGAGACAGAGAGTAGGAAAGAGGAAGGGGTGGACTGACAGGAGGAAGAAAGGTGCGAAGAAGTAAATTCTCCTTGGACCACAGCAGTGCAAGACACCAGCTATGGATTCAATTGTAATTTATATAGGTTAAGAACATAAGAAGAACAAAGAATTAGGAACAGGAGTAGGCCATATGATCCCCTCGAGCCTACTCTGCCACACAATAAGATTTGGCTGACCTTCGACCTCAACTCCACTTTCCCACCCGATCCCATAAATTCAGTAGTAGCGCCCCAAGAAGGAGCGCTACTGGAAGTGCTCCATCTCCTTCCTGGAGCGCTACTACTCAATGTCCGCCACTACATGCAGCCACGCCACGCACGGCAGCACGTAGCACAATTCATTGCAGGCATCCTTCCCTGATTAAAGGGGAGGGGCCTAGCACTCCGTGCACCGGGGCCCTGCTAGTCCACCGGGGATCGGGGTGCCGTGAAAACAGCCCGGCACTCAAGAGGAGTGCCGGGCTGAATGATTGCGGCCGACACCCTGCCAAAATAAAATGGCCGCCTGACACCTGCCCTTTATATTGCGTCACCACCCGCTACCACTGCTGAAAAACTGCCCCCTGATCCTGTCGCACATATCGCCCGGCGATAGGTCAGGGGTGCAAGGGAAGTTTGCAGCCGGGGTGCTGTGCACAGTGATGACGTCATCATCGCCAGCGCAGCAGCATGGGGCGCTACCAGCTACCGCCACCACTAACTTCCCGCTGAATTTCGCAGGAGATGTTAGTGGTGCCGCGCCTGGGTGCTAGGGCATTTGCGCCCTACTAGCGAGAGGAGCAAAGCAACCCAATTTTTAGCCCCAAATCTTTAAATTTCTCAAGCCAATAAAAAATTACTTGAAATAATGAAAATGGATCACTATAGCAGCCCACTTAATGTTTATAATTAAACCCAAAGCTGTTAACACTGGAGGAAAGAATGTAAAATCATGGGTCTAGGATATCACTGCCAGAGAATCAGAGGTTCAAAAAACAAATTGCATTGTGACAGTTCCTCTGATGTAATGAAACATCCCAAGATACTTTATTTGAGTAGGAGTGTGTGACAGAATTCGGAATCTGCATCAGTTCAAATTATAAATCTTCTATGTGATATGAGGCGTCAGCCTCGGCTCAGTGGGAGCACTCCTACTTTGAGTTAGAAGGTTACAGGTTTGAGCCCTATTCCAGAGGCTTGAGCACATAATCTAGGCTAACATCTCAGTGCAGTGCTGAGCGGGTGCTGCACTGTTGAAGCTGCCATCTTTTGAATGCAATGCTAAACAGAATGCTACTTGCTTAGGTGGACATAAAATATCCGATGACACAATTCAAAGAGGAATCCTCATTGTGTTCTAGCCAGCATTTCTACTCAACCAATAGGCTTTGGATGAGACATTAAACCGAGGCCTCTTAAGTGGGGGTGGCACTATTTGAAGAAAAGCAGAAGAGTTCTTGCTGTGTCTTGGCCAACATTTATCCTTCAATCAATAACATTAAACTAGCTTATCTCATTGCTGCTTGTGGGACCTTGCATGTGAAAATTGGCTTCTGCATTTGGTTGCATAGCAACAATGACTACAACTCGAAAGTCTTCACTGGTTATTTTCTGTTAACTGGCCTCCAGAAGAGGTTTATTCTGCCTTTGTGTATGTGAGGGTTGAGCAAATATACACAATTGTACCTGAGGCCATTATACATGAATCAGAACAGAAATTCTCCCCGGCTGTAAAAACTTGATTGAGCCACTGGCTTTGGAATTGTGGCTAACCACATTTTGCATCCTTTGAAGGCAATAGATCTTACATTTTGTAGGTTCTAGACAGGTAGCTGTCAGGGAATGTGACTTGTCGAGACAATCGTAATTTTGAACATCTGGGCTGTCAAAAAATAAGCTCTGCAGGACGTGGGCCAGGTGCTTTGATTTGCAAATCAGTCTGGTGCAGAATGCTGCTCCCAGGACTAATTTGATTATGTCTCTTCAAGACATTAATTGCTTATGCAAAACCTGGAGGAGGAGGTGAACTATTATTCCATCAAATGGTACTATGTTTTAAGATGCTCCATTATTGCCTGGAAGAAAGTGAGACAGCTCTGTGTTCAGAGGCTTCTGTACATTGTGATAAATACAAGAAGCCATTGACCAGTTCATTAATTTACACAGAACAATCATATTTTCAAGTCACTGTGGCAAGACAGAATACCATTGTGAAGGAATAAGCCATATAACCGATTCAGAAAAATACACCATTCTATGAAAGAATTCTGGCCTTATTAAAACATGACGCACTGGGTCTGGAAATCTAGAAACCGAACGATGAAAAAGCTGCGATAGCATTCTGGCTATAGAGATAAGATAGTTGTTGACACTAAATCAATAACCTTATTGGAATAGAAGGTGAAATGCTCCTGACAGTCTGAAGCTTTGGGAACAAGACAATAGTTCACCCTGTACAAGGTGTTCTAATTTACACTTCGTAAAGAAGCACAAACATCTGCGTTTGTAAAAATGACCAAGTAAAATGCACCTGCTGTTACA
Organism: Somniosus microcephalus; assembly: GCF_052327205.1. Taxonomy (NCBI): domain Eukaryota; kingdom Metazoa; phylum Chordata; class Chondrichthyes; order Squaliformes; family Somniosidae; genus Somniosus; species Somniosus microcephalus. The sequence goes on along the minus strand of NC_140997.1, from coordinate 162,659,555 downwards.
CTGTTTTTTATGGTAAACTTTTATGGAGCACCTAGAGAAGAGACATAATTTTGTAATGCTGCCAGCTGAGGCGACTGTAAGAATTGCAGGGGTCAGCAGAAAAATGACTAGAGATAATTAGCTTACATCAGCAGAAAACCTTAAAGGGAATACCACTGGAAAAGGGTATAAATATTGAACTCTCAAATGGGATAGTAGACTCACTTTAAAGGGCCAAAGCAATTCTCGGCTTCAGAGGTGGCTCTGTAAGTCTCCAACTCTTTGTACCTCGAGGGTCAAAGGTATTTGATTTTGGTGGATATCCTGTAGAAAACTAAGAACTATAAAACTGTAATGAAGTTAAGATTTGAGAGTAGGTTCTCTGATAATAGAATTGTAAGCTTTCTCTTTTTGGAACTGTTAATGTTGCGATTGACTCACCAACTGTAAATTATATGTCAGTTCTTTAATAAATCTATATATTTTTAGAATTGTCTCACATAAGACTTCTGTATCAAACTCGCAAACTCAATCTCTATACACTCTTTGGTGAGGAGTTGCAGAATTCTGGGGGAGTTTTCCGGACCCTCATAATATCTGGAACGTTACAGTCTAGCTAAACTTATTAAAAGTACTATCTGGAGGACGGTAACATTTTCAGATTGTTCCTTACCTTTAGGGAGCGATAGTACGGAGCTTTAGGCCCAATTAAGCGTCTTTAGGATTCGGCTACCTCAAACTTTAGTTGAAAATGAATGTCTGAGGAATACGCCTGATCTGGGGTAGCCCTAAAGGGACTAGGACTAGTAATTATCCCTTCACCATGAGCACCAAAGCTCGTGAGCACTTATGTAAAAGCTCATCAAAGGACTTGTTTTAAAAGATTAAACATCTTGAAGCAATTTGTTATGTTGGACTCAAAAAACAGTTTAATGTACCAATGAAAGTTAAGTACTGTATCGCTAATATTATCTGCTGATTTATCATGTGTATTTCTTTCTCATAATAAACAATTTGTAGTTCAGCCGGAAATATATAGTTTGTTCTTCTGCCAATTGCAAGGATCGGAAGTCTCCCTTATCACCTACATTCTTCAATCTTCTCACAGCCCCATTACCCTCAACTACTTGCCCTTGGGAAAAACCTGTACCTTAGCTCTCTAATTCGAACTTCCAACTCGTTCTCCTGTGGCTCTCCATCTGTCATGATCGAGGTCATGGGGGGGGGGTCACGGGTGGTCGGACAGATTCTGGGGGTGGGAGGGGTGGTTGGACAGATTGCGGGAGTGAGGGGTTGGTCAGACAAATTGTGGGGGTGGGGGGTGTGGTCGGACAGATTGTGAGGGTTGGACAGATGGCGGGAGGTCAGACAAATTGCTGGGGGGTTTACAGGTTAGCTTGGGGGGCTAGGGGTAAACCTGGCTCACAACCAGTGCCTCATCTTCCGATTAGGCACTTTACAGCCTTCCGGACTCAATATTGAGTTCAACAATTTCAGATCATAACCTCGGCCCCTATTACATTTTTACATATATTTTTTATCCACACCTTTGTTTTGGCCCTTCCCCCCTTTTTTTCTCTGCCACATGGCAGCTGTCTCTCATTCTGCCAGCGCATTTCACACCTAATCTAGAGCCGTCTTTTGTCTCCACTAGTCCTATCACCATCTCGTCTCGTTTTGAATATCTCTTAATGTCTCTTCACTTCTCTGTTGTTCTCTCATCCCCATTTCCCAGCCCCACAAAATGGCCTTTTAATCTGATTCATTTCCTGTGCTTTTTCAGTCTTGACGAAGGGTCTCGACCTGAAACGTTGACTCTATTTCTCTCTCCACAGATGTTGCCTGTCCTGCTGAGTTTTTCCAGCATTTTCTGTTGTTATTTCTGTAAAGGCACTTACTTGATTGATCCGGCCTTTATCATTTCCCTTCAACTGCTGAGTCTCCCGATCCCCGGGAAACCTGCGCTGGAGACGCTAAATTTAAAGGTAAGTCAAATTCACTTTAAAAAGACCTAATTAATGTCTTCTAAGGACGTTAATTGCTGTGATAACGACCCACCTGCCTGCATTAATTAAGATCCCGACTGCCGTAAGTAGGTTACTCGCAGGCATCCAAACACGTTAAACCCGTAAGTAGGCGAGCTGGAGCCGGGTTGCATTCGTGATTTAAAATTAACTTATTTGACGTACCCATCTGCCCCAAACCACCCGTTCTTGGGGGTTAAAATTCCCCCCTATTTCTTTGATGTCCTCCTTGTGGGCCTCCCATCCTCTACCCAACATAAGCTCCAAGCTGTCCAAAACTCAGCCACCAGTATCTTGTCCGACACTAAGTCTAGCTCGCCCATCATCCCTGAACTATATTGGTTCCCGGTTTTCCAACGTATTGATTCTAAACTCATCTTCATCTTCAAATAACACCTTGGTCTTTCCCCACCCTATCTCTGCAACCTCTTCAAGTCTTATATACACTTCTGCACTCTTTAATTCTCAAATACTGGTTTGTTGTGTATTTCCCCTTCCTTCACCCCATCATTGGTAGAGGAGTTCAGCTGCCTCAGCCCTACTTTCTGGAATTGCGTCCCTAAGCACTTTTGTGCATCCCCCTTCCCTTCACCCCACCATTGGCAGCCGTACCTGCATTCATTTTGGCCCTACATTATCAAATTCCTTCCCTAAACCTCTCTGCCTTTTCATTTCCTTCCTTTCCCTTAAGACCCTCCCTAAAACCCACCTCTTTGACCAATCTTTCAGTCATCATTCCTAATATCTCTTTCTTTGGCTCGGCGTCCATTTTTCTCTGATTACGTTTCTGTGAAGCACCTTGGGATGTTAAAGGTGCTATATAAATGCAAGCGGTTCTTGCCTCCCCACTTTTCTTTCCACCTTTAAAAACCTACTTCAAATCCATCTTTTTGACCAAGCTTTCAGTCGCCTCTCTCACCATGGCTCAGTGCCCATTCCTTTAATCTGTATGTTTCATCTCTCCTTTATAATACACGTTGGGACATCTTCTATATTAAAGACAGTATTTAAATGGAAGTTGTTATTTTTATATGGTAAACACCCTGTACTATTTCCAGTATATGCCAGTGGTAAAAATGAAGATTCTTACTGCACTACGTTTGTGACACACATCAGGTTAAGTTGCATTTCATAAGAGACATGGCCTGTTTTTAGAGGCTGCCTTTTGCAGTGAGCATGATTCAAGTGTATTGCAATATATTGGGCATTAGGCAGGAAGGCGAGAGGAGACAAGAAAGTACTGAAGGCACAGTCAAAGTTTTACAGAAGCTTTGAGGAACTTCTCAATGAAGCCTTTAAAAGGGGCACTTTAACATTGATGGAAAATTGGCACACAACTAGCAGTTTAGCTCAGAATTCTGACTCCTGGGTGTATTAATGCGAGGCATGTGAGGCCATCTCCAGCAGATAGTTCACATCTCTTGGAGTTCACATCAGGTGCAGGATAACTGAGGAGCGGTATGAAGCCAAATTTAAAAGTGCTTGGACGGTGAAATGGACCTCTTGGCTTATTTTTCAATCTTAGTAATGTTAAAGCAAACACTCTCACCACACTCTTTCTCCACATTACAAATTAGCTGATGTGGGAATACAATTCTATGCATGCGCTCAGGCACACAGGAGTACATCTCCAATTTTGCTGAGTTACAGTTAGCAGTGCAACCTGGGTCCACTAAGCCACCATTTCTTTGCACAGACACCAGCAATTGCAGTGTCGCTGCACCCTAAAATATTCTTTCACATACTATCTATTTTGTAGTCCTGCAAATAATAGCACAAATTGTTTAAGCAACACAGCTTTCTGTCCAGTTACATTGAGTTGTTTACATTGCAAATTTTCAATCCCTTCAGAACACGGGGATCTTCTGGATTTATTCAACGGCCACCACAGATGGGCACCGGGCACAGAATCCTCCACGATGAGGAACACATCAGAACTTTCATCAGGTCATCGACCTGAAACGTTAACTTTGTTTCTCTCTGCACAGATGCTACCTGAGCTGCTGAGTATTTCCAGTGTTTTCTGTTTTTATTTCAGATTTCCAGCAGCCACAGTATTTTGCTTTTGTATCAGCAATAGCTGAAGTTCAATCTGGACTTGCACTCGCACTAACAAATAGGGTCCGGGTAAGAAATAATGGTAAGACAATTAGTGCCGCAGTACAAAAAAATGTTAAAAAGACAAATCTAAAGGCACTGTATCTGAATGCACGAAGCATTCATAATAAGATAGACGAATTAACAGCGCAAATAGATGTAAACGGATACGATATAATTGCAATTCCGGAGATATGGCTGCAGGGTGACCAAGGCTGGGAGCTGAATATCCAAGGATATTCGATATTTAGGAAGGACAGGCAAAAATGAAAAGGAGGTGGGGTGGCATTGTTAGTAAAGGATGAAATCAGAGCAATAGTGAGAAAGGATATTGGCTCAGAAAATCAAGATGTAGAATTAGTCCGGGTGGAGCTAAGAAGCACCAAGTGGCAGTAAACATTGGTGGGAGTTGTCTATAGGCCTCCAAACAGTAGTGGTAATGTAGGGGATGGCATCAAACAGGAAATTAGAGATGCATGTAACAAGGGTACTACAGTAATCATGGGTGCCTTTAATTTACATATAGACTGGCCAAACCAAATTAGCAATAATACTGCGGAGGATGAATTCCTGGAGTGTGTACGAGATGGTTTTGTAGACCAGTACATTGAGGAGCCAATTAGGGAACAGGCTATCCTAGATTGGGTACTGTGCAATGAGAAGGGGTTAATTAATAATCTTGTTGTGTGGGGTCCTTTAGGGAAGAGTGACCATAACATGTAGAATTCTTCATTAAGATGGAAAGTGAAGAAATCCAAACCGAAACTAGGGTCCTAAATCTAAACAAAGGAAACTACGAAGGTATGAGGAGTGAGTTGGCTATGATAGATTGGGGAGCTTCATTAAAAGGCATGATGATGGATAGGCAATGGCTAACATTTAAGGAACGAATGCATGAATTGCAACAGTTATACATTCCTTTCTGGTGCAAAAACACTAAAGGAAAAGTGGGCCAACCATGGCTAACAAAAGAAATTAAAGATAGTATTAGATCCAAAGAGGAGTCATATAAAGTTGCCAGAAAAAGTAGCAAGCCTAAGGATTGGGAACAGTTTAGAGTTCAGCAAAAAAGGACCAAGAGATTGATTAAGAGGGGAAAAATAGAGTTTGAGAGTAAACTTGCAAGGAACATAAAAGAGGACTGTAAAAGCTTCTACAAGTATGTAAAAAGAAAAAGATTAGTGAAGGCAAATGTAGGTCCCTTACAGTCAGAAATGGGAGAATTTATAATGGAGAACAAGGAAATGGTGAGCAATTAAACAAATACTTTGGTTCTGCTTTCATGGAAGAGGACCCAAATAACTTCCCAGAAAGGCTAGGGAATCAATGCTCTAGTGAGAAGGAGGAATTAAAGGAAATTAGTATTCGTAAAAAAATAGTGTTGGAGAAATTAATGGGACTGAAAGCCGATAAATCCCCAGGGCCTGATAATCTGCATCCCAGAGTACTAAAAGAGGTAGCCATGGAAATAATGAATGCATTGGTTGTCATCTTCCAAAATTCTATAGATTGTGGAACAGTTCCTGCAGATTGGAGGATGGCAAATGTAACCCCACTATTTAAAAAAGGAGGGAGAGAGATAACATGGAACTACAGACCGGTTAGCCTAGCATCAGTAGTAGGGAAAATGCTAGAGTCTATTATAAAGGATGTGATAACAGGACACTTGAAAAATATCAACGGGATTAGACAAAGTCAACATGGATTTATGAAAGGGAAATCATGTTTGACAAATCTACTGGAGTTTTTTGAGGAAGTAACTGGCAGAATAGATAAAGGAGAACCAGTGGATGTGATGTATTTGGATTTTCAGAAGGCCTTTGATAAGGTCCCACATAAGAAGTTAGTGTGCAAAATTAAAGCACATGGGATTGGGGGTAATAAACTGGCATGGATTGAAAATTGGTTAACACACAGGAAACAGAGAGCAGGAATAAATGGGTCTTTTTTGGGGTGGCAGGCAGTGACTAGTGGTGTACCGCAGGGATCAGTGCTTGGGCCCCAGCTATTCACAATATATATCAATGATTTGGATGAGAGAACCAAATGTAATATTTCCAAGTTTGCTGATGAAACAAAACTAGGTGGGATTGTGAGTTGTGAGGAGGATGCAAAGGGGATTTTACCCTGCTCACTGACCAGCGTTCAGTTGCTTTTATGTTTAACAACAAGCAGAGGGGCAAAATCAAAAATGACAAGATCTTGAGGTGGAGAATCGAACTTTCCACCTACAACTACGAGATCTTGTACCGGCCCGGGAAGCTAAATGAACCCCCGGATGCGCTATCGCGTGGCACCTGCGCCAGCGCGCAGATCGATAGACTACGGGTCCTCCACAATGACCTCTGCCACCCGGGGGTCACCAGGTTCTTCCACCTCATCAAGGCCCGCAACCTGCCTTACTCTATTGAGGAGGTCAGGACCATGACCAGGAACTGCCAAGTCTGCGCTGAGTGCAAACCACACTTTTATAGACCAGACAGGGCCCACCTGATACCGCCCGTCCGGGTATGCGATGTAAGCATACTGGGGGTTGGCGTGGAGGAGGTCGACCCTCTCGACCAGGGGGTCCGTTTTATGGGTCCTCACGTGTCTTCTCAGTAGGACCGGCCCTGGGGACGTCAGCCATGGCGGTAGCGATGTCCCCGATGTGGACTTCCTTGGGAAGACAAACATTTTCTCATGAGGGGTGGCGTTAGTGGCAGTGCAGAGCAGTGACCGAATAGAGTGGAGCGCATCGGGGAGCACATCCTGCCAGCGGGAGGTTGGAAGGCCCCTAGACTTTAAGGCTAGCAGGACGGCCTTCCAAACTGTCGCATTTTCTCTTTCCACCTGTCCGTTCCCCCGGGGGTTGTAACAGGTGGTCCTGCTTGTGGCAATACCCCTAGTTAGCAGGTACTGACGGAGTTCGTCGCTCATAAACGATGAGCCCCGGTCGCTCTGGATATAGCTGGGGAAGCCGAACAGGGTGAAGAGGTTGTTCAGACATTTAATGACCGTGGCACTGGTCATGTCCGGGCAGGGGAAGGCGAACGGGAAACGGGAGTACTCATCAATAATATTGAGGAAGTACACATTGCGGTCGGAGGAGGGGAGAGGCCCTTTAAAATCGACGCTCAGGCGCTCGAAGGGGCGAGTGGCTTTTATCAGGTGGGCCCTGTCTGGTCTATAAAGGTGCGGTTTGCACTCAGCGCAGACTTGGCAGTTCCTGGTCATGGTCCTGACCTCCTCAATAGAGTAAGGCAGGTTGCGGGCCTTGATGAAGTGGAAGAACCTGGTGACCCCCGGGTGGCAGAGGTCATTGTGGAGGGCCCGCAGTCTATCGATCTGCGCGCTGGCGCAGGTGCCACGCGATAGCGCATCCGGGGGTTCATTTAGCTTCCTGGGCCGGTACAAGATCTCGTAGTTGTAGGTGGAAAGTTCGATTCTCCACCTCAAGATCTTGTCATTTTTGATTTTGCCCCTCTGCTTGTTGTTAAACATGAAAGCAACTGAACGCTGGTCAGTGAGCAGGGTAAATCGTTTTCCGGCCAGGTAGTGCCTCCAATGACGCACAGCCTCCACAATCGCCTGGGCCTCCTTCTCAACAGCGGAGTGTCTGGTCTCCGGGCCTTGGAGGGTTCGTGAAAAGAAGGCCACGGGTCTCCCCGCCTGATTGAGGGTAGCGGCCAGGGCAAAGTCAGACGCGTCGCTTTCCACCTGGAAGGGGATGGATTCGTCCACTGCGTGCATGGTGGCTTTGGCAATGTCCTCCTTGATACGGTGGAAGGCTAAGCGGGCCTCTGCCGTCACGGGAAAAGAGGTGGACTTGATCAGCGGACGGGCCTTGTCCGCATAGTAGGGGACCCACTGGGCGTAATAGGAGAAAAACCCTAGGCACCTCTTCAGGGCCTTGAGGCAGTGGGGCAGTGGAAGTTCCATAAGGGGACGCATCCGGTCGGGGTCGGGGCCGATGACTCCGTGTTCCACAACACAGCCAAGGATGGCGAGGCGGTTTGTGCGGAATATGCACTTCTCCTTGTTATATGTCAGGTTTAGGAGTTGGGCGGTGCGGAGGAATTTTTCGAGGTTTGCGTCATGGTCCTGCAAGTCACGGCCGCAGATGGTCACATTGTCCAGATATGGGAAAGTGGCCTGCAACGCATTTTGATCTACCATCTGGTCCATCTCCCTTTGGAAGACGGAGACCCCGTTGGTGACGCCAAAGGGAACCCTAAGGAAGTGATAGAGGCGGCCGTTTGCCTCAAAGGCAGTGTACTGGCGGTCCTCAGGGCGGATGGGGAGCTGGTGGTACGCTGATTTCAGGTCAATGGTCGAGAAGACGCGGTACTGCGCGATCTGGTTGACCATATCAGCTATACGGGGGAGTGGGTAGGCGTCCAGCAGGGTGTAGCGATTTATTGTCTGGCTGTAGTCGATGACCAGGCGCTGCTTCTCGCCGGTCTTAACGACCACAACCTGGGCTCGCCAGGGGCTGGTGCTGCCCTCAATAATCCCTTCTTTCAGGAGCCGCTCCACTTCGGTTTTAATGAAAACCCTGTCCCCGGCACTGTATCGCCTGCTCTTTGTGGCGATGGGCTTACAGTCGGGGGTGAGGTTAGCAAACAGTTGGGGGGGGGTGACTCTGAGTGTGGAGAGGTTGCACCTGGTGCGCGGCGGGCAGTTTGGAAGCTGCTGGCTGCGGACTGTGAGTGGGGGTAGGGGTCCACCGTACGCCATCGTAACACTTTTAAGGTGGCACTGAAAATCTAACCCCAGCAGGACGGCAGCGCAGAGGTCAGGCAGGACCAGAAGTTTAAAATGATCGTACACGGTCCCGTCTACTACGAGTGTCACCACGCAGTAGCCGCCGATGTCCGCCGACTGGGACTCGGAGGCCATAGAAATCCGCTGTTGCGCAGGCAGGACTGGGAGAGAGCAACGCCGCACCGTGTCGGGGTGGATGAACCTCTCCGTGCTCCCAGAGTCAAAAAGGCAGATTGTATCGTGACCATTTACCTTAATGTCCATTGTGGAACTGGCCAGTTGGTGCGGTCTCGCTTGGTCCAGTGTAACGGATGCCAGCGTAGGGGTCGGTGTGTCGCTGCGGGTATCAGATGAGGCGGTGTCGGGGGCCTGCTGCGTCCCGGCTGTCGTCCAAGATGGCGGCGTCCATGATCCCCATGTGGCTGGAGGCGTCCAAAATGGCTGCTGTACCGGTGATTCGCACATGGCCGGGGAGGTCCAAGATGGCGGCCCGCATGGCCCACACGCGGCGCTGCTGGGGTTCGGGGTGGCTTTGGCCCTGCAGATGCTAGCGTAGTGTCCCTTCTTCCCGCAGCCCGAGCAGATCGCGTTTTTCGCCGGGCAGCGCGCTCTGGGGTGTTTTGCCTGGCCACAGAAGTAGCATTTCTGGCCTTGGGGCACTGCTGTCTGGCCTTGGGACACTGCTGCGGTAGTTGGGCCGTTGTTGGGGTGTGGCTGGGGTGGCACGGCGCTATGAGGCGGTCCTACCGTGTCCCAGGCTGTCATTCCCCGTGGCGTCCACGGTGCAGAGGAGTAGGCATCCATGCCCTGGTAGGCTGCATCCAACGATAGTGCGAGTTCAGAGGCCTTGTTGAGGTCGAGGTTACTCTGCTCCAACAGTCGCTGTCGGGTGTAATTGGATCTGTGGCCCGCTACAAAAGCGTCCCGGATAAGTTCCTCTGTGTACACGGCGGCCTTTACATCCTTACAACCACAGGCCCGGCCAAGCACAGACAGTGCCTGAAGGTATTCCACGGTCGATTCCCCAGGTTGTTGTTTACGACTCCCCAGGAGGTGCCTGGCGTACACTTCGTTCACTGGGCGCGTGTACTGGTCCTCGAGGAGCTTGATAGCGTCCGCGTACGAGGTTGCGTCTTGGATGACCGAGTACACTCGTTGGTTCACTTTGGAGGTCAGGACATCCAGTTTGTCCTCGTCCGATTTGATTGCTTCGGAGGCGGTCAGGAATTTTTCGAAACACTTAAGCCAGTGAGTAAACTTGGTGGATGAGTCCGCCTCCCGATGATCTAAGTCCAGGCATGCTGGTGTGAGGATCTTCTCCATTATAAAAATGTTGTTAATAAAATTGATGCGCTATCAATTACTCATAAAAGACTGAGAGTTAGAAGAGTAACCAAAGGCTTTTATTAACAACAGAATGGAGGTCTGCCTCGAGTGGTCGACCGGTCCAGGATACAAGGGCTGGGGAGCAGTCACCTTTATACTAGGACCTGTGGGAGGAGTCAGCCGAGGCATGTCCAGGCATGTACACAGTGGAATACAAACAGGACAAACAGGAATACAAACAGTGGTTTACCACAAGAACCAAATGTAATATTTCCAAGTTTGCTGATGAAACAAAACTAGGTGGGATTGTGAGTTGTGAGGAGGATGCAAAGGGGATTCAAGGTGAGTTAGACAAGTTGAGTGAGTGGGAAAATACATGGCAGATGCAGTATATAATGTAGATAAATGTGAAGTTATCCACTTCGGTAGGAAAAACAGATAGGCAGAGTATTATTTAAATGGTGATAGATTGGGAAATGTTGATGTACAAAGGGACCTGGGTATCCTTGTACACCAGTCACTGAAAGCAAACATGCAGGTGCAGCAAATAGTTAGGAAGACAAATGGTATGTTGGCCTTCATTGCAAGAGGATTTGATTACAAGAGCAAGGATGTCTTACCACAGTTATACAGGGCCTTGGTGAGACCACACCTGGAGTACTATGTACAGTTTTGGTCTCCTTACCTAAGAAAGGATATACTTGCCATTGAGGGAGTGCAGCAAAGATTCACCAGACTAATTCCTGGGATGGCAGGACTGTCGTATGAGGAGAAATTGGGTCGACTAGGCCTGTATTCACTAGAGTTTAGGACTGAGATTGTTATGTTCATAAATAAATAGATGTTTTCATTATGAACAGCTAGCTTGAGCTAGTCATTTATTCAGCCATGTGGACTAGTGTAAAGGCATCCATCCTGACTGCTGCCTTGTGGATAGCCCACTACTAAACATAGAGCTCCACCTAGTGTACAATTCTAGAATGACATGTTACTGATCATTACATCCCCCTTCCTTAGAGGTTAAACAAAATCAATATCAATCAATCATAATGACATAACCATCTTCACAACAGTCAACACATTTTCAAAGCTTTACTTTATGAACTCTAAGTTTTCATTCTTTTATTATAGTTTTCTTTGTACTCAAAGATTAAGTCTATCAGGTTTTTTAATTCATGTGTGGATCTTCTCAGCACAGGTAGGTCTGATGTGTTTTCATGAGAGCCTGTATGTGTGTTTGTGTTAGATTGTTCTGGCGGTGAGTGACAAGATTCAGTTGCGGCATTGTCATCGATTTGCTCTTGGATAGTTTCTTGTGTTTTCAGGAGGGAATGGCGGTTCCTCCTGAGAATCTGTCCTTCCTCAGTTCTAACAGTGTATGACCTTGGTCGTACTTCCTCAAGAACTGTAGCTTTCCTGTTCCATGCATCTGGATCCTCAATCCTGACAACATCATCCCTTGTCAATGGTTTCAGAGTTTTGGATGACTTGTCATAGTATGATTTCTGTTTCAGCTTTAACTGTTGAAGTCTTTGTCTCAGTTCCTTACTCTGCTTTTCTTTTGCACAGCAGGGTAGCATGGTACACAACTTGTGACCCATTAGGAGTTTAGCAGGTGAAGAATCAGAGTCTAAAGGGGAGGCTCGGTAGCTCAGCAGGGCGAGATAAGGATCAGACTTGCTTTCTGTTGCTTTCTTCAGTAGCTGTTTGAGAACTTGAACACCTTTCTCTGCCTTACCATTCGACTGTGCATACAGAGGACTGGATGTGATGTGTTGAAAGTCATAATGTGCTGCAAACTGTTGCCACTCCTTATAGCTGAAGCACGGACCATTGTCGCTAACGGCAATCCTGGGAATTCCATGTCTGGCGAAGATGGATTTCACATGCATTATGACACTGCTTGCTGATGTGCTTGAGAGCAGCGCCATCTCAGGAGAGTTAGAATAGTAGTCAATCACTATTAGATAGTCTTTACCATTCAAATGAAAGAGGTCCATACCAACCTTTTGCCATGGTGCTGTTGGTAAGTCAGCTATTAGCATTGGTTCCTTTGCTTGTTTGTTTTGGTGTTTCTGACATGTCTCACATATGCCTATCATGTTCTCAATGTCCTTATTTATGCCAGGCCAATAAACAGTGTCTCTTGCTCTCCTTTTGCATTTTTCAATTCCGAGGTGTCCCTCATGAATCCTTTTGAGCATGTCTTGACGTAGAGCCTGTGGAATGACTATTCTGTTCTGTTTTAGTAATAGTCCACTTGCAACACTTAACTCTGACCTGATGTGATAGTACTTTGGACAGGAACCTTTTGGCCAACCATGATGAATGTTCTCTATTACTGTTTGTAACACTGTATCATTTACTGTTTCTTCTGCTATTTGCTTTGATTTTGTGTCTGACATGGGCAGCGCAGCAGTGACCATACTCACATGAACATCCACGTCTTCCTCAGTAGAGCTCACATGACTCATTGTGGGTGCTCGGGATAGTGCATCTGCTAACACTATGTGTTTGCCTGGTGTGTATATCAGTTCAAAGTCATATCTTTGCAGCTTCATCATGAGTTGTTGAATCCTTGGAGACATCTAATTCAGATTTTTTTTTATGATGGCAACCAGTGGGCAGTGGTCTGTCTCAACTGTGAAGGTGGGAAGTCCATATATGCAGCCATGGAACTTTTCTAGCCCAACTACCAAGCCTAGACATTCCTTTTCAATCTGGGCGTATCGACACTCAGAGTCAGCCATAGACCTGGAGGCATAGGCTACAGGCTTCCAATCTTCACCCTCTGCTTGTAGCAAGACCGCGTCTAGGCCATCTTTTGATGCATCCGTTGACACTTTGATTCTCTTTGTTGGGTCAAAGAAGGTGAGTACAGGTGTGGTTGTCAGCACTGTTTTGAGGTTCATCCACTCTTGTTCATGTCTTTCTGTCCATGCGAACTCATTTGTTTTATGTAGCAGGTCTCGCAGACAGGCTGTCTTGGCTGACAAGTTAGGAATGAACTTTCCAATGAAGTTTATCATCCCCATGATGCGTAGCACTCCTTTTTTGTCAGTGGGTCATGACATTTTGAGTATGGTGTTTACTTTTTCCATATCTGGCTCTATTCCTTTACCAGATAGATTATCTCCTAGGAAAGTGACTTCCTGGACGCCAAACTGACACTTGGCTTTGTTGAGCTTCAGTCCATTCCGGCGTATGCTCTGTAGCACTTTAGTCAGTCTCTCATTGTGTTTTTTCAGTGTGGAGCCCCAGATGATGATGTCATCAACATAGACCCAAACTCCTTCCAGACCTTCAATTATGTGTTCCATTGCTCTATGAAAGATTTCAGATGCAGATATTATCCCGAAAGGCATTCTGAGGAAACAATACCTGCCAAATGGTGTGTTGAAGGTACAATATTTGGTGCTCTCTTCATCCAGTTTTAGTTGCCAAAATCCTTGTGAGGCATCGAGCTTTGTGAAGTATCTGGCACCTGATATTTCACTGGTGATTTCTTCTCGCTTGGGAATCTGGTAGTGTTCACGTTTTATATTTGCATTTAAGTCCTTTGGATCCATGCATACTCTTAGATCATTGTTCTTTTTCTTTACACATACCATGGAGTTAACCCAGTCTGTTGGCTCTTCGTCTTTCCTGATGACTCCTAGTGTGGTCATTCTGTCTAGTTCTTTCTTGAGCCGGTCACACAGGGGTGCTGGAACTCTCCGTGGAGTATGTACCACTGGCTGAGCATCCTCCTTTAGCTGGATCTTGTATGTGAATGGTAGAACTCCAAATCCTTTGAACACATCCTGGAAATTATTCACTACAGAATCCACCAAGTCATCTGGTCTGCTTATGGCACAGCTTATACGGTAGACACTCTTGACCAGTTCTAAGTCCTCACAAGCTTTGTCACCCAATAGTGAATCAAGTCCTTCAGCCACAACAGAAAACATGAGATGATGCACTTTGTCTTTGACTGTCACTTTAAGTCTGCATACACCTAAGCTATCTATTTTCTGTCCATTATAGTTCTTCAGTAGTACTGACTTTTTCTGTATGTTGAGCTTTTCTTTCACATTTTTAATGTCACTCATACTGATTAAGTTTGCTTTTGCCCCAGTGCCTAGTTTCAATGTAACTAATGCTCCATTTACCTGCAGTGGCATCATCCATTTGTCCTCTTTTACTGCATTAACTTCATGTTCAGCATTGTCCATTCCTGAGGGCTGCACATTTTCTGTATCCTTTTCAATATTGTCACATGACACCATTCCTACAAAAAATGTCTCACTTAAATCAGTGTCCTCAATCACATTGACTTGTTGCCCTTTCTTAGTTTTTACTTTTGAAAAGCATTGTTTGGCAAAGCGATTCTTTCCATTACATTTTGTGCACATTTTCCCAAACGCAGGGCATTGTCTTGACTGGTGCTGGTTACCACAGCATTTACAATTAAAAGTTCCATCCTCCGATTGCTTTGTATTTCTGTTCTGCCCACGTTTCGTCCCCTTGTAGGACACAGCATCGACAGCAGCACAGTCACTCATTACAGTTGCATTATTATTAATTTCACTGAAAGTCTTTGCGTGCTGTTGAGCTAGCTCACTGGCATGTCATATTTTCACAGCATCCTCCAATGTTAGTTCAGTTTCTCTCAACAAACGTTCCCTGACTTTTTTATCATGAATACCAAACACAATCTGGCCACGAATCATGGATGATTTCAGTTCAGAGAAATTACATGTCTGTGCTTTCAGTTTCAGATCGGTCACAAAGCTATCAAAAGTCTCATTTTGCTGCTGTATCCGTGAACGGAACACGTACCTCTCATAGATCTCGTTCTTTTTTGGAGAACAATGTGTATCAAGCTTCTTTAGCACATCATCCATTTTTTCTCTGTCCTCCTCTTGATCAAATACAAACATATTAAATACCTCTATCGCCTGCGGGCCTGCAACCGTGAGCAGTAACGCTATTTTCCTTGCGTCTGGCATCGTACCGAACCCGATGGCAGCAATGTAGAGTTCGAATTGTTGTTTGAAAGTCCGCCAATTGCAGTCAACATTCCCCATGAGTTTCAAATCCTCCGGTGGCTTCAAATTCTCCATGTCGCATTTCACAGTATTCAGCAGATATTACCAATCCTGGTACCATGTTATGTTCATAAATAAATAGACGTTATCATTATGAACAGCTAGCTTGAGCTAGTCATTTATTCAGCCATGTGGACTAGTGTACAGGCATCCATCTTGACTACTGCCTTGTGGGTAGCCCACTACTAAACATACAGCTCCACCTAGTGTACCATTCTAGAATGACATGTTACTGATCATTACAGAGATGAGGAGAAATTTCTTCACTCAGAGGGTGGTGAACCTATGGAATTCTCTAACACAGAAGGCTGTGCAGGCCAAGTGACTGAATATATTTAAGAAGGAGATAGATAGATTTCTAGACACAAAAGGCATCAAGGGGTATGGGGAGAGAGCGGGAATATGGTATTGAGATAGAGGATCAGCCATGATCATATTGAATGGCGGAGCAGGCTCGAAGGATCAAATGGCCTACTCCTCCTCCTATTTTTCTATGTTTCTATATTTCTATGTCTGAACTGCAGGATGTTATGCAGACTGGTCCCACCCAGAGGAATGTGGCACACCACTGCGCAAGCTAGTTTGGGACACATCAGTAGAATAGGCTGACTCAGTGCTCACTGAAATGGCCATATTCCAGATTCCTTCCTCCAGACAGCTCAGAAGTGATAGCTGTCGGGCCTTTCCCACAATGGCAGGTGACCAGATAGAAGGGAATGTGTAGGCTGACTCAAATGTCATTGAGGCTTAACTGATACAAAATACAGGCCTGTGCATTTTCCTGGCTCTCATCCCTCCCCACAAAGTGCCACTGTGAGCAGCATTAAATTTTGCTAACTAGAAGAGAAAACAAACTATTTGTCCAGCATGCAGCAAAAAAAGTAGCATTTAAAAAAATCACAATTAGGCATAAAATACAACGTCCCCCCCCACCCCCACCCATAATATTCAGGGTGACTTCTGACTCCAATTTAATTCCACATGATAATTGGTATGATTTCCAGTCTTGATAGAGATACGAGGTTACAAGGTGATCTGTGGGTGTTTGATCATGTTGCATATATTATGCATGCCTGCACAAATATTGATCAACAAATGTTTTGTCAGCAACACAGGAGGATAAGGCAGAATTCTCTTCAGTGCTATTGAATGTTGAGAGAAGTTTAATTAAATTGTGCATCACTGCCCTAACTGCACCAAGCCCTTGACCTCCACACAGGGTGAGATCATCCAGCATTTTGACATGGATGTAAAGACAAATTACCAGGGAGTGGTTAATCTATTGGTCTCACAATTTCGGCAAACTTTTCAAAGTGGCAACAAAATCAAGAGAACGTGATCAAAGGTAACTGTTGATGCATATTGTAAAGATTCAACAACCCCTATTGTTAAAGAAAAGAGGAATCTTCCTTGGGGTTTGGGGAACAAGCAAGAGAGTGGAATTAGATGAGGAGAAAGACACAGGTGGAGAATCAACAGAGCAAATGCCCTGTCTCCATGTCTTGTAACATTCTATGGTTCCATGATGATGCATGCAATCTGTCCTCTGGAAGATTTGTTATGATCACATCCTGATTGGCAATAGTTTGCACGATACAGGAATTATGAAACATTCTGCAAATCTTCTTATATGTGTATTGAAAAGTACCTCCTCACCCAGCAAGACACGAGAATTGAATCATCATCATGTCCAAGGCTAATTATATCTGACCAAATAAATTATATCACAGGGTCTGCTAGTATCTATTAACATATTGAACTTTGTCAATGTTTTCATTATAAGCTCTGCATTTATAACAGGTACTGCCTATGCAAACTTGCAAACTTCGCCCGTATGCCAGTGGAAGTGCTGCAGTGCCACCACTGGTAGGAGGGAATAATTACAGGGTGACACGTTTGCATAGGTAGATTCCATTATAAATATGGACATAGGAATTTATAATATAAAGTAAGGGCAGAATGTATGGCTTTAAAATTGGAATTAAATGATCTCTGCACACTTTACTCCAATTATCCCCCTCCCTTTAATCCCACTTCCCCCGATGACTAGAATTGGTCCTGATTCCCCGTATGGGACTCCACGGAAAATCAACTGTCTACTTAATTTATAATGCCCTCAAAAATATTGAGGAACTTTGTCAAGCAGAAACTGCACCACCCCCCGCCCCCCAACCCGCACCATCAATCCATCCTGATTGTTACCTATTAAGCTATTACTATATGGGTGCTTCTGCAACCTACTCTTTGGTATAGTTTGCATTATTTTACCCAGTCTTAATGAAAGGAACCTACAGTTCTTGGATCTGATTTGCCCACTATGTTTGATTGCCTTCAGTCTTACATAATCATTCCAGGACTGAGTGAATCTTTCATTACTGTAAACAATGGCCTGGATAGTTCCTCCCTAATCTCCTTCAGCACCTGAGGCAATATGCTATCTGGCCCAGAAGTTTTGTCAGCCCTCAGTCCTTTAACTGATCAAGTACTTTGTGCTCACTCAATATATTCTGCGATATTCACATTGGATAAAAACCCAGTATTTAACTCGCTGGTAACCACTTCTAAAAAATAAGCGATTACACAATTATATCTCCAGCTTAAATTATTCTGATTTTATCTTTTAAAGATCTAGCTTCCTCCCTTGTTACTATTTTACCTCTTTGTTACAGAGAGTAAGTTTTATTACTGGGCTCTATGTCCTTTGATATATATTTTTTAATTTGTTCCTGGGATGTGGGCATTGCTGGCAAAGCCAGAATTTATTGCCCATCCCTAATTGCCCTTGAGAAGGTGGTGGTGAGCCGCCTTCTTGACCCACTGCAGTCCGTGTAGTGAAGATACTCCCACAGTGCTGTTAGGGAGGGAGTTCCAGGATTTTGACCCAAGACGATGAAGGATCGGCGATTTTTTTCCAAGTCAGGATGGTGTGTGACTTGAAGGGGAACTTGGAGGCGATGGTGTTCCCATGCACCTGCTGCCCTTGTACTTCTAGGTGGTGGAGATCGCGGGTTTGCGAGGTGCTGTCGAAGAAGCCTTGGCAAGTTTCTGCAGTGCATCTTGTAGATGGTACACACTGCAGCCACGGTGCACTGGTGGTGGAGGGAGTGAATGTTTAAGGTGGTGGATGGGATGCCAATCAAGCAGGTTGCTTTGTCCTGGATGGTGTCGAGCTTCTTGAGTGTTATTGGAGCTGCACTCATCCAGGCAAGTGGAGAGTATTCCATCACACTCCTTACTTGTGCCTTGTAGATGGTGGAAAGGCTTTGGGGAGTCAGGAGGTGAGACACTCGCCACAGAATACCTAGCCTCTGACCTGCTCTTGTGACCACAGTATTTACGTGGCTGGTCCAGTTCAATTTCTGGACAATGGTGCTCCCCCAGGATGTTGATGGTGGGGGATTCGGCGATTGTAATGCCGTTGAATGTCAAAAGGCGGTGGTTAGACTCTCACTTGTTGGAGATAGTCATTGCCTGACACTTGTGTGGCGCGAATGTTACTTTCCTGTACCCTTTTATAAGCCTAATACCTTGTCGCATTTTCTGATCCTAGATCCAAACTTATATCTCCCTTTTCAATGCAAGTTTTATATAGTATGTTTTCCTTCTTCATCATTTAATTTCTATAATCATCCAAACCTAGGTGAACGGCCAATACCACTAGTGATGGCTCCACTCATGTGGAAAACAGTCGATGAGAAAATGAAATAAATCAAAGTAATTTACACACTGACACAATTTCATTTTAGGAATTGCACACCACTTTGATGTTCATGGTATGAAAGCCAATTTAGATATGCATTCTACATATCTCAATGAATGCAGTCGAAGGCACCCAGTATCCTCCATAAAGGAACAGCAGAAAAACTGTTGCTGATGGTTCTATGTGCCGGTCCTTGATTCTGGGAAATAGATATGAAAAAAAACATATTATTGAGTTAGAAATCTGTCACTGATGAACCGATTCCTGTGTACCACAACTTGCATTTATGTAGCGACTTTAACAAAGTAAAACATCCCAAGGCGCTCCACAGCAGTGTAATTAAGCAAAAATTGACACCGAGCCAAAGAAGGAGACATTAGGACTGGTGACCAAAAGCCTGGTAAAAGAATGAGGTTTTAAGGAGCATCTTAAAGGAGGAGAGAGTGGTGGAGAAGCAGAGAGGTTAAGGGAGGGAATTTCAGAGCTTAGGACCTTGACAGCTGAAGGCACGGCCGCCAATGCTGTGGTGATGGAAGTTGCAGATTCACAAGAGGCCAGAATTGGAGGAACACAGAGTTCTCAGAGGGTTGTAGAGCTGGAGGAGGTTACAAAGCTAGTGAGGGGGAAGGTCATAGAGATGTTTGAAATCAAGGATGAGAATTTTAAATTCGAGGCATTGTCAGACTGGCAGCCAATGTAGGTCAGCGAGCATAGGAGTGTTGGGTGAACGGGACTTGGTGTGAGTTAGGACACAGGCAGCAGAGTTTTGTTTGTGGTCCTTTAAAGGTACCTGGAATAAACCCAAAGCATGGACATTAATATCTCGCATGACTGTCACAATTACTGGCAGAGCAACAGGTTGAGATTTAACACAGGGGGTAGTCAGAAGTTGCTGCTGAACCTAAATCTCTTGAGGAATTGTCTTCCTGAATAAGGCAGATAATTAGTTCTTAACCAATATATTTTGTTGAGAGGGAACTTTCTTGTTCTTTATCAATGTAAAATAACCTTCTTGCAAACAGAAATATATTAGGGGAGAAGGATAAACCCGGCAACTACAGGCCAGTCAGCCTGATAGCAGTGGGTGGGAAACTTTTTGAGAAAATGGCTGGAATTTTCCCGTTGCCGAGTGTGCAGGTTTGGGGGTGGGTCAGCAGTAAAAATCCCCGGAAACCCGCTGTCATCCACCAGCTCACGCATTTAACTCGGGCGCCTTTGAAGGCATGTCACAGACCCAATTGGCAGAGGCGGTCAACCTCATTCAAGTAATTAACTGCTTGTTGAGAGACCCTTAAGAGGGTTTTTAACAGCAGCTTTTGACTTTAAATGCAGGAGCACGGGAGTCACGCAGCTCGGGAACTTCGCCTGTGAAGGGGAGGCAGGCGTTCAGTGGCCATTGTGTGAGTCCATTCATTGAGAGCTGGGCAAAGCACAAAACACTTCCACTTTATACCTCATTAATTGACTAATGGAAAAGCTCTTGCTGACTTCATTTTGTCCACAGATTTAAGGTGTCAGCAGTTTGCAGGCAATTTCTGCAACCCTGGAAGGGACTCTCACCACATTGCTGCTCCGTATCAGAACATTGAGGGATTGGCCCTCTGATCTCCACTTTATCTGCCATCTATTACATCAGCATGGGTGCCGTTTATACTGTCTCACCTTGGTCCTCAGAATTGGACTAAGATGAGCCCCACCACCAGCAGCAGCAGCCACACCAGCAGCAGCAACCACAACAATCTTCTCCTCAATGACCTGATGCTCCACAGGAGAGAGGGAGGCACCACAGGGCTGCACCATGTCGGAGGCGATCCCCCCAACACAGGGTATACAGGCAGAGGATGAGTTTCCTCAACATGACTGAGCAGCAGTGCCAAAGGAGGCTCAGGCTATTGCGCCAGGTCGTCACAGACATTTGCAGCTTTCTGGAGCAAGACCTGCTGCCCAGAGGACCAGGTGGACACACTTTACCAGTGGCTGCCAATGTTCATCACCGCCCTCAACTTCTTCGCCTCAGGCTCTTTCCAGGGATCTGCAGCAGACATTTGCAGCATCTCGCAGTCGGCCACCCACAGATGCATCACACAGGTCACCGATGCCATGTTTAATAAGGCAACCACTTATGTAAACTATGCCACTGATGAAGCCAGTGATATTGAATGTGCACTCGGCTTCACAGCTCTGGCTGGCTTCCCACAGGTGCAGGACGTCATCGACCGCACATATGAGGGAAGGCTTTAGATTCCTGAGGCATTGGGACTGCTTCTGGGGAAGGTGGGACCTGTAGAAGCCAGACGGGTTACACATCAACAGAGCCGGGACCAATATTCTCACAGGGAGGTTTGCTAGTGCTGTTGGGGAGGGTTTAAACTAGCTTGGCAGGGGGATGGGCAGCAGCATATAGGAGTAGAAAATAGGAAAAAGATGCATAAAAGAGTGAGTGTGTTGGCTAGTACTAGAGAAGAAAGTAGCACTGGAGGCGGAAGTAATTCCACATTAAATAGGAGCAGAGTAAGAAAGACTACGAAAAATTCAAAAATTGGTTTAGAATGCATGTGCGTAAACGCACAAAGTGTGGTGAATAAGGTTGGTGAGCTACAAGCACAATTAGCTGTGTGGCAATATGATGTTTTGGCAATAATGGAAACGTGGCTTAAAAATGGTGAGGACTGGGCACTTAATATTCAAGGGTACAAGGTGTTCAGAAAAGTTAGGGAAGGAAAAAAGGGGGATGGGGTGGCAATGCTGATTAAGGAAGACATTTTAGTGTTGGAAAGGGAGGATGTTCCTGAGGGAACAAGGACAGAATCCATTTGGTTAGAGTTGAGGAGCAAAACAGGTATGATCACATTATTGGGGGTGTTCTATAGGCCTCCAAATAGTGAGAGGGAGGTAGAGGAGCAAATCTGCAGGGAAATCACAGAGATGTGCAAGAGCTATAGTGTGGTGATATTGGGGGACTTTAATTACCCAAATATCGATTGGGATAATGCTAGGGTAAAGGGAAAGGAGGGGGAGGAATTTCTGAAATGTGTTCAGGAGAATTTCCTTGACCAGTATGTACTTGGCCCAGCTAGGAAGGAGGCATTGCTGTATCTGGTGCTGGGAAACAAGGTGAGCCGGGTCGACTAAGTGTCTGTGGGAGAACACTTGGGTACAAGTGATCATCATATCATAAGATTTAGATTAGCAATGGAGAGGTGCAAGGAACAATCTAGAGTGGAACTTCTAAACTGGAATAGGACTAACTTCAATGGGATGCGAAAGGATCTAGCCAGGGTAAAATGGAACCAAAGACTGACTGTAATGTAACAATAGGTAATCTTTAAGGAGGAGATGTTCCAAGTACAGGCTAGGTACATGCCAACAAGAGGGAAGGTTAAGGGAACCAAAGCAAGGGCTCCTTGGATGATGAGGGAGATAGAGAAGATGATGAAACAAAAAAAAG
This sequence comes from Somniosus microcephalus, assembly GCF_052327205.1. Lineage (NCBI taxonomy): Eukaryota > Metazoa > Chordata > Chondrichthyes > Squaliformes > Somniosidae > Somniosus > Somniosus microcephalus. The sequence goes on along the minus strand of NC_140997.1, from coordinate 162,637,145 downwards.
AGGGTGTATGATGCATGTCAGGTGAATTCTTCAAGGGTGAACCAGACCAAAGACAATAAGTTGAGAGGGGAAGTGAAGATGAAAATAAGATTGGCAAAGAAAGAATATGAGAGTAGAATGGCGGTTAACATAAAAGGGAACCCAAAAATCTTCTACAGGCATGTAATCAGTAAGTGGGTAGTAAGAGACGGGATGGGGCCTATTAGCAACAAAGAAGGTGTTATATGCTTAGTGGCACAGGGCAAGGCTAAAATACTCAATGAGTACTTTGTATTGGTGTTTACTAAGGAGGCGGATGCTGAAAAAAGTATCGGTGAAAGTGGAAAAGGTAGGAGCAATGGAAGGGGTAAAAATTGATAGGATGTACGAGAAAGGCTGGGTATGCTTAGAGTGGATAAGTCGCCTGGTCCAGATGGCTTGCATTCCAGATTGCTAAGGGAATTGGGGGAGGACATAATGGAAGGGCTTGCCATAATTTTCCAATCTTCCCTAGATGCGGGGGAGTTGCCTGAGGATTGGAAAGTGGCAAATGTGACACCACTGTTCAAGAAAGGGTGTAAGGACAATCCTAGTACCTACAGGCCGGTCAGTTTAGTATCAGTGGTGGGTAAAGTTTTAGAAACAATAATCAAGGAAAAAATTAACGGGCACTTGGAGAGATTTAAGCTAATTAAGGAGAGCCAACACAAATTTGTAAAAGGCAGATCATGTTTGATTAATCTATTTGAATTTTTTGATGAAGTAACAGGGAGGATCAATGAAGGGAATGCAATGGATGTTGTCTACATGGATTTTCGGAAGGCGTTTGACAAAGTACCACATAGAAGGCTGGTTAACAAAATTGTGGCTCATGGAATAGGTGGGTCAGTGGCAGTTTGGATAAGGAATTGGCTAAGGACAGAAAACAGCGAGTTGTGGTAAATGGCTGTTTTCAGACTGGAGGATGGTAGACAGTGGTGTTCCCCAAGGGTCAGTGCTGGGGCCACTGCTTTTTTTGATATATATAAATGACCTGGATATTGGAATGCGAAGTAGAATTTCTAAATTTGTCGATGGCAACAAACTTGGGGGTGTGGCAAACAGTGAAGATGATACCAATCGACTGCAACAAGACATAGAAAGGCTAGCAGAATGGGCAGACAAGTGGCAGATGGAATTTAATACAGAGAAGTGTGAGGTGATGCATTTTGGCAGAAGGAACAGAGAGAGACAGTATACATTTAATGGCACAGTTTTAAAGAGTGTGCAAGGACAGAGGGACCTGGGAGTTAATGTGCATAGGTTCCTGAAAGTGGCAGGATATATTGAGAGAGTGGTTAGCAAAGCATATGGGATCTTGGGCTTCATAAATAGAGGTATTGAGTACAAAAGTAGAGAAGTTATGCTGAACCTTTATAAACCGCTGGTTAGGCCACAACTGGTCTATTGTGTCCAGTTCTGGCCACCACACTTTAGGAGGGATGTGAATTCCCTTGAGAGGGTGCAGAGGAGATTTACCAGGATGGTTCCGTGGATGGGGGATCTTAGCTACAAGGACAGGCTGGAGAAGCTGGATTTGTTTTCATTAGAGCAAAGGAGGTTGAGGGGTGATTTGATAGAGGTGTACAAGATTATGATGGGTTTGGATCGGCTAGAAGGAGAAAGGCTGTTCCCACTAGTTGATGGTACAAGGACTAGGGAACACAGATTTAAGGTTTTGGGCAAGAGATATAGGGGGGACGTGAGGAAAAACTTTTTTACGCAGCGAGTGGTGATGACCTGGAACTCGTTGCCGACGGAAGTGCTGGAAGCAGAGACACTCAATGTTTTCAAGGGGAGACTGGATAGGCACTTGAGGGAAATAAACTTATAGGGCTATGGGGATAGAGCAAGGGAATGGGACTGACTGGATTGCTCTACAAAGAGCCGGTATGGAATCAATGGGCCGAATGGCCTCCTTCTGTGCCGTTATGACTCTATGGGCTGGATTTTCATTCAGGAGTTGGGTTGGAGGTGGGACTACAACTTTCGGGGTTATCGTCCCGCCTCCATCGAGATGCGGCCAATCCACGCGATTTTTAACTTGATTGACCTTGTAGAGCCCACCCAGCGGGCTCAGCAGGTCAATTAAGGGCCACCTGGCAACAGGTGATGTCACAGACTGAGATTTCATCTGTCAAGATGTTTTGACAGATGAAATATCAGTGTTTCACAGCTGTTTGAAGCTGTCAAACACTGACAGTCTTACTTCTAACATGAGTCCTTCTCCACAGACTCAGTTAGAAATCTCTCCTGCACAGAAAGCTGCAGGCTGTCACTTTTGACAGTTCGCAGCCATTCTGCTTTCTGTGTCGGTGAGATGAGGGACTCCCCGAACCTAAAGGAAGGAAGGCTGAAAAGGTAAGAAAAGATAATTTACACTTCTTTAATCACTTTAGACACACCAAACACACTTACCTTTGCACTCATGCACACATCACTCACCTGAACACAGACATCTCAACCCCTCCAAGCCCTTCAACCCAACAGCCCGACTCCTCCAAATTGGCATGGTTTGGAGCCGTCGGGAATCCCACAGTTCAAGCTTCAAAATAGGGATTAGACTAAAAACTGCCTGTTAACTACCTGTTAACAAGCAGTTAATTGGCACTAATCCCTTCCCACCTTGGGGAGGCGGGTCCCAGTGTGGGGCGGGTACCCGCCTCCTTTGAAACTGGCATGCAGGCGGGTTGGGGGGCAGGATGGGGTCGGGACGCACGCCTCCAATCCTGACTCCATGGCACACTGAAAATTGAGCCATCAGAGCACCCCATCATCACCCAGGAATGTTTGTGAACCGCAAAGGCTTCCACTCCCTCAATGTGCAGCTGGTCTGCAACCATAAGTAGATCATCATGCATGTGTGAGCCAGATTCCATGGCAGCTGTGTTGACTCTTTTGTCCTGCGCCAGTCCACCCTCCCTCAGTTCTTCGCTCCTGCAAACAGACTTACTGGCTGGCTGATTGGAGACAAGGGCTATCCACTGAAGACGTGGCTCATGATAACCTTGAGGAGGCTGTAGTGTCCGAGGATCAATAATACTCAGACTGCAGGAGAACAATAAAACAGGTATTTACTGAACAGAGAGTAATTCAAGACTGAAGTACAGAAGCCTGCTATGGCTTTATATACAGGGGTGGTCACTGCCGGTACTGCAGTATAGAATCAGTTCTTCTCTTAAAGGTACATACACAACAATTCCTCCCCTTTTAGATAAACAGTACATAACATTCATTTAACAACTAAATAATAACTAATTACAATTACAATTTTCTCTGTACTATATACATCAACTGAAATAATCATTTATAATAATAATTATAATAATAATCAACTTTATTGTCATTGTTAGTGCACAAGTGCAGTACAATGAAATGTAGGCTTGCGGCTCCCGAGAGTGTACATTTAGATTAAGACATTTAAACATTCAACATACATTTGGCTTGTAATACATTAACATAAACATAACCATAATAAAGTGCATTGGCAGATGTGCAGGCTTTAGGGTTTATTTGTAGAGTTCAGTAGGATGACTGCCCTGAGAAAGAAGCTGTTCCTAAATCAGTCTTTGAGGAGGCTTCCTGATCCTGACTGGATAACGCCTTTCTCGAGTATCCTGTTCTTGCGGCGGAATTGATTCTGGCTCATTGTCATTGGTTGGTTCGTCAGCTTCCAATACCACTGCTTCTGAGGTAGCCGCAATCTGTACTTCGGGTTGATTACCAGGTGCACCTGCTCGTGGTATGGGTTTGGCTTGTTCCTGTGACTCTAGAATCTGGTCAGCATGGCGTCTCACGATGCTCTCTCCAACATCCACTGTGTACATTAGTGGTCCCTGCTGTGTGCATATCGTTCCTGGCTGCCATTTTTCTGTTTGGTAGTCGCGGGCCAAGACTGGTTGCCCTATCTTGAAGCTCCTGGTTGGCTTCTCATTTATGTGCTGGAATTGCTTATCCTCAACATCTCATCTTATGTTTGGTTTGAGCAAATCCAGGCGACATCTTAGCCTTCGGTTGAAGAACATTATGGCTGGAGTTTGGTTGGTGACTGCATGTGTTGCATTCCGGTAAGCAAAGAAGAAATTATCCACCTTGTGTTGTAGTGGTATGTCGTCATTATGCATTGCCTTTATTGCCTTTTTAAAGGTCTGAACAAACCTCTCAGCCAATCCATTTGTGGCTGGATGATATGGGGCAGATGTGTAATGTTTCACCCCATTATTCCTCAGAAACCTCCGGAAATCCTCGGACACAAACTGTGGCCCATTGTCGGAGCAAATCTGTTCTGGCAAGCCATTCCTGGCGAAGGTGGTCCGCACAACTGCAATAGTTTTCTCCGTGGTGGTGGAGGACATTTTGATGACCTCTGGCCATTTTGAATGGGCGTCCACAGCAATTAGGAACATTGAGTCCATAAATGGACCAGCGAAATCAATGTGTACCCGTTGCCATGGAGATGAGGGCCACTCCCATGGATGTAACGGGGCCTGTAATGGAGCGTTTTGGACCTTCTGGCATCCTGTGCATCTCTTGGTCATATCCTCGATTTCTTTATCGATTCCCGGCCACCACACAAATGCCCTGGCTAGGCTCTTCATTTTTACCCCTCCCAGATGACCCTCATGAAGCTCATTGAGCACTCTATCTCTCAACTTGGGTGGAATTACCACTCGGGATCCACACATCAAGGTCCCCCGGCACACAGACAGCTGTTCTCTCCTTGGCAAGAATGCTGGCAACAGTGAGTCGCCATGTGCTGGCCATCCCTTCACTGTCAAATCATAGACCCGAGAGAGTGTCGGGTCATTTCGGGTTTCCTTCTCTATACTTGAGTTTGTAACAGGTAGACATTCGACTATGGTCGCATGGAATATCTCAACAGGGTCCACTGCAGGTGCTTCCTCTACCGTAGGCAACGGTAGGCGCGACAGCCCATCAGCGTTTCCATGCTGTTTCGTACCCTTGTACTCTGTGTCGTACTGATGTGCCCCTAGAAAAAGTGACCATCTTTGCAGCCGTTGCGCCGTCATCACCGCAATGCCCTTCTTTGGGTTAAAAATGGAGGCCAGGGGCTGATGATCAGTCAGTAGGGTGAATTTCTGCCCGTGCAGATAGTGATTGAACTTCTTCACCCCCCACACCAGGCTGAGGGCCTCCCTGTCAATCTGGGCGTAGTTACGCTCGGCTGAGGTTAACGAGCGCGACGCAAAGGCTATTGGCCTCTCTGAACCGTCAAGGAATTTGTGTGACAGCACCGCTCCGATGCCGTAGGGAGACGCATCACATTCTAACCGAATTGGTAGTGTTGGATTGTAGTGGGCCAATACTTCTTTCGAAGTGATTAGGCATTTATATTTCTGAAAGGCACGCTTACACTCATCACTCCATTTCCATGTTACTCCAGTTTAATAATAATAATCAATAATAATCAACTTTATTGTCATTGTTAGTGCACAAGTGCAGTACAACGAAATGTAGGCTTGCGGCTCCCGAGAGTGTACATTTAGATTAAGACATTTAAACATTCAACATACATTTGGCTTGTAATACATTAACATAAGCATAACCATAATAAAGTGCATTGGCAGATGTGCAGGCTTTAGAGTTTATTTGTGGAGTTCAGTAGGATGACAGCCCTGGGAAAGAAGCTGTTCCCAAATCTGGTCGTACTGGTGCGAATGCATCTGTAGCATCTCCCAGATGGCAGGAGGGCGAACAGACTGTGGCTGGGTTGGGTAGGGTCTTTGATGATGGTCCGTGACCTCCGTAAACAGCGTTTCTGGTATATGTGCTCTATGGTCGGTAGGGCGTTCAGTGGGTGCAGAATTGTAGATAAATTCGGCAAGAACTTATGGTAGTAGTTCACCAACCCGAGGAACGACCTCAGTTGCGACACATTTTCCAGTGCTGGAGCCTTGACTACTGCCTCAATCTTGTCCGGCGACGTATGCAACCCTTCCTCATCAATCATGTGGCCACAATACGAGATTTGTCTGCTGAAGAACTCACATTTGGGGCGGTTGGCTCGTAGCCCATATTCCTGTAATCTCGTGAGCACCTGCTCCAGGTTGGCAAGGTGTTCACTGTCATTTTCGCAAGTAACCAGGATGTCGTCTAAATAACACTGGGTCCCCGGGATCCCTTGCAGGACTTGTTCCATCACCCTCTGCCAAATAGCCGGGGCTGATGCTACCCCGAATACCAGTCGATTGTACTGGTAAAGGCCTTTGTGAGTGTTTATCGTGAGGTATTTCCAAGATGCTTCTTCCACCTCTGTAAAGTCCGCGCCTCAATAATACACGGACTTCGGGAGAACAGTTTAACAGGTACTTTACTGAACAAGAGGCAGCTTGAAACTGAAACTACAGAAGCCTACTAGGGCCTTTTATACAGGGGTGGTCACTGCCGGTACTGCAGTCTAAGACCAGTTATTCCCTTAAAGGTACATACACAACAATTCCTCCCCTTTTAGATAAACAGTACATAACATTCATTTAACAAATAAATAATAACTAATTACAATTACAATTTTCTCAGTAATATATACATCAACTGAAATAGTCATTTATAAGTTCAGTCTTTGAGGAGGCTTCCTGATCCGGACTGGATAGCACCTTTCTCGAGTATCCTGTTCTGGCGGTGGACTCAATTCTGGCTCCTTGTCATTGGTTGGTTCGTCAGATTCCAATACCCCTGCTTCTGAGGTAGACGCAATCTGTACTTCGGGCTCATTACCAGGTGCATATGCTTGTGGTACAGGTTTGGCTTGCTCCTGTGACTCTAGAATCTGGTCAGCATAGCGTCTCACGATGCTCTCTCCAACGTCCACTGTGTACATTAGTGGTCCCTGCTGTGTGCATATCGTGCCTGGCTGCCATTTTTCTGTTCGGTAGTCGCGGGCCAAGACTGGTTGCCCTATCTTGAAGCTCTTGGTTGGCTTCTCATTTATGTGCTGGAACTGCTTATCCTCAACATCTCGTCTTATGTTTGGTTTGAGCAAATCCAAGCGACATTTTATTCTCAGGTTGAAAAACCGTATGGCTGGAGTTTGGTTGGTTACTGCATGTGTCGCATTTCGGTAAGCAAACAGGAAGTTATCCACCTTGTGTTGCAGTGGTATGTCATCATTATACATTGCCTTTATGGCCTTTTCAAAGGTCTGAACAAACCTCTCAGCCAATCCATTTGAGGCTGGATGATATGGGGCAGATGTGTAATGTTTCACCCCATTATTCTTCAGGAACCTCCGGAAATCCTCAGACACAAACTGTGGGCCATTGTCGGAACAGATCTGTTCTGGCAACCCATTCCTGGCGAAGATGGTCCTTAGGACTGCAATAGTTTTCTCCGTGGTGGTGGAGGACATTTTAATGACCTCTGGCCAATTTGAATGGGCGTCCACAGCGATTAGAAACATTGAGTCCATAAATGGACCAGCAAAATCAATGTGTACCCATTGCCCTGGAGGTGAGTGCCACTCCCATGGATGTAGCGGGGCCTGTGGTGGAGCGTTTTGGACCTTCTGGCATCCTGTGCATCTCTTGGTCATATCCTCGATTTCTTTATCGATTCCCGGCCACCACACAAACGCCCTGGCTAGGCTCTTCATTTTTACCCCTCCCAGATGACCCTCGTGAAGCTCATTGAGTACTCTGTCTCTCAACTTGAGTGGAATTACCACTCGGGATCCACACATCAAGGTTCCCCGGCACACTGACAGCTGTTCCCTCCTTGGCGAGAATGCTGGCAACAGAGAGTCGCCATAAGCTGGCCATCCCTTCACCGTCAAATCATAGACCCGAGAGAGTGTTGGGTCATTTCGGGTTTCCTTCTCAATACTTGCATTTGCAACAGGCAAACATTCGACTATGGTCGCATGGAATATCTCCACAGGGTCCACTGCAGGTGCTTCTTCCGCCGTAGGCAACGGTAGGCGTGACAGCCCATCAGCGTTTCCATGTTGTTTCGTACCTTTGTACTCTATGTCATACTGATGTGCCCCTAGAGACAGTGACCATCTTTGCAGCTGTTGCGCCGTCATCACCGGAACGCCCTTCTTTGGGTTAAAAATTGAGACCAGGGGCTGATGATCAGTCAGTAGGGTGAATTTCTGCCCGTGCAGATAGTGATTGAACTTCTTCACCCCCCACACCAGGCTGAGGGCCTCCCTGTCAATCTGGGCGTAGTTACGCTCGGCTGAGGTTAGCGAGCGCGATGCAAATGCTATTGGCCTCTCTGAACCGTCACGGAATTTGTGTGACAGCACCGCTCCAATGTCGTAAGGTGACGCATCACATGCCAACCGAATCGGTCGTGTTGGGTTGTAGTGGGCCAATACTTACTTTGAAGTGATTTGGCATTTACATTCCTGAAAGGCACGCTTACACTCATCACTCCATTTCCATGTTACACCAGTTTGAAGGAGGGCGTTCAGTGGGTGCAGAATTGTAGATAAATTCGGCAAGAACTTATGGTAGTAGTTCACCAACCCGAGGAACGACCTCAGTTGCGACACATTTTCTGGTGCTGGATCCTTGACTACAGCCTCAATCTTGTCCGGCGACTTATGCAACCCTTCCTCATCAATCATGTGGCCACAATACGAGATTTGTCTCCTGAAGAACTCGCATTTGGGACGGTTGGCTCGTAGCCCATATTCCTGCAATCTCGTGAGCACCTGCTCCAGGTTGGCAAGGTGTTCATTGTCATTTTCGCCCGTAACCAGGATGTCGTCCAAATAACACTGGGTCCCCGGGATCCCTTGCAGGACTTGTTCCATTGCCCTCTGCCACATAGCCGGGGCCGATGCTACCCCAAATACCAGTTGATTATACTGGTAAAGGCCTTTGTGAGTGTTTATCGTGAGTTATTTCCTAGATGCTTCTTCCACCTCCATTTGTAGATGCTCTTGAGCCAGGTCAATCTTTGTAAAACGTTTCCCTCCAGATAGTGAGGCGAAAATATCTTCTATCCGTGGAAGCGGATACTGTACTGTGTGCAGGACTGGGTTCACAGTCACCTTGAAGTCCCCACAGATGCAAACCTTCCTTGGCTCCCCAGGCATGCTGCTCAATGCTTTCTTCATTACAGGAACGATGGGTGTGGCCCACTCGCTCCAGTCCACCTTAGACAGCACCCACGAATGCTCCAGACTCTCCAGTTCAGCTTCCACAGCTGGGCGTATCGCGTATGACACCGGTCTGGCCTTGACAAATTTTGGGGTTGCGTTATCCTCAATCTTTATGGTTGCCTTTACTCCTTTTAGAGTCCCAAGTCCTTGTTGGAACACCTCTTCCGCGTCAGATATAATTTGTGACAGACGTCCAGGTGCGACGTCAGCATCTTTTTTGTCAGTCACAGTTAGTGCCAGAATGGAATGCCAATCCAATTGTAGTCTTCGGATCCATTCATGTCCCAATAATGGTGGTCCTCCATCTCGTAGTATTTACATGTATAGTTTCTATGTTTCCTTTCCGTTATATTCAACTGGCACCCTTATTTTTCCTCTGGGGTAGACCTTTTGCCCCGTGTATGCCTTCAATACAATGGACGTGTCCTTTAAGGGTATGTGTGAGAATAGCCGCTCATAGTCTCGTCGATTCATGACAGTTAGGGCCATCTTCACTGGGGACCCTGCTATCATGAGGGGGACCCAAATGGTTCGGTGATCTTCTTTTGCGATCACGTTCTGTAACTTTAAACAACTTAATCGCCTGCTCCCGGAGTCCTTATCACTCTCCTGATCTTTTGAACTACTATCTGTCAGTTTCTTTACTCTCCTGTACTGTTCCTTAGTAGTTCTTGTCATGTTGGTCTTCTTTCCCGACCTACAGACTCTTGCTATATGTCCCATTTTCCCGCATTGCCTGCATATTTTGTCTTTAAACCAGCAATCCTTCTGCTCATGGGTTGTTCTGCCGCAGCGATCGCACTTTTCGGCTCCATACGCCATTTCGTTAGCACTGTATTCTTGTGGTTTCTGTTGTATTTCCGCAACTCCTCGTGCTGCTGCTTTGTAGGATACTGCCATGCTGAAAGCCTGTTCTAGCGTCAGGTCCTTTTTTGAAAGTAGTCGTTTCTGGGTTCCTTCACTCTGGAGCCCGCAGACAAACTTATCCCGTAAGGTGTCTGCCAGTCCTGCTCTGAACTGGCAGTGCTTCGATAACTTGCGTAGTTCTGTAAGATAGTCAGCATTGCTCTCATCTTTGTGCTGGTTTCTTTTATGGAACTTGAATCTTTCTGCTATCAGCAGTGGTGTAGGGCTCAGGTGTTCCTGTAAGATATGAACAATCTCCTCAAAACTTTTCTCCATTGGTTTAGCTGGGGTAATTAAATTCCGCAATAGGCCGTACATACTCGCACCCATCAGATTTAATAATACTGACGCCCTCTTTCCATTAGCCACCTCATTTGCCTTTCAGTACACTTCAATTCTTTCCACATACGTGGTCCAGTCTTCTACCTCGTTGTTGAAAGCAGTGATACTGCCACTTTTCGGCATCTTGGGTGATTTAAAATGGCGCCTCCCGCGCTTTTGCTTCTTCCCCAATGGAATAAAATGGCGCCTCCCGCGCTTTTGCTTCTTCCCCTTACTGCCACGCTCCTCCGAGCATTCTACGGGGTAATGGCGGCGACCCGCAGCTTCGGCGCGTCTCGCTTTCATTCCCCCCCATTTAGTTTCTCTCCGCTGTCCTGTTCTCGAACACCGACCGCGCCCTGTGCGCTCCACCCTCTCTCTCTTGTTTTCTTTTCCCGGCGACGCTGCGCGGCCCGATTTGTAGAGCCGCTCAATCGAGCTTGAGCCCGCCGCAGTCCGGAAGGGTCAGCGCGTTACCTGCTACCAGCACGATTCGCTGGAACCACAGTCTCTCCCGCAATTCTCCAAACACCGATGGATTCTTTGGGCGGTTGCCCTCGGTCGACGCCTGTTGCTCAGACTACGACCTTCGAGGACCTTCCTTTCAGGCGAGATCCCCGTGAGATGATGCCACACTGCAGGTGAGTTCAAAATTACTCATCGCCACTGTAAAGTCCACGCCTCAATAATACACGGACTTCGGGAGAACAGTTTAACAGGTACTTTACTGAACAAGAGGCAGCTTGAAACTGAAACTACAGAAGCCTGCTAGGGCCTTTTATACAGGGGTGGTCACTGCTGGTACTGCAGTCTAAGACCAGTTATTCCCTTAAAGGTACTGATACGCTTATCAATTACTCCATAAAAGGCGATGAATTAGGAAAGTAATGAAAAGGTTTTTATTGACTAAAGAACAGAGCATGCCTCTCGTGGCCAACTGGTTCCAAGAAGGAAGTGGGTTGCCGAAACACCCACCTTTATACCTGGTCATGTGGGCGGAGCCAGCTGAGGCATGCATTGGTACACAGCGCCAACCAGAGGTAACAATATGCAATAACGATAACAGTAGGATACAATAACAGTGGTTTACCACATTCACCCCTTGTTTAAAATTTAGTCCGGCGGGGTGAAGTGTACTACAAGTTCGTGTAGGTAAGTCTATCAGGAGGCCTTGTATGACGTCCTGATCGTCGTGGTGGCGGCGGCGGTGTTGCAGTATCCAACGCCGAATCTGGTGTCTGGGTGGTCAACGAAGGGTCCTGGGGCTCCGGCATGCCGTCTACAGGGGTTGGGTTGGGAGAAGTGGTGGGGGATAACGGTGGTAATTCAGGGGCACCCGAGGGTGCGAGCTCTTGTATGGAGACCGTGTCCTCCCGCCTGTCTGGGTATGCCACGTAGGCATGCTGGGGGTTGGCGTGTAGGAGGTTCACCCTCTCGACCAGGGGGTCCGTTTTATGGGTCCTCACGTGCCTCCGCAGTAGGACGGGCCCAGGAGAAGTCAGCCATGTCGGTAGCGAGGTTCCCGATGTGGACTTCCTGGGGAAAACGAACATTTGCTCATGAGGGGTGGCATTAGTGGCAGTACAAAGCAGTGACCGGATGGAGTGGAGCGCCGCAGGGAGGACCTCCTGCCAACGAGAGGTCGGAAGGCCCTTAGATTTTAAGGCTAAGAGGATGGCCTTCCAAACCGTCGCGTTCTCTCTTTCCACCTGGCCGTTCCCCCGGGGGTTGTAGCTGGTGGTCCTGCTCGTAGCAATACCTCTCGCGAGCAGGTACTGACGAAGTTCGTCGCTCATGAAAGATGAGCCCCTGTCACTATGTATATAGCTAGGGAACCCGAACAGGGCGAAGAGGTCATTCAGACATTTGATGACCGTGGTACTGGTCATGTCTGGGCAAGGGATGGCGAACGGGAAACGGGAGTACTCATCAATTATGTTGAGGAAGTACACGTTGCGGTCAGAGGAGGGGAGGGGCCCTTTAAAATCGATGCTCAGGCGCTCGAAGGGACGAGTGGCCTTGATTAGGCTTGCTCTGTCTAGCCTATAAAAATGCGGTTTGCACTCAGCGCAGATTTGGCAGTTCCTGGTCATGGTCCTGACCTCCTCGATGGAGTAGGGCAGGTTACAGGATTTGATGAAATGGAAGAACCTGGTGACCCCCGGGTGGCAGAGGTCATTGTGGAGGGACTGCAGTCTATTAACCTGCGCATTGGCGCATGTACCACGTGATAGGGCATCTGGGGGCTCATTGAGTTTCCCGGGCCGGTATAAGATATCATAATTGTAGGTGGAGAGTTCAATTCTCCACCTCAAGATCTTGTCGTTCTTGATTTTGCCCCTCTGCTTATTATTGAACATAAAAGCAACTGAACGCTGGTCAGTGAGAAGGGTAAACCGTTTTCCGGCCAGGTAATGCCTCCAGTGAGGCACCGCTTCCACAATAGCCTGGGCCTCCTTTTCGACAGAGGAGTGTCGAATCTCGGGGCCCTGGAAGGTCCTTGAGAAAAAGGCCACGGGTCTCCCCGCCTGGTTAAGGGTCGCAGCTAGGGCGAAGTCGGATGCATCGCTCTCCACTTGGAAGGGGATGGACTCATCCACTGCGTGCATTGTGGCCTTCGCAATATCGCTCTTGATAAGAGTGAAGGCTGCACACGCCTCTGGTGTCAGGGGGAAGGAGGTGGATTTGATGAGGGGTCCGGCTTTGTCCGCATAGTGGGGCACCCACTGAGCATAGTAAGAGAAAAACCCCAGGCATCTCTTCAGTGCTTTTTGGCAGTGGGGGAGGGGGAGCTCCATAAGGGGGCGCATTCTGTCGGGGTCGGGCCCGATGACTCCGTCCTCCACTACGCAGCCGAGAATGGCAAGGCGTTTGGTGCGAAACATATATTTCTCCTTATTGTACGTTAGATTCAGCTGCTGGGCCGTACGGAGGAATTTTTCTAGATTGACGTCATGGTCCTGCTGGTCGTGGCCGCAGATGGTGACGTTATCCAGGTAGGGAAAGGTGGCCTGCAGCGCGTTCTGGTCAACCATCCGGTCCATCTCCCTTTGGAAGACCGAAACCCCGTTGGTGACGCCGAAGGGAACCCTAAGGAAGTGGTAGAGGCGGCCGTTCGCCTCGAAGGCAGTATACTGGCGGTCCTCATGGCGGATGGGGAGTTGGTGGTATGCTGACTTAAGGTCAATGGTGGAGAATACTCTGTATTGCGCAATCTGATTGACCATATCAGATATGCGAGGAAGGGGGTATGCGTCCAGCTGAGTGTACCGGTTTATGGTTTGGCTGTAGTCAATGACCAGGCGGCGTTTATCGGTGGTTTTAACGACTACAACCTGGGCTCGCCAGGGGCTGGTGCTCCCTTCGATAATGCCCTCCTTCAGGAGCCGCTCCACCTCAGAGCTAATAAAAGCTCTGTCCCCGGCGCTGTACCGCCTGCTCTTGGTAGCGATGGGTTTACAGTCGCGGGTGAGGTTAGCGAACAAGGGAGGGGGGGGACTTTGAGTGTGGAAAGGCTGCAAGTGGTGTGCGGCGGGCGATTTAAAAGGTGTTGGTTGCAGACTGTGAGTGGGGGGAGGGGTCCACCGTATGCTAATGTGACACTTTTGAGGTGGCACTGAAAATCCAACCCTAGCAGCACGGCAGCGCAAAGACGGGGCAGGACAAGAAGTTTAAAATTTTTATATTCTGTGCCCCTAACTGAAAGGGTCACCACACAGTAGCCGCCGGCGTCCATTGAATGGGACTTAGACGCCATAGAAATCCGATGGCGCATTGGCAGGACCGTGAGGGAGTGGCTACGTACCGTGTCGGGGTGAATAAAACTCTCTGTGCTCCCGCTGTCAAATAGGCAAGTGGTGGCGCGGCCGTTTACTGTGATGTCCACCATGGACCTGGACAGATGATGAGGCAGGGCTTGATCCAGCGTAACGGAGGCCAGTGTATGGCTTAGTGAGTCGATATGGTCGTCCGACGAGACGGTGGTCGAGTCCGGAGACAAGATGGCGGTTGAGTGCGGCGGACAAAATGGCGGCGGCCATGATTCAGGTCCCCACGCGGCCGGAGGTGCACAAAATGGCGGATAAGATGGCTGCCCCCACGGTTCACACGCGGCGCTGCTGGCGTTCGCTGGTTTCCCCCTGCAGGCATTGGCGTAATGGCCTTTCTTCCCGCAGCCCGAGCAGGTAGCGGTCTTACCCGGGCAGCGCGCTCTAGGGTGTTTTAACTGGCCACAGAAATAGCATTTTTGGGCCTGGTTATGGGGCATCGCTGCAGTTGGTACCGGGGGCGGCGGTCCCGGTTGATTTCGGGACATCGCTGCAGCAGTTGGTACCAGGGGCGGCGGTCCCATGTCCCAAGGTCGCGATGGCCATGGCGCGGCGCCGTTACATGAGTATGCTTCGAGGTTTCGGTGGGCCGCATCTAACGAGAGCGCAAGGGCTACGGCCATCTTCAGGTCGAGCTCCTTGCTTTCGAGCAGTCTCTGCCGGGAGTAGTCGGACTGGAGGCCCCTAATGAAGGCATCACAGGTAAGTCCCTCCGCGTGCCCCGCAGCCGTTACCTCCTTACAGTCGCAGTCCCTGCAGAGTGTCTGTAACGCCCGTAAAAATGCCTCTACCGATTCCCCCGGTTGCTGCCTGCGGGATCCCAAGAGGTGTCTGGCGTAAATCGTGTTCACTGGGTGCGTGTATTGCCCTTTTAGTAGTTCGAGGGCCGCCGTGTACGTAGTAGCGTCTCGGATGAGTGTATATACTTGAGGGCTCACCTGGGCGGTCAAAACTTTTAGTTTGTTCTCCTCCGATGTCATGGCGGAGGCTTCTTGGAACCAGTTGGCCACAAGAGGCATGCTCTGTTCTTTAGTTAATAAAATTGATACGCTTATCAATTACTCCATAAAAGGCGATGAATTAGGAAAGTAATGAAAAGGTTTTTATTAACTAAAGAACAGAGCATGCCTCTCGTGGCCAACTGGTTCCAAGAAGGAAGTGGGTTGCCGAAACACCCACCTTTATGCCTGGTCATGTGGGCGGAGCCAGCTGAGGCATGCATTGGTACACAGCGCCAACCAGAGGTAACAATATGCAATAACGATAACAGTAGGATACAATAACAGTGGTTTACCACAGGTACATACATAACAACCTCCATTTGTAGATACGCTTGGGCCAGATCAATCTTTGTAAAGCGTTTCCCTCCAGATAGTGAGGCGAAAATTCTTCTATCCGTGGAAGTGGATATTGTACTGTGTGCAGGACTGGGTTCACAGTTACCTTGAAGTCCCCACAGATGCAAACCTTCTTCGGTTCCCCAGGCGTGCTGCTCAATGATTTCTTCATCACAGGAATGATGGGTGTGGCCCACTCACTCCAGTCCACCTTGGACAGCACACCCGAACGCTCCAGTCTCTCCAGCTCTGCTTCAACGGCTGGGTGGATCATCTGGCCATAAAAAATTTTGGGTTTGCTTTATCTTCGATTTTTATCGTTGCTGTTACTCCTTTTAGAGTCTCAAGTCCTTGTTGGAACACCTCTTTCGTGTCAGTTAGAATTTTTGACAGTCGTCCAGGTGTGACGTCATCATCCTTTTTATCAGTCACAGTTAGCGCCTGAATGGAATGTCAATCCAATTGTATTTTTCGGATCCATTCACGTCCCAATAGTGGTGGTCCTCCATCTCGTAGTATATATAGATACAGTTTCTGTGCTTCCTTGCCGTTGTATTCAACTGGCACCCTTATTTTTCCTCTGGGGTAGACTTTTTGCCCCGTGTATGTCTTCAATTCAATGGACGTGTCCTTCAAGTGTATGTGTGAGAATAGCCGCTCATAGTCTCGTCGATTCATGACAGTTAGGGCTGATCCTGTATCCAATTCCATCTTTACTTGGGACCCTGCTATCATGAGGGTGACCCAAATGGTTTGGTGATCCTCCTTTGCGATCACATTGTGTAACTTTAGACAATTTAGTCTCCTGCTCCCGGAGTCATTATCACTCTCCTGATCTTCCGAACTACTGTCTGTCATTTTTTTTACTTTCTTGTACTTTTCCTTAGTAGTTCTTGTAGTGTTGGTTTTCTTTCCTGACCTGCAGACTCTTGCTATATGTCCTATTTTCCCGCATTGCCTGCATACTTTGTCCTTAAACCAGCAGTCCTTCTGATCATGGGTTGTTCTGCCGCAGCGATAGCACTTTTTTGCTCCATACGCAATTTCGTTAGTGCTGTATTCTTGTGGTTTCTGTTGTATTTCCGCAGCTCCCCGTGCTGCTGCTTTGTAGGATACTGCCACGCTGAAAGCCTGTTCTAGCGTCAGGTCCTTTTCCGAAAGTAGTCATTTCTGTGTTCCTTCACTCTGGAGCCCGCAGACAAACTTGTCCCGTAAGGTGTCTGCCAGTCCTGCTCCGAACTGGCAGTGCTTCGATAACTTGCGTAGTTCCGTAAGATAGTCAGCATTGTTCTCATCTTTGTGCTGGTTTCTTTTAAGGAACTTGAATCTTTCTGCTATCAGCAGCGGTGTAGGGTTTCGGTGTTCCTGTAAGATATTAACAATCTCTTCAAAACTTTTCTCCATTGGTTTAGCTGGGGTAATTAAATTCCGCAATAGGCCGTACGTTCTCGCGCCCATCAAATTTAATAATACCGACACCTTCTTTCCATTGGCCACCTCATTGGCATTGCAGTACACTTCAATTCTTTCCACATACGTGGTCCAGTCTTCTACCTCGTTGTCGAAAGCAGTCATACTGCCAGTCTTCGGCATCTTGGGTGATTTAAAATGGCGCCTCCCGCACTTTTTCTTCTTCCCCAGTGTAATAAAATGGCGCCTCCCGCGCTTTTCCTTCTTCCCCAATGGAATAAAATGGCGCCTCCCATGCTTTTCCTTCTTCCCCTTGCTGCCACGCTGCTCTTAGCGTTCTACAGGGTAATGTCGGTGACCCGCGGCTTCGGCGCGTCTCACTTTTCCTTCCCCGTGTTCTATCCTCTCCACGCTGCCCTGTTCTTGAGCACCGACCGCGCCCTGTGCGCTCCACCCTCTCTCTCTCTCTTCCTCTCAACGACGCTGCACGGCCCCTTTGCAGAGCCGCTCGATCGAGCCCGAGCCCGCCGCAGTCCGGAAGGGTCAGCGCACTACCTGCTACCAGCACGACTTGCTGGAACACCTCGACTGCGGAGCCAGGCCCAGCTCTCCACAGCCTCCCCTGCAACTCTCCGATGGATCCCTGGGCGGTTGCCCACGGTCGACTTCGACCTCCAAGAAACTTCTCTTCAGGGAAAAAATCCCCGTGAGGTGATGCAGTACTGCAGGTGAGTTCAAACCTGCCCGTCGCCAGTGTAGTGTCCGAGGATCAATAATACTCAGACTGCAGGAGAACAATAAAACAGGTATTTACTGAACAGAGAGTAATTCAAGACTGAAGTACAGAAGCCTGCTATGGCTTTATATACAGGGGTGGTCACTGCCGGTACTGCAGTATAGAATCAGTTCTTCTCTTAAAGGTACATACACAACAGAGGCCAAGCAATGAGGCAGAGGAGCATTACAATGAAAGCCACATCACAACCAGATGTGTCATAGAGCAGACAATAGGCATGCTGAAAATGTGCTTCAGATGCCTTGACAGATCTGGAGGAGCCTTCAGTACACACCAGCCAGGGTCTCCAGAATCATTGTTGTTTTCTGCGCACTGCACAACAAAGTGCAGCAACGAGGATTAATGCTGTATGAGGAACAAGGCTCTGAGCGCACAGCCTCTTCAGAGGAGGAAAAAGAGGAGGAGGAGGAGCAGGTGGAAGACGAGGAGGAGGAGGAACCTGAGGTCGAGATGGCACCAGCAGTGGCCGACATTGCTGCACGGGAGGCCAGGGATGGCCTCACCATGGCCAGATTTACTTAACTTGCCCCAATGCACCCATATGGCTGCCACATGCTGTACTAAGCCCTCCCCTGCCTCCCACCCAACAACACCATAAAGCATTCCTACAATGACCAAGCCATTCCTTTCACCCCAACCCCTATTGCTCGAGGTTACGTAATGTCTCACCATTCACTCCAAGTGACAAATTCACTTCCAAGGTAGCAGGTAAAAATGGACAAGACCGGAAAGTGGTGCAAAGGAAAACATTTATGTGTGTCATTAAAATAATGAAACTTAACACTAACATTTGTTCATACGTGCATGTGCATACTCGTGTGCATCTAGGATTGTGTCTTTTTTCTTTTCTGACTTCACCAGAGGTAGAGGCAGGCTGCTCACATCCCTGCTGCGGCTGCTTAGACACATTTGATGGACGTCCTCTGGTTTTTGGAGCCTGTGATGGCCGTGCCAAAGACTGCTCCTCCTGCAACTGTGCAGGGGCAGACTCGGCCATCGGGATCCAAGGAAGCATGAGCGGCTCTGACTGAGGGGGAGGCAATGGGGGAGAAGCGGGAGCGCTTTGAGAAGAGCCCTCACTTCCATGTTTCCTCTCACCATCATCCCTCTCATGGGCCACCGGCACTTCCCTGCTTGCAAGGAGCTTGAGACCAACTTGCTGCACATCAGTGGGGCATTGAAGGCCTAAGTCGATGCTTATAACTCTCCTAGAGATGAAGTATATGAGCGACTGCCATCTGTTGTCCACAGCAAGCATGTTCTCGTGTGACTGGCACATTTGCTGCTCCATGCAGGTGGCCATCCTTTCAATGGAACAACACATCGTCACCATCACCTGTGACATGCTGCTGCTCATGTTGGAGATGGACTCCTCCATTGTTTGCACATTTGCAGAGATCACGGCTGCAAAAGCTGCCAGAGCCTCATGCAATTGTTGCTGCCCCTCCAAGACCACCCTCTTTTTCGATGGCCCCGAGGTTCAGCATCTGCATGCAGCTCAGCAGAGCTTGGAGCGTCCTGCGCCCTCTGGCGAGGAGTCTCCACTGCTGTCCCTGTCAACACCATCTGCACTTGCTCATTTGTGATGTAAGGGACACCAGGTGACAGCATTACTCTATCTCTCACAGGACCCACCGATGTGTGCGTTTCTCCGCTGGTGTTGGCTTCTCTTGGGTCTGCTGATGGTGCACCCTCAGGGGCTGGAGCTTCCTCTAAGGAGTCATCTTCCTCCTCTGGCTGGACAGTGGGGTGAATCTTGATGGATCTGTGGGAGAGTAAAGAGATGATTTAAAAGTGTTATAATAGGAGTGGGTAATGTTACCATTATGCACATGGTGAAAAATCACTGACTCTGACATCAGTCACCATATGAGTGATTGTTTTATGCCATGTGGTTTTATGATATGTGATTCTGTCACCAGGTTACTGGGAGGTCCCCCTTCTCTCTGTCTCCCACCACAAGCAGCTCTGCAACTCCCGGTATCTTCAGGGCCCCCTCCTCTGCTGGTGTTAGTTGCGTCAATACTGTGGGGCCACCTCCGGTTCTCTGTCTCTCCCTTTTGTTCTGGGCTATTTTCTCCTGCAAGGAGGGAAAGAAGAGAACTTTGAGTAAGTGTGATGGAATGAGTGTAAGAAATGGATGGGTTACATCTGTAGACGGTGACTATGAGGGAGTGGGGTGCCAATGCCAAATGGCCTCATTCTGGGGAGTTACTTGCTATGATTGCATTAGGATGAGGGTGAGTGTTGGGATGGTTAGTCAGATGGGGATGTGAGTAGGTACATAGAGTGGGATGGAATGATGTGCAGGAGTAGGCTTGGGAAGGCAGAGTGATGGGGATGTGGTGACAGGCACATCATCTTTTAACGTTTGGGACGGTACTCAGATGTTTGTAATTGACCTTGCACACTCCTTTAGCAACCTTCAAATGAGTTGTGTGCAAGGCTGCTTTAAATATCCACGCCGGAAACGAGTCAGCAATGACGTCATCAGACCTGCTCCATTTAATTGGGCCGGGAAACCCACATGACTGCTTTAGGTGGGGCCATTAAGTTAAAGTTGCCCTGAACAATGTGCTGAGCAAAACATCGCATTCCCAACCTGCTACACGGCCCGCACACACCTGACACAACTCCAAGGTAAAAATTCCGGCCAATAATCCGGGACAAAATTAATTGGCAGTTGAAAAACTATGGGTTAATAAATAAAATCCAGCACAGATTTGTTAAAGGCAAGTTATGATCGATGAACTTGATTGAGTTCTTTGATGAAGTAACGGAGAGTGTCGATGAGGGTAGTGCGGTTGATGTTGTGTATATGAACTTTCAAAAGGCATTTGATAAAGTACCACATCATAAACTTGTCAGCAATATTGAAGCCCCTTGATTTGAAGGGGCAGTGGCAGCGTGATTATGCAATTCACGCTGCCACTAAGGGAGAGTGTTGTTTTTCAGATCAGATGGAAGTATGCAGTGGAGCCCCCTCGGGGTCGGTATTAGGACCACTGCTCTTTTGGATACATTTTGATGACCTGGACTTGGGTATGCAGGGCATAATTTCAAAGTTTGCAGATGATACAAAACTCAGAAGTGTAGTAAACAGTGAGGAGGATAGTAACAGACTTCAGGGGGGACATAGACAGATTGGTCAAACAGGCAGACACATGGCAGATGAAATTTAATGCAGTGAAATGAGACGTGATTAATTTTATGAGGAAGAGTGAGGAGAGGCAATATAAGCTAAATGGTACAATTTTAAAGGGGGTGCCAGAACAGAGAGGCATGGTGTAAGTACACAAATCTTTGAAGGTGGCAGGACAAGTTGAGAGGCTGTTAAAAAAGCATATGGAACCCTTGGCTTTTTAAATAGAGGCATAGGGCAGGATTTTCATTGGACCGTGGAGGCGCGATTGGAGGCGTGTGGGGGTTAAAATCTCGAAATCGGGGGGCACGAACCCATCCCGCTCCCAACCCGCCTCCATGCCAGTTTCAAAGGAGGCGTATACCCGACCTCTGCTGGGACCCACCTCCCTGAGGCGGGAAGGGGATTAATGCCAATTAACTGCCTGTTAACTGGTAGTTAACAGGCAGTTTTTAGCCTAATCCCTATTTTTATTCCTGAAGTGTGGAATTCCCGATGGCTCCAAACCACGCCAAGTTAGCAAGGTGGACCGTCGGGCTGAAGGGCTTGGAGGGTTTGAGATGTTCGGTGTTCAGGTGAGTGATGGGTGCATAAGTGCAGCTCAAAGAGCTGTCAAACGCTGATACTTCATCTGTCAAAAGCTCTTGACAGATGAAATGTCAATCTGTGACGTCACCTGTTGCCGGGTGGCCCTTAATTGGCCTGCTGAGCCTGCTGGGCGGGCTCAACAAGGTCAATCAAGTGAAAATCGCGTGGGTTAGCTACAACTCGATGGAGGCAGGACTACAACCCGGAAAGTTGTAGTCCCGCCTCCTACACGCCTCCAGTATCAAAATCCAGCCCATAGAGTACAAAAGCGTGGAAGTTATGCTAAGCATTTATAAGTCACGGGTTAGACCCCAGCTGGAGTATTTTGGCCAATTCTGGGCCCCACACTTTAGGAAGGATGACAAGGCCTTGGAGAGGGTGCAGAGGAGATTTACTAGAATGGTACCAGGGATGAAATACTTCAGTTACATGGAGAGACTAGAGAAACTTGGGTTGTTCTTCTTAGATCAGAGTAGGTTAAGGGGAGATTTGATAGAGATGTTCAAAATCATGAAGGGTTTTGTTAGAATAAATAAGGAGGAACTGTTTCCAATGGCAGGAGGGTCGGTAATCAGAGGGCACAGATTTAAGAAAATTGGCAAAAGAACCAGCGGCGACATGAGGAAAATAATTTTTTTACACAGCGAGTTGTTATGATCTGGAATGCACTGCCTGAAAGGGTGGTGGAAGCAGATTAAATATTAACTTTCAAAAGGAAATTGGATAAATACTTAAAGGGAAAACATTTGCAGGGCTGTGGAGAAAGGACAGAAGAGTGGGACTAATTGGATAGTTCTTTCAAAGAGCTGGCACAAGCATGATGGGCTGAAAGGCCTCTTTCTGTTCTGTATCATTCTATGATTTTATGATATTACTTCCCATCAAAATCTTCTTTTCCTGTCACATAACCTCATTATCAAGAGTATATTTGTTAAAGAAAGGAGAGAGGTAACATGGTTTCCTGTCACACTATGCATACAAGAGGAATGGGTAAGTTATAGGTCAGGAGTTCACCAAAGATAACTGTTGAGATAAAAGTCTATTCAGTTTCAATGAACCCAATTTTCTCACGATGCGATAGTGAAGTATATGAGACAACATCATGAGAGATGCTAAAAAGATTTATTTCAGTCAACAGAATTATAAATGCCTCGTGGTCAAAAATGGAAACTCTCTCCCTTCTGTCACTAAACCTCATACTTTTGTTGCAACAGGTATAGCGTCAGTTGACACACAGGTATTGCAACAACTGTCTTTGTAGTTTACTTGTACAAGTTTGAAGGTGGTCAGACAGATGCTAAGATAATACCCCTGTATTGCACACAGAGTATGGCGAGCTGCACACCTCAAACAGGCGTCCCGCTGCTCTTGACCAGCCTGGAGGCTGACCCATCCAGCAGAAAGGTAGGCCTAGGGGGAATCGCAGGGGAACCCACATGGGAGCAGCAGCCCACATAGTTCTTCTACAGCCCGGAAGAGCATGCCTGGCCCATACAAAAATAATGTTAATGCTTACCTTCTCGGCCCTCGTCCTGTTACCCGCCAGCTTTCACTGCGTAAAGCATTCAGGCACATGCTGCACCCAGTAAGCCATTAAAATTGCACTGGGGTCCTATAGTTACATAGATGAATGAGGCTGCAATTGGTTCCACCAGGCGGAGGGAGTTAAAATTGCTAAAGTTTCTTAGTTCAGCAATTTGTGGCGATTTGCAACTCACAGCATATCTCTTCCTCACCACGAATTTTTTGGGTTTTTATACATTAATAATGGCGTGTACCATAAACCCGCCATTACTTTTGCAGCAAACTCTGGGCCAATGTGTTTCATTATTGAAATCTAAAAGTTTAAAGTTTTAGGGGGTTATTTTGTTGAAAGCAGGCGTGAAATGGGTGCTGTGCTAATAAGACATACCTGTTTGAAAGTCTGGATTTAGCACACAATTTTGGACCTAATTGCTGATTACCATAATTTGAACTTGCCTCGAGGCACTAAAACAGACACCTGCAGTTTCAGCAATCAAGCGTTGTTGAGAAGCAATTTTCGCGGAGCAGTACATGTGGGCTCCCACTTCCATTGAAGGTGTGGAGTGCTCTGGCTGACATGCAACGGCACATTTTAGGATGGCTCAGGGATCGAGGAAGAGGGCGCACAGATTCTTGGATGTGGCACTGGAGGTCTGGGTGGAGGAGATCCGGAGGAGGAGGGATGTCCTGTACCCGCAGGGGGGAAAGAGTCCACCTCACCCTCCTGTCCCTCTCTCCTGCAGTTACTGGTGCTGCTCTGTCTGGCCTCATGTCCTCCATCCAATTTTCCGGCAGACCAAGGGGGACCCCTAGCAAGATGCCCATGACCAAGCACTCCCTTTCTCTTGGTGACTCCTATAAAGTGTCCAATAAGGTGGAATAGCACAGCACAATACTCTTTTTAGGTGAAGTCCTCAGTGAATTTCCAGAAAAAATGTTGCTCGATTATTGGTGAAGTCTTGACAAAGTGTCTCAGAAAGACTCCTAATGTGTTTCAAAGCTCCTCTTCAAATCCCCAGCAGCAAGTGAACAGTGAAAGGTGAGTATGCCTTTAAGTAGTGCTCGAAATACTCAGCAACAACTTGTTTACTCCCAATCAGCTGGTCACTATTAGGAGAGGGCAGTCGATCAACCGCTAGCCACCAAAATGCCATGCAGCCTCTTTAATGAGTGCTAGCAGGCAATTTAAGTGGCAATCAGCCCCTTAGCGATCCTCTGGGTGGCTGTTCCTAAAGCTTCAACACCTTTACCAAGATGGCATCTTGTACTAAACATGGGCTAAACCAGCGTTGCAGCTCAAGACCCCATCTTGCCACCTCAGAGGCTCTTTAGTGCCTAAAGGAGCCGGGGAAAAATCGTCCTCTTAGTCTTTCTTTTCATTATACTGGGTTTGGATTTGGGGCAGTAAGTGAGTTTAAATCTTTAAAACCAGGGGGATAGTTATTTTGTGGATCTGCTGGTAGGCCAAGGGTTACATTTGACTTGGTAAACAGTTTGCTTATGTGATCTACTTTTTGTGGCCATTATTAATTTGATATATCTGACATCATCTTTACTGTTATATGAAAGACCACTGAAAGCAGAGACAGATGGATTTATCATTTCTGTTTCAAAGGGTAGCATAGTAGCGTCCTTGGATGAGTTTACTACAACTAAGGCCGCACGAAGTAGCTACAGCTCTTCCCAACAATATTATCAGATGTAACATCACTTTGGTATGGATACAGATTATTTACATCTCCCTGAGAAACCAACGAGAAATACCCAATTTGCAATGTTTCCCAAGATAGTATCGGAGAGATTCGATTGTGTTGGGTATGTCATGACACAGGTATCATAGTACTCCTCTGGGGATTTCAAGTGAAGCACAACCCCATCCAGATTTTATAGATCCATTATCTGGAACCATGACTGTAAAATGTAAAAGCAATCACACAAACAATGTTTACAGTGACGTCTGAAATAACTGTGTTTCTATGTGATAGCTAACATGCATGTGTCATACATGTGACATTCACTAATAAATTTGTGTATAACTAAATATGTGTCTACATACACAAATACAGAAAGAAGGAGAGATACAGACAGCGAAAAATAAGACAAGTTAATAGCTGACCCTAGGGACTAATACGATGCTGTTATTTTTAATTTGCAAGCCAAAAAAGTAACAGTATCAAGACTTCTCTGTGATATATGTATGTCTGCCAGTGGGTAATGTTTTCCTGAGTAATGTGTGAGAATGTTTACTAAGGTAGGCTGTAAAATGTTTATATTCATTTCTCTTGACTTCAAGTAAAGCTGGGAGAATCGGGATGCCCTGAGTATTTCTTTTATTTTTCAAGAGGCTCTTAATAAGCAAGGCAGTTAGAGCAATCAGGCCAGAGGGAAGGGTCAGGCAGAGAAAATCACACGGAACCTAACGTTCCTCCCTACCTTTGATTCAGCAGGGAAATGTAGAGAGACTGCAGCAAAATAGGCAGTGTAAGAAATCTTTAAACCCAAAGAAATTGCAAGTTATAAAAGGAATAATGATTCTGTAGAAAATAGATCTGCTAACCCACTGACTGACCCCCCAGAAAGAATTCCAATGACATCAGATAAGAACAGAGAGAGGCCTTAGGTCAACACAAGCACAAGTAGGCCTCCCCATCAGACATAGCAAGACTGATGAGGGAGACAGCAGGGAACCAGCCAGCCGAATAAGCACAACACTCTTAACCATAATAAAACATTTAACATGAAAAGATAAGAAATAACTGAATTCCAGCTCAGGGAATAAGATAGTCAGGAAGTACCTTTGTCCTGGTAATAAAAGTCATGAAGTGAATGAAAAATGATAGACATCTGTAATCCCAGCCCACCAAAATAAGATATAAAAATAGGCCAGAGAGAGAGAGGGAAGCTAGCTGTTAGAGGAAGGGCTTCCTCGGAGTGGATGAAATGCTAGCTTCGGCTTAACACTCTGATCAGGCTCGACCTCTGAGGTGGATATCCATGCTGGAGAGACCCAACAGAAGTGATCATTGTTGCAGACAGAGACATCCGTCAACATTCATCGACGTCCGTCCGTCCACCGTCCATCCAACGTCCGTCCTTCCGTCCAGTCATTTTGTACCGTCATGGGGTGGTAGATCGCTCTCATCTGTCACGGGTTGTGTGTCTACTATATCTATTTCAATTGCATGTAGTATCTGATTATGCTTAAACTGTGGCTCTCTAATAAAAAGCCTTACAACTCCTAAGACCCTTTGGGTAATCTGTGTGTGACCTGCGATCCAAATCTTACAGTGGTGTCAGAAGTGGGATCACAGAGCGGGAAGCATATGGGCCTCGGTGTTGTGAGAGTCGGGAAGACTAGGTCAACTGCGCATGATCAATGCTAAGACTGGGTAGGGAATTCTCTGAGAGAGTTAGTGGGAGCGTGTCAAATACGTGAAACCAGAGCTACAATGGCATTGGCATATCACTGGGAACAGTTGATAGATAGCCTGACAGAGAAGACTGGCACATCTGGGGCGATGGACATTCTAAAAATTCTAGAGGAGTGTGATATGAACTACGATTGTGTTCTTGACAGACTCTCTGAGGATGTCCAGAAACGCAAACTTAAGCTGAAAAATTGCCGAGATAAGTTAGCCTACGCAGCACATATGTGCGCCTTGCAGTTAAACAAAAAAAAGAAAGAGTTAAAAGAACAGGCAGATAAGTTAGAGAAAGAAAGCGAAGGTTGGCAGGAAAGCATTGCCGTCCTGCACAATCAGTTGCGGTGGAAACAGAAAGGGCTTGACGAGGCGCATTCTAAACAGAAAAAGCTGGAACAAATATTGGAACGAAATATCGAGATACAGGCCGAGAATACCAGACTAGGTGAGGAATTAAAAGCTGCAAGGGGGGCTCTGAGGGAGTTAGCCCGGCACCAAACCATCGCCTCCCCAAAACAGACCACGCCCCGTGCTTAGCAAGAATCCGACAGCTTCAGGCACAGATCGGCCAACAGCAAGCAATGGTGGCTGCTGTCTCCAAATTCAAACCGAGAGATCCCGACCCTTGTTGGGACAACATAGCTGAGGACCCCACCCCTTCTGCTCTGCCTCCACCATACAAGGATAGCCAGGCGAATGGGACGATACCAGTGTGTGTGGTCACCCGAGTCAATGCTGCACGCCAGCCTAAGTGCCAGACTGTCCAAGAGCCGGGCAACAGCCAACCCTCCTCTTCCACTAACGACAAGGGGGAAACGGTCACCACAACTGCGCATAGGCCCCTTACCGCTGTTGAGGTCATGGCACTAAAGGATGGCCTCAGGACGGTGGACATGTACACCAGCCCCCTCGACCTCATACAGAGGTGGAGGATTTTTAAGGTCACTCATACAGAACTAGAAGGGGGCAACCTTAAAAAGGTCCTCCTGGCTGCATGTTCCTTAGAATTAAAACAAGAGATGGATGAGAAAATTCTGGGTGAGGGCGCGATACAGGATATCGAGATGGACCTATGTAAAACACTAGGCGAGGAGGGCATTGACTTCCACCAGCTCCTAGTTAATACCAAGCAAGGCCCTACCGAAAGCCCGAATGCCTTCGTGTATAAGCTCCATGACATTTTCCAGCACACTAGGGATGACAAAGGGGACTACTTTAACTACCCGGGCTTCAAAAGCCTCTTTTTGAACGGCCTACCACCATTGGTCTGTAATGCGCTGGTTACGTCCCCAAAGACATACCCTGGGAACAACTGTGCAGCCATTCCGGGACTGCTTGGGAGCAGACCCGTGCCAATATTCCCAGAGTACCCACCACAGTTAAAATAGCAGTCGTTGAGGGCCCACTACCCGGCCAGAAATCAGGGCCGTCTAAAACCCCTGCGCCAGAGAAGGGTGCCCCGATGCACTGCTATCTTTGGAATCACCTTGGCCATTATGCCCGTCAATGCCGCACTCCTCTGAGACAGACCGGTCCCAACTTTATCGAGCAGCAACTAGAGAGAATGGAGGCAGCGATAGGGGCCATGCAGATTAACCGGGGGGCTCGGCCGGTTGCTGCATCAACAATCTGAGCAAACGGCAGACCTTCCACCTCCCCTATGACTGCTGCAGGCCTCTCAGGGAGAGATGACTTCCCCTCTCCGGTACGATGGTGGTTGGAGACCGGTAATCCGCACTGTTGATCCTGGAGGCCATCAACAATTAATGTCAGGTGACTCCAGCTCCTCAGCCACCATCATTCACGATCCTCACCCCGACCCTACAAAGGGCGTGGCCCAAGTTCTATCGGGCTTTAGTAATTCGACACAGACAGCCATGCAGGGGTCCCTTCCTTTGACATTAGACGTGGATGGGGTTCAGGTCACTGCCCTGTATGTCTATGCACAATGGGCAGGAACTGTTGGTAAAAAGGCACTGAGCGGTGATTGATTATGCCAACTGTGGTGTATGTAACCTGTTCCACCTTAAGAGAACTTAAGCCTGGTCCACCTTAAGAAAGGTACTACTTTCTTTGGCTGCTGTATACGTAATACCGGTGGTGACCACACCGGTATATAAGCACAGTGTAATAATATTGTATTCAGTTCAGCCCTGACCTTCGACTAGTAAAGACCTGTTAAAGTTATTCTTGTGGTCTGTGTGCAGTGATTCATATTAACCATAACTGGAACACACAGAATTAACACCAACAATTGTATCTGGTGGATCCTTAAGAATGGACAGAGGAGTACTAGCCAGCCGCCTCCGATGACCCAGAGGTAAGGCGGTCCTAGATTCTGTCCTGGGCGCATTTCCAACGCATAAACATGATTGTGGAAGTATGACTGAGCCCGAGGAGATCAACGGACTGGTACATGCTTGTATCCGGCTGAGAGCGGACTGTATTTTCAAGCCACCATCGAGTCATTGTTAAAGCAGGGTGTTGTTCGCCAAGGCACATTTACAACTAACTCACCAGTTTGGCCGGTTAGAAAACCGGATCACTATCGGATGACTATTGACGATCGCAAACTCAACTCAGTCACCCCCTCGTGTGCCCTGGTGGTTCGGGACACACCCACCCTACTCTCCCAGATTCCCAGTGGCAGTAATCAGTACAGAACGAGATTCAGTAGAAAACATCAGAAATTGAAAATTGGCTTATGGGAGAAAGGATAAAATAATTATGATGGAATTAAGGAGAAAAGGGAAGATCATGGGCCTAGAAATTCAGTGGGCTGCACCACCAGTTAGCGCCCAAAGAGGGCACTTAGTGGGTATAGCGCCACTGGCCACGCCTCCTGCTAAATTTAGCGGGGCGCTAATGGCGGCGCTAGCCGTTAGCGCTGCGCCGCCACCGATTACGTCATCGGTGTGCACAGCACCCCGCTACCGCCCCGATCGCCAAATTTGGTAGCGCCCCCTGCTTTAACGCCGGTCGCAATTTGCGACCGGTTCAGGGGGGCCTACCTGTGGCGGTAGAGGCGCGGAGGTGCGGGACGGCCATTTTTTGCATGTTGAATCTGCACTGAAGAACGGGTCTCAGACATGCTCAGTTACTTGACAACAGCATGACATGAAATGGTTACTGTGGTTCAGGAGAGTGAGACAACTTTTAAAGCATTGACACATACTCCAGCGAGAAACTATCTAATTAATGAAACAATCAGAATAGAGTTAAACATACTGGTACCTGTTAGAGGGATTGAAATTGAAGTTGAAGCAGAGAGTTACATGGAATCTGGAGTGGAACAATTAAGGCTAGGGAGAAGTTCTGGAGAGTTCCGAACAAAGAGAGCTAAACTTAACCAAGAGAACACCCAACCATTTATCTGCTGTGACAGCGCCACCACAGGTGGGAGGAGAACACACAATACATAACATATTCCTCCCCTCTTAAATGGAAGGTCCACATTATTCCTCAACAGGTAAGTTACTTTCAATGCACTCAACTAACCTAGGGTAGAGGTAGACTGCCTCAACCCCTGACTTTACCCTGGGGTTTATTCTGCCCCAGTCTTGTGGGTAAGTCACTAAGCCTACAGATCCAAGCATCTTGGAGGCCGCTGCTCTCTGACAGGATACCGGCGGTCATCGCTGGCTTCCACAGCAGTAGGCGTTGACACAGCCCTAGATGGAGAAGGTGCCTGTGTCAGTCGAAAGTCAGGAGTTTGCACAGGTGGAACAGTCTCTTTGACTTCCTGTGTTGGAGAAGAGCACTGTGGCAAAGGATGCTGGTTTGCATTATCATCCGGAAACAGTTCAGGCCAACCAGCCGTTGGAGCCTCTGTGGCTGTCTCTGCTCCTAGCAACAGTTGATCTGTGTGTCTTCTCCAGACGACGTCCTCAGCAGTCTCAACCGTGTAAGACACAGGGCCTGTCTGCGCGATCACCGTAGCAGGAACCCATTTCGGTCCAGTGTTGTAGTTTTGAGCTAGGACGTGCTCTCCCGGATGAAACCGTCTCTCCTTGGCTCTTTTCTCTCTCTTTTCAACTTGAGCTTGTTGTTGACGATGGACCACCTGCTCTGCCCTTGGAGGTTTGAGTAAGTCAAAACTTGTCCGCAACTGCCTCTTCATCATGAGCGAAGCGGGGGAAGTTTTGGTTGTGGCATGCGGCTCGTTCCTGTAGGACAACAGGAAGCTGTTCAGACGTTGGTGGATTGAGCCCTGACCTTGCGATGCCTTCAAGGCGTGCTTCAAAGTTTGCACGAACCTTTACTGCCTGGCCGTTAGTAGAGGGATGATAGGGCGCAGACCTGATGTGTTGGACACCATTCACATGCAGGAAGGTTGCAAACTCCTGTGATACAAATTGTGGACCGTTGTCACTTACGAGTTGTTCCGGTGAGCCATAACGGCTGAATATCTCACCAAGTTTCTCAATTGTTTTCTCTGCCGTGGTAGACCTCATCACAGCGACCTCCGGCCACTTGCTACGAGCGTCCACAACCACCATAAACATCTTCTCTTCAAAAAGACCGCTGAAGTCCACATGTACTCGCTGCCACACTTCTGCAGGCCAATCCCAGGGGTGTAGGGTTACCAGCTGTGGAACGTTCTGGACCCTTTGACATGGGGAACATGTTTTGGCTTTCTCCTCAATATTCCCATCGAGACCTGGCCACCAGAAGTAGCTTCTTGCCATTTCCTTCATCCGAACCATCCCACTGTGGCCTGTATGAAGTTGTTGCAGTATAGGTTTCCTCAGAGGGGGCGGAATGATGACACGGCGTCCCCAAAGAAGACAACCTGCCTGGACGGAGAGCTCATTTCTTTTTGAAATGTAAGGTTTCAAACTAGGAGAATCTCCTATAGCTCTCCCTCGAATGACATCGTCCATTACCTCAGACAGGACTGGATCGTTGCGGGTGTACCTTCGCACCTGAACTGCAGTGACAGGTGCTCCCTCCACTTGTCTAAAGTAGAAGATTTCTATCTGACGAGGCTCTGGTGGAGTAACAGGCAAGGGTAGCCTCGAGAGACCATCTGCGTTGCCGTGCAAGTCTGATTTGCGATAATTGATGTCGTATGTGTGTCCTGACAACAGTAAAGCCCATCTTTGCATCCTGCTTGCAGCGAGAGACGGAATTCTGGTGTGGGGCCCGAAGATTGAAGTCAATGGACGGTGGTCCGTCAGGAGTGTGAACCTTCTCCCAAACAGGTACTGATGAAATTTTCGAATTCCAAAAACGATTCCCAAGGCCTCGCGCTCGATCTGCGCATAGTTACTCTGGGCCTTGTTCAAGGTGCGTGATGCGAAGGCGATAGGTTTCTCTTCACCCGAAGGCATGATGTGGGATATGACTGCTCCCACACCATATGGTGACGCATCACATGCTAGCTGCACGGGTAGCTTTGGGTCAAAGTGTGTCAGGACCTCCGATTTCAGCAATGCTTTCTTTGCTTGGGTGAAAGCTTCGTTGCACAGTTCAGTCCAGTTCCATGTTTGGCCTTGACATAGCAACTGATGTAACGGCTTCAGCAATGTTGCTAAGTCTGGAATAAACTTCCCATAGTAGTTAAGTAGCCCCAGAAATGAATGTAACTGGCTCACATTCTGGGGTGCTGGGACCTCAACGATCGCCTTGACCTTTGACGGCGCCTTATGCAGGCCAGTAGCGTCAATCACATGCCCCAGGTACTCAACTGAAGACTGAAAGAATTCACATTTGTCTTTACGAACTCTGAGTCCATACTCTTTCAGTCGTTGTAGTGTCGCATCCAAGTTCAGAAGATGATCCTCCTCATTTGTCCCAGTGACAAGGATGTTGTCCAGGTAGCACTGGACTCCTGGCAATCCACTCAAAATCTGATCCATTGCCCTTTGGAATAGAGCAGGGGCTGACGTAATTCCAAACGGAAGGCTGCAGTACCTGTATAGCCCCTTGTGTGTCACAATTGTCAGCAGCTCCTTTGATTTGTCATCGACATGCATTTGTAGATAAGCCTGGCATAAGTCTATTTTGCTGAACTTTTGCCCTCCGGCCAGGCTCGTAAAAAAATCATCAATGAGGGGAAGAGGGTACTGTTCTGCAGACAGCACCGGGTTAATAGTCACTTTAAAATCCCCACATATTCGAACAGATCCATCCTTTTTCAGGACAGGAACAATGGGTGTGGCCCATTTGCTCACGCTCACAGGCTCCAGGACTCCATTCTCGACTAAGGCCTCCAAGTTAGCCTCAACTTTTGGCCTAATTGCATAGGGTACAGGTCGGGCTTTGTGAAACTTCGGCTTGCTGTCAGGTTTAATGTCCAGTCTCACGCTGATCTTTTTCATGCTCCCAAGTTCCCCATTGAAGAGTTCTGCATGTTTGTTTAACACTGCAGTCAGACCTGACTCCCCTTTTGACATCATGCGGATTGCAGGCCAGTCCAGTGTGATGTTCTCTAGCCACGCACGTCCCAGTAGCGATGGGTAATTTCCCTTTACCACATATAGTGGCAGTTTTGCAGTCTGCCCGTTCAATTTCACTATCACCTCAATGGCGCCTCTCATGGCCACAGGTTCGCCGGTATACATCATTAGCACAATGTTTGTTGGCTGAAGGATAAGATGCTTTAGCATTTTGTGTAGACAGTGTCTGAAACAAGGGACACAGCCGCGCCTGTGTCCACCTCCATCCACACTGATTGTCCCTCCACCAGTGGTGACACCCAGTAGCCATTTGAACCACCTGCAACCGTCAGTATGTGCACATCTTCCTCCTCAGAGGTGTCGCTCCCCTCTGTTTTGCTTGTTCCATCTTACTGCACTGAATGAACACTCTTTTTCCTCTCTTGTCCAAATACAGACATTTTGCTTCCATGCTTCCCAGCTCTGTCTGTTCTTTTTTTACCTCTACAGGCGCGTTCAATGTGACCTTTTTTGCCACAATTTCGGCATTCCAGCTCCGTACACCAGCAGTCATTAGCATGATGGCCCTTTTTCCCACAATGGTAACATGTGCCGTTCTGCGCACCTTTAGGCTCAGACGACACCTTGTGAACTCTCCCTGCTGAACTCAACTGGTGAGCCTCCTTTTCCGCCATCTCCATGGAGACACTAACTTCAATGGCCTTTTCAAGAGTAAGGTTGTCCTCAGTAAGAAGGTGCTTCTGTGTGGCTGCACTTTGCAGACCACACACGAGTCTGTCTCTAATGGTGTCATTCAGCACCTCCTTGAACTGCCAGTGTTCCAACAACCTTTTTAAAGCAGCAATAAACATCATCACTGATTCCCCCTCCTCTTGATTCCGTTTGTGAAATCTAAATCTCTCAGCAATAACCAGAGGTTTTGGTGAAAAATGTGCTCCAAGAATTTCCACTGGTTGCTTATATGTTTTAGTTCCTGGCTTATCTGGCTGCACAAGGCTGTGAAGTAAATTGAATGTCTTCGGTCCCATTACACTCAAAAAGGTAGACACGACCTTTTCATTTGCCACCACATTCGCCAAGACAAAATAGTCAAAACGTTCCGTATAAGCGCTCCATTGCTCCACATTTTCACCAAAATCACTGATGTTTCCTAATAGTAGCCATCTCACGTTTCAAATTTAAATTTCTGTTTACTCACTGCACCCGTAATGTACGCAAATTCATCCGCTCCTTGTCACCACTTTGTTGTGTTGGTACCTTTTTACCTAGACACAATTAGAACTCAGAACTCAGAGATTCAAACATGAAGTGCTTTATTCGAAGGGAAAGGGAAGTTCTGGAGAGTTCCAAGCAAAGAGAGCTAAACTTAACCAAGAGAACACCCAACCATTTATCTGCTGTGACAGTGCCACCACAGGTGGAAGGAGACCACACAATACATAACAATGGATACGAGTAAAAGAGATCTGGAGAATCTTTTATTCCATGACTTGTTGATTAGATGTTAAACTGTAATGCCGCATGAAATGATTGTAAGACTGAAATTAACTGTGACTGTAATAATTTTGTTTTGTAGGTAACAGAGTGTAGGAAAAGCCAGTATGAATCCAGTATGAGGTGATTTTGGTGGTGCCTCCTGTGTCACTACTGCAACTGCCATGCTTTACAGGTCTAACAGGACTTGTCCCATCAACCAACACATTTTACTTAATGGCCCAGAAATTCGGGTCTCCACGGGTGAGTACGCACGGGGTACTCACCCGTAAGCCCAATGGAAGTGCCTGTTTCCTGCATGCACTGTGCATGCGTGGGAAACCGGCACTTCCATTCCCCTGAAGGAAGGGGTTCAGCTGTCGAATGTGTGTGCAGGAGAGGCTGCGCATGCGCATCGAACTTAGTTTTTTTTGCAGATTTTCCCGGGAGGGTAAGTCTCCAGAAGTTAGACATGTAAAAAGCAGTTGCAAGGCCTGCTTTTTACTAGGTAAGTGGTTAATTAATTAAAATAAAACAATTTTTCCACAGGTTTATTATTTTTAAATACTTTAAAGAAAGGTAAGTTTATTTTTAGCCCCGTTAGAAAATAAAATTATTTTTTTCAAAAATTTAAATTATTGTTTAAAATAGTTATTTCATGTAATTTATAGTTTATTTAAAAAATGTGATTTAAAAAAAAATGTATTTGAAGACTTAGTGATGTTTTGGGGCTTATAGTATTTATAAGTTTGACAGCCCTTCCTATCAAACTTATGAATGAAGCATTCCCTGCTCCGATTGGCTCCCCATGGCCCACGTGATCCCATGGGACACATCGAACTAACTGCGCCCCTGGGATACACAAGCACTGCACGCTGGCAGTTGGAGGAGGCCAAGAATCGGAATTCCCACAGCACAACAGCCGGCGCGCAAGGTAAGTGCAGGTCGGGGGCTTACACCTGTGGGAAGCCCTCAACCCAAATTTCTGGGCCAATATCAAACCTATGCTCGTGTGAAACCGACAGTAAATGAGACACTTAAGTAGGAGCTGCACAATTATGTGGCACAATTGGGTACAACATTCCCCTGTTGTCTAAAGGCTACAGGGAGCTTGTGATGCGACTGAACTCCTCCCTAAAGCATTTTTATGTTTTAGAACAAAACAACTCGAGAATAGATATTGAAATTGACAGCACAGGGGACGACTCACACTGGTGGGACACTGGGCTTAATACATCACCACACCCTTAGGTTCATATTATTTCACAAGCTCTGGTAGTTCTCCAACTTATAACGATAGTGTATTTGATATATGTAACATGTGGAGTAAGACTTTGAGGCATAAGCCAATTGTATACTCATGCCTATGACTAACCAGCACTAACAAATTAATTGAGCACACCGAAAGAGAAGATCCGAAGCAACGTAGAGGAGACCCCAGGCGGGGTAAGATCAGGAAAGGTAGAAGAATCAGAGGCTCCCAGGCGGGGCAGAATTGAAACACCGGAACAGTGAAGTGAATTTGAGTGAGGGGTCGGAGGTTGCTCCTCCCCCTCAAAGGAGTGGACTGTAAGAAAGGGGGAAATCTTCATTTCTGAGTCTCCCTACCAATTAATGGCCAAGTTGCGAAAGCAATAAGTAAATTAGGAGACTGTGAGTGGTGGGAAGTAGCTTATAATGCCAGCCAGCATCCCTGGGCATGAATGGTATCAGCGGGCCGATAACTTACAACTAGCTAGATTAGTCAAGAGCCAGTTATGAGAAGTCAATAAGGATATTTCCTTCTCAAAATAGGGAATTGTAAGAAATCATTAAACCCAAAGAAATTGCAAGTTATAAAAGGAATAATGATTCCGTAGGAAATAGATCTGCTAACCCACTGATGATCCCCAGAAAGAATTCCAATCACATCAAATAAGAACAGAGAGAGGCCTTAGGTCAACACAAGCACAAGTATGCCTCCCCATCAGACATAGCAAGACTGATGAGGGAGACAGGGAACCAGCCAACCGAATAAGCACAACACACTTAACCATAATAAAACATTTAACACACAAGATAAGAAATAACTGAATTCCAGCTCAGGGAATAAGGTGGTCAGGAAGTACCTTTGCCCTGGTAATAAAAGTCATGAGGTGAATGAAAAATGATAGACATCTGTGATCCCAGCCCACCAAAATAAGACATAAATAGACCAGCGAGAGAGAGAGAAGCTAACTGTTAGAGGAAGGGCTTCCCCAGGGTGGATGAAATGCTAGCTTCGGCTTAACACTCTGATCAGGCTCGACCCCTGAGGTGTTGGCTGGCAGCCTAACACCTCGGACAGCTCGAGGAGAGACCCAACAGAAGTGACCGTTGTTGCAGACAGAGACATCCATCAACATTCATCGACGTCCGTCCGTCCACCGTCCATCCGACGCCCGTCCGTCAGGTCGTTTCATTCCATCGCGGGGCCGTAGATCGCTCTCATCTGTCACGGGTTGTATGTCTACTATACCTATTTCAATCACATGTAGTACCTGATTATGCTTAAACTGTAGCTCTCTAATAAAAATCCTTACCACTCCTAAGCCCCTTTTGGTAATCTGTGTGTGACCTGTGATCCAAATCTTACAACAGAAAATGGAGCAATTGAATATTTCACTAGTTATCGCTATTTATTTGCTTTGTTTTTGAAAAACACCCCTTTTCCCTCTGCAGTACCTCAGTTTTAAAATGGTGCATATTACCTACTGATCTGAAAGAGACAATATGTAAAATCAAAGAGAAAGGAACACTGAACCATTGTTTCCATAATTTTATTTCAAGCCCTGAATTTGATCTTGTGTTGCTGGATCAGCGAGTGACATTGCTAGAAAACATGCACCTTCTTAGAATGCAATTTTATTATCTGCCAGTCTTTGGACAAATTATTAGGTCATACTTCTGTTCATCGGTGCTAAAATTCATATGGGTACAATATTTCTCTGCAATACTGCACTTTAATCTCCAATGGACCATATTTGGTCCCGATATCATGCAGTTCAGTTGAGCAGTAGCTGTCAAAGAATGATGGAGTGTCGATGTCTGCAGCCTCATTTCCATATAGACTCAGAGACCTGTACATTTACTGCACCACTTCTTTTTATAATAAACTGAATGGTTATCTTTGCTCATTAGACTTATATACTATTTTCCACATTTCACCTCCCTTCTCTTCACAGTTCCTATAATGATCCGGCTATAGCATGCAGCAGGCTGCCTGTGGGCTGGCTCATTCTTTCCTTTATCGAAATGATGATGAAGGAAGGCCCAGTCGCATGTCACGATGACACAAACTGGTAATTGTACCCTCGCTGGTAAAATACTCCACCTGCTGGACTAGTTGGGAACTGATGAAACTCAAGATGTACTTTGTTAGGTGGGTGGGCTGGCAATGGGGTGAATTTTAACCCCCAAGAACGGGTGGGTAGGGAGCGGATGGGGCAGTGAAAATTTGTGATTTTTAGAGCAGGATGGCAGCCCAGTTCCAGGTTTAACGGAGGCGCGTTTGGATGCCAGCGAGAAACCTACACGCCGAAGTCAGGGATTTAATAATTGCACGCGGACGGATACTTATTGAATCAATTAACATCCTCAGGAGACGTTAATGAGCTATTTTTAAATTGTTATAAACTTGCATTGAAATGGAGCAACACGGATTTCCAGGGGCTCGGGAAACTGAACCGGGAAATGGAGGCAAATTTGAGCAGCAGTTTTGGTGGGTATTTAAACTTGTCATTGTCCCATCTGAATAAAACCTCACTTATACCAGCTGCTGTCTTAGTTCCCTCTGGCAAATGTCTGGCAGAGAGTTCTTGTGTGAATACAGCTTATTTTGCCTTTGAGGATTTCAAATTGACAGGACGGAAGGAGCCTTGGATCTGTTTGACAGCACATCAGAACAGGAAGACACTCGCCATCCACGGTAGCGACAACATGTTGTGGTGGGATCAGCATGTGCACAGGAGGGAGGGGCACAGGAGGGAGGTGCACAGGAGGGAGGTGCACAGGAGAGAGGTGGACAGGAGGGGGGTGGACAGGAGGGGGGTGCACAGGAGGGAGGTGCACAGGAGGGGGGTGGACAGGAGGGGGGTGCACAGGAGGGAGGTGCACAGGAGGGGGGTGCACAGGAGGGAGGTGCACAGGAGGGGGTGCACAGGAGGGAGGTGCACAGGAGGGGGGTGCACAGGAGGGAGGTGCACAGGAGGGAGGTGCACAGGAGAGAGGGGCACAGGAGGGAGGGGCACAGGAGGGAGGTGGACAGGAGGGGCGTGGACAGGAGGGGGGTGCACAGGAGGGAGGTGCACAGGAGGGGGGTGGACAGGAGGGGGGTGCACAGGAGGGAGGTGCACAGGAGGGGGGTGCACAGGAGAGAGGTGCACAGGAGGGAGGTGCACAGGAGGGAGGTGGACAGGAGGGGGGTGGACAGGAGGGGGGTGCACAGGAGGGAGGTGCACAGGAGGGAGGTGGACAGGAGGGGGGTGCACAGGAGGGAGGTGCACAGGAGGGGGGTGCACAGGAGGGAGGTGCACAGGAGGGGGGTGCACAGGAGGGAGGTGGACAGGAGGGGGGTGCACAGGAGGGAGGTGCACAGGAGGGAGGTGCACAGGAGGGAGGTGCACAGGAGGGAGGGGCACAGGAGGGAGGTGGACAGGAGGGGGGTGCACAGGAGGGAGGTGCACAGGAGGGAGGTGGACAGGAGGGGGGTGCACAGGATGGAGGTGGACAGGAGGGGGGTGCACAGGAGGGGGGTGCACAGGAGGGAGGTGCACAGGAGGGGGGTGCACAGGAGGGAGGTGCACAGGAGGGAGGTGGACAGGAGGGGGGTGCACAGGATGGAGGTGGACAGGAGGGGGGTGCACAGGATGGAGGTGGACAGGAGGGAGGTGGACAGGAGGGGGGTGCACAGGATGGAGGTGGACAGGAGGGGGTGCACAGGATGGAGGTGGACAGGAGGGAGGTGCACAGGAGGGAGGTGCACAGGAGGGAGGTGCACAGGAGGGAGGTGGACAGGAGGGGGGTGAACAGGAGAGGGGCACAGGAGAGTGGAGCACAGGAGAGAGGTGCACAGGGGGGAGGGGCACAGGAGGGAGGTGGACAGGAGAGAGGGGCACAGGAGAGAGGTGCGCAGGAGGGAGGTGCACAGGTGAGAGGTGCACAGGAGGGAGGGGCGCAGTAGTGAGGTGAACAGGGGAGAGGGGCACAGGAGAGAGGGGCACAGGAGACAGGGGCTCTGGAGGGAGGTGCACAGGAGAGAGGGGCTCAGGAGAGAGGGGCACAGGAGAGAGG
The DNA here is from genome assembly GCF_052327205.1 of Somniosus microcephalus. NCBI lineage: Eukaryota > Metazoa > Chordata > Chondrichthyes > Squaliformes > Somniosidae > Somniosus > Somniosus microcephalus. The sequence continues at coordinate 162,597,540 of NC_140997.1, read as the reverse complement.
GGCACAGGAGAGAGGGGCACAGGAGAGAGGGGCACAGGAGAGAGGGGCTCAGGAGAGAGGGGCACAGGAGAGAGGGGCACAGGAGAGAGGTGCACAGTAGTGAGGTGAACAGGGGAGAGGGGCACAGGAGAGAGAGGCACATGAGAGAGGAGCACAGGAGAGAGGGGCACAGGAGGGAGGTGCACAGGAGGGAGGTGCACAGGAGAGAGGGGCACAGGAGGGAGGTGCACAGGAGGGAGGGGCACAGGAGGGAGGGGCACAGGAGGGAGGTGCACAGGAGGGAGGGGCACAGGAGAGAGGGGCACAGGAGAGAGGGGCACAGGAGGGAGGGGCACAGGAGAGAGGGGCACAGGAGAGAGTTGGACAGGAGAGAGGGGCACAGGAGGGAGGTGAACAGGGGAGAGGGGCACAGGAGAGAGGGGCTCAGGAGGGAAGTGCACAGGAGGGAGGGGCACAGGACAGAGGGGCACAGGAGATCGGTGCACAGGAGGGACGGGCACAGGAGAGAGGGGCACAGGAGAGAGAGGCACAGGAGAGAGATGCATAGGAGGGAGGTGGACAGGAGGGAGGGGCACAGGAGGGAGGTGCACAGGAGAGAGTTGGACAGGAGAGCGGGGCACAGGAGAGAGGTGCACTGGAGAGAGGGGCACAGGAGGGAGGTGCACAGGAGAGAGGGGCACTGGAGGGAGTTCGACAGGAGGGAGGTCGACAGGAGGGAGGTGAACAGGGGAGAGGGGCACAGGAGAGAGGGGTACAGGGGACAGAGGCCCAGGAGAGAGGGTACAGGAGAGAGGGACACAGGAGAGAGCTGCACAGGAGAGAGGGGCACAGCAGAGAGGTGCACAGGAGGGAGATGAGCAGGAGCGAGGGGAACAGGAGGGAGGTGAACAGGAGGGAGGTGAACAGGAGTGAGGGGCACAGGAGAGAGGTGCACAGGAGAGAGAGGCACATGAGAGAGGGGCTCAGGAGAGAGGTGCACAGGAGGGAGGTGCGCAGGAGGGAGGTGCGCAGGAGGGAGGTGCACAGGAGGGAGGGGCACAGGAGAGAGGTGCACAGGAGGAAGGTGCACTGGAGAGAGGGGCACAGCAGAGAGCGGCTCAGGAGAGATAGGCACAGGAGAGAATTGGACAGGAGAGCGGGGCACAGGAGAGAGTTGCACAGGAGAGAGAGGCACAGGAAGGAGGTACACAGGAGGGAGGTGAACAGGGGAGAGAGGCACAGGAGAGAGGGGCACAGGAGAGAGGGGCACAGCAGAGAGGGGCACAGGAGGAATGTGCACAGGAGAGAGGGGCACAGGAGGAAGGTGCACCGGAGAGAGGGGCACAGGAGGGAGGTGAACAAGATGGAGGTGAACAGGAGGGAGGTGCACAGGAGGGAGGTGCACAGGAGGGAGGGACACAGGAGGGAGGTGAACAGGAGGGAGGTGAACAGGAGGGAGGGGCACAGCAGGGAGGTGAACAGGAGGGAGGTGAACAGGAGGGAGGGGCACAGCAGGGAGGTGCACAGGAGAGAGGTGGACAGGAGGGAGGTGCACAGGAGGGAGGGGCACAGGAGAGAGGTGAACAGGAGAGAGGTGAACAGGAGAGAGGTGGACAGGAGAGAGGTGAACAGGAGAGAGGTGCACAGCAGAGAGGTGAACAGGAGAGAGGTGCACAGGAGAGAGGTGCACAGGAGGGAGGGGCACAGGAGAGAGGTGCACAGGAGGGAGGGGCACAGGAGAGAGGTGAACAGGAGAGAGGTGCACAGGAGAGAGGTGCACAGCAGGGAGGTGAACAGGAGAGAGGTGCACAGGAGAGAGGTGCACAGGAGGGAGGGGCACAGGAGAGAGGTGAACAGGAGAGAGGTGCACAGGAGAGAGGTGCACAGCAGGGAGGTGAACAGGAGGGAGGTGAACAGGAGGGAGGGGCACAGCAGGGAGGTGCACAGGAGAGAGGTGCACAGGAGGGAGGTGAACAGGAGGGAAGTGAACAGGAGAGAGGTGCACAGGAGAGAGGTGCACAGCAGAGAGGGGCACAGCAGGGAGGTGCACAGGAGGGAGGGGCACAGGAGGGAGGGGCACAGGAGGGAGGTGCACAGGAGGGAGGGGCACAGGAGAGAGGGGCACAGGAGAGAGGGGCACAGGAGGGAGGGGCACAGGAGAGAGGTGCACAGCAGAGAGGGGCACAGGAGAGAGGTGCACAGGAGGGAGGGGCACAGGAGAGAGGTGCACAGCAGAGAGGGGCACAGGAAGGAGGCTGAGTTCGTAGAAGGCACTACTCACGGCACAGGGTTTACAGTCAGAGGCTCAGCTTCCTTGGCCTCTCAGAACAGCAGTGCTTCCACAGGCTGAGGTTGTCACATCAGGTGGTCGCAGACTTCTGCAGCCTCCTACAGGCAGACTGGCTCCCTGCTGGACTGGGTACCCACACATTATCATTGGCTGTGAAAGTGAACTACTGGCCTCAACTATTTTGCCTTAGGATCCTTCCAGGGCGCTAGCGGCAACATATCCAGGATATCCCAGTCGGCTGCACATCAATGCATAAGGCAGGTCACTGATGGCTTGTTTGCCAGGGCCGACAATTATGTAAATTTCCCGTGATGCCAATAGCCAGATTGAGCAGGCACTGAGATTTGCCTCTCTGGCTGGATTCCCCCAGACACAGGCTGCCATCGACTGCACTCACATGGCAATCCGAGCACTGCCACAGCAACCAGGAGTTTTTATCAACCGCAAGGGATATTCTTCCATCACTGCACAGCTGGTGCGCAACCACAAGAAGAGGTTCGTGCAGGTCTGTGCCAGATTCTCTGGGAGCTGTCACAATGCCTTATGCTGCAGCGGTCCAACATCCCAGACCTTTTAGTTCCAAGAAACAGTCTTAAGTCCTGGCTTGTAGGAGAGAAGGGATGTGCACTTCAAACTTGGCTCATGACACCTGTGAGGAACCCCATCAACAACATGCAGGAGCGGTACAACAAAAGCCACATGACCACCAGGTGTGTCACCGAGCAGGCTATTGGAATGTTGAAGATGTGCTTCAGATGCCTAGATAGGTCTGGAGGCGCCCTTCAGTACTCACCAGTTAGGGTGTCCAGAATGATAGTGGTGTGCTGCATCCTGCACAACATTGCGCAGCAGAGAGGATTGCAGGTGGAGGGGGATGAATGGGCTTATCATTCATCTTGGATGAGGAGAACATAGAGGAGGAGGAGAAGCAGGAGGAGGAGGATCAGGAGGAAGAGGAGGAGGTTGAAGATGGGGCACCCATCGCCAGACCAGCTGCTTACATTGTTGCTCGGGGTGCCCTAATATTGCAAGGTTCACCTAGTGTGAAACATAACAAATAACAGCCTGCGGTCTGCTCCCACCACCAGGACTACCACGACCACCCCCTACCACTGCCCCCGCACCCCCCCTGCCCCCATCGCACTAAACAGTCCTTCAACCACTCATCCACCCATTGCACATCTGCCCAATGTATTGACATTCATCATGAAACAATAATGGGCAAGACGGGAAGTGGTGCTAATCAATACATTTCAAGTGGCATTATAAAAGAAGATATCTTAGCAACATAATGTTTTGTCAAACACCCATGTCCATACATTTGGTGAATTATAATTTATTTAACTTAAACTTCCTACTGCTTTTACATGGTGCATCCTGTGTGGCTTCAGCAGAGGCAGAGGCAGGCTGCTCAGAACCCTGCCCTGACTGCTAAGCTGGTTTCGGCCTATGCCCCCTAGGTTTTGGAGCCCGTGAGGCCCCAACAAAGACTGCTCCACCTGTACCTGTGCAGTGGCAGACTCGGGCATTGGGACACGAGGCAGCAGGTCAGGTACTGGGTGGGGGGGGGGGGGCGCGGGGGGAGTGTGGAAAACAAAAGAAAGGGATATCATTTAGTCATGAGAAAGTCACAATCTTGACAATCACCATACTCAGTCTTCTCATAGTTCAGTCATTGGTGAAATTAACTCAGTGTCAAAGATATTTTTAATTCTGTCACCAGCTAACTGTGAGCTCCCTGTCTCTCCATCTCTGACTGAGAAGGCTGCAGATGTGCCACTTATCTCCAGGGCGTCCTCCTCATAATCTGTGAGCTGGACTATTTGTGGCGGGCCACCTCCAGTCCTCTCCCTCTCCCTTGCATTTTGTGCTCCCTTCTCCTACAAGGGGTGAAAAAACAGACCTGTGAATAAATGAAGGTGAAGTATTCACCCGATGGATGCAGTGCATTCAGTGAGGGTGGCTATGAGACAGATGCATCACATTGCATAAGGATTGGGGTGTGTGACAACGGTGGATGGATAAATGGGGAAGTGATGAAGTGCAGAGGAAGTGACTGTTGGGTGTTGCTGAATGTTGGGTGGGTGTGAGGAGTGATGTGATGGAGAACACTTGTCAAGACAGTGTGGACACCTCCATCATGAACACCTCCAATTTCCATTTGTGGACTGTCCCTTTAAATACAGCTGAGATTGCATCATGCGGGTGCGCATCACGCCCGCTGCATAACTTGGAGATGCGAAACCCTGAAGTCAAAATGAATTGGTACAATTTAGTTAAGATTGCAAGTTTCGTCCCCCCTCAGTTGACTTCTGGGTTTTCCCCACACAATTCCACCTCCCCGCTCGGAGGCCGCCTTCATATTAATATCGGGGCCAATCTCCCCCTTTCTAATGTCTGAAGCAGCCACTGCAGTGCACTGTACTCACATTAAATCTTGCTATCAGCTGTAGAGTTACCTCATACTGAAATTGGGATATGCTAAGTGACAGAAAATGAAATGTTGGGCTTGATTTTAATAGCCCTGAGGAGGCGGGTTTGGAGGTGGGTCAGCTGCGAAAAGTGGCAAAAATGGTTTCAGACACCCAACCCGCCTCCATCCCGTCCCCACTCGATTTTCGTGAGTGTCGGGTCAGCCGCTCCCAAACTGACCCGAATCCAACTGGTGCGACAGGTAGTTAAGGCAGTTAAGAGCTGGTTAACTGCCTTGATAATCCTATTTTGATAGTGGTTACCCATTTTCGTGCTTCTGGCTCCTGTTTCCCATCTTGTCAGAAACAGTCCTGCTGCAAGGAGACGAGTTGCTGGAGGACATGATCTGTAGTCATTATTGGTGCAGAACTTTAAAAGCGCTCCTGTAACATGGCTGGCATTCAAATGCAACAACTTTGTTGTTGGAGGTTTGGGATAAGATTTTCCAAATCTAATGAGCTTGTGACTGGTCAAGCTGACACACATCTGCTGTTTGAACTGATTGGAATAATTTCAGGCCACTTTGTGTGCTAGCAAGCTTCTTGCTGCAACTGAAATCTATAACAACGGGGTGGGAACCTTTTACATCCTCTCATCCTGGTCGTCAGATACAGAGGAAGAGCAGCGCGGCTTAGTGCTGCCGGATGAACAAGTGGCTCAGCACACAGCCTCCTTGGAGGAAGATGAAGAGGACGAGGAAGAGGATGAGGAGGAGGATGAGTAGGAGGACGGGGAGTGATGTCTTGCGGGGCCGGATGTGGCCAATCCAGCAGCAGGCGACCACATTGATGGCCGTCAGGCAAGGGATGCACTCATCCATGCCAGATTCGTATAAGCAAAAACTTCAACCACAGGAGGCTGGTACATGGAGATGAGTATAAGTCTGACAGCCACAAACCCCAGGCATCATCTGTCCAATAAACGGTGGTTTACGCTCAGTGTCACCACCATCATTCTGCATGGAAATCACCCTGGGCCCTCACTCTTGAACTTCCATTTCCCAGAACACAGAGGCCACACTTTAGGTGACCTCAGCAGATCATTAAACCTTTTTCGACACTAAACCCATGTGCGTCTGCACACAGATCGCAAGCTCACCTCCTCAGCAATTTGCAGCCAAGCTGCCTTGGTTTGCTGGGGAGGCCTCCTCCTTCCATTTCCAAGGAAGAGGAGCTTCTGACGTCCTCTAACCCACTCAACAAGAGCATGGAGCGAGCCCTCATTGAACCTGGGTGCAGCCTTAGTTTCTGGGGCTGCCATTCCTGCAGCTCCCAGCACCTTTAAGAGAAAAAAGCATTGGCCCAGAAATTCGGGTCGGGGGCTTCCCGTGGGTGTAAGCCCCCAACCTGCACTTACCTTGCGCGCCAGCAGTTGAGATGTAGGGCCCCGTGGAATTCCGCTCCGGGGCCTGGCCCAGCTGCCGGCGCGCTGTGCTTGCATGTCCAAGGGGCGTAGTTAGTGCGATGCGTCCACTGGGATCACGTGAGCCATGGGCAGCCAATCGGAGGAGGGAAAAGCCCATTCATAAGATTGACAGGTAGACCTGTCAAAACTTATAAATACTACGGGCCCAAAATAGCAGTAAACCTTCAAATACATTTTTTTTTAAATCACAATTTTTAAATAAACTATAAATTACTATTTTAAACAATAATTTAAATTTTTGAAAAAAATAATTTTATATTATAACAGGGCTAAAAATAAACTTACCTTGCTTTAAAGTATTTAAAAATAATAAACCTGTGGAAAAAATGTTTTAATTTTAATTAATTGACCACATAGCTTGCAAAAAGCAGGCCTTACGCCTACTTTTTAAATGTGTAAATTCTGCAGGCTTACCCTCCCGGGAAAACCTGTAAAAAAAAAACTAATTTCAAAACGCACGCGCAGCCTCCCCTGCGCGCGCATTCGACCTCTGAACCTCTTCGTTCAGAGGATCGGAAGTGCCGGTTTCCCGCGCATGTGCAGTGCATGCAGGAAACCGGCAATTCCATTCGGCCTACGGGTGAGTACCCCGTGCGTACTCACCCGGGGAGAGCCGAATTTCTGGGCCATTAATATCACTAAGCAAATATTTGGAACATATCTGGCATCGTTTTCATTTCATAGTCAGATAATAAAGTCATATATCAAAAAATCATGAATCTCTTTCTGGATTAATATGACCAGCAATATCATTCATTAAATTTTGCTCAGAACAGACGCTGTCAACTCCCCTTTCAAGATAATAAAGCACCAAGCCATCCCAATGACATTTGTATGAAAAGGGGACATGGCCCCTTTAAATTTTCAAACAAACAACACGTCATCAGTCGCGAGAAACTGGCATCCTGCAAACAATTGCCTGGAGGGACCCGCACGTCGGGCGTAACGAGGCCAATGAAGCCAAAATCAGAAGTGGTGGGAGGCGGCAGCCGGGTGCGGGTCCAAAAACTGCCGAGCAGCAGGCCCGCCCTCAACCCGCCTCCGTTATTAAAATTGAGCCCGTTATGTCTGTGCATGTTTGCTACTACTGTTTAGATGGGAATACCAACTAAACTACAAGGACTAAACTAAGCAAATTTGGGATGCTTACACTAAACTTAATACTGTGCAATTCATGCCATTGTGGCTTTGGACTTCTTTATAATCTCATCACCAGTAAATATTATGGTAATTTATTACACAGCAGTGTGGAGTGGCTGATATTCAGTTCTAAGTTCCATTTTATTCAAACTTGGGCAAGTCCTATCTTTCCCACCGACACTCCCAGACGATAGCCAGCTTTATACATATTGGCCCAGAAATTCCAGAACGGGGCTTGCAGCGCGTGCAAGCCCCGTATTTACACTTACCCCGTGCTACTGACGATCAGCTCCAGGGACGCCTGGACTTGGTGAATGAAAAAGAAGAATCCCGGGCAGCGTATGAAGTCACGCCACCCAAGAGTGCAGCCAGCGCGAAGCCAGGAGCGTGCAGTGTAAGTGAGACATGCCCCTTGAGGTCTCAGTTTCACTGGACACGCCCCCAATGTTTCTGTCAAGCTGCTAAGGATTTTTACATGCAAAGCAGCAGTTTAAATAGGTTTTTGGAAGTTTTTTGAAGATTTTGGTAACTTTTATAAACTTTTTAAAATGTTTACATTATTTTGAGTAATCTGAAGTAGTTTTAAAGAGAATGAAAGCAATTTAAAGACTTTTAAAAGCCATAAAAGAATTTTTTTAATTCCATTTATTTATTTAGCAATGTCATCGTCATACGTGTCTTCACACTGTTCCCTTTGGGGAACTGTATGAAGTGGTGGAAGGATTTATGGCCGTGATTAACGCTCATTCCGTGACCGTAATCATCTTTTAACCAGCCATTAGGGCGGTTAGTCCTATGGCGGGAGGGTTTTACGGGCTCCCACAAGCTATACAAGGAGGGGGGGCCACCCACACCCACGGACGCAAATATCCCACTGGATGTCAACCCAGAATTTAGAGCCGGAGCTCCGACTCCACTTGCCGGGACTGTCTGGAACGGGGTTCGAAACCCTACCCTGATCTGGCCCAGCGGCGGGGATCCTACCGCTATGACAAAGGCCCAATCCGATTAGCAACGTGAAATGGCAGCATAGGGCTCCAGTCACGGGGAGGGAAAAGGCGCAGGAAACGTATGGGTGTCACCTTTTGTGCGGAGTGGGCCTTTTGCGTAGCAGTAAGCATCCCTGCCGCTGGGCCAGAAGGAGTAGGGTTTTGAACCCCACTCCAGACAGTCCCGGCAAGTGGAGTCGGAGTTCCAACTTTAAATTCTGGGTGGACATCCAGTGGGATACTTGCGTCCGTGGGTGTTGGTGGCCCCCCCCCCTCAGATGGGTTGTGGGAGCCCGTAAAACCCTCCCGCCATAGGACTAACCACCCTAATGGCTGGTTCAAAGATGGTTACGGTCACGGAATGAGCGTTAATCACGGCCATAAATCCTTCCACCACTTCATACAGTTCCCCAAAGGGAACAGTGTGAGGATACGTACGATGATGACCTCTTGCGCAATGCACCTCCTTGAACCCTCAGTCGCAGATGCGAGGGGGCAAGTTGTGCAATTGTTAAATTTTTCATTTTATTGACATGTAAAATGTTGGCCCAGTAATTCCCTTCCAACTGCGCGAGTACGGTCGGGGTACTTACGCATCTGGCCGGATGAAATGCCGGTTTTCAGCATGCACAGTGCTTTTGGGGAAAACCAGCATTTCCTGTCCTCTAAACGAAGGGGTTCAGAGGCAGAACGCGTGCGACTGCACAGGCAGTGCGTGCGCAGTATAATTCGCCGCTTTCATTACTGCTTTCAGTGAGGTCAAGTCCTTACCACTTACACATGAAAAAAGCATGGGTACAGTTGCTCCAGAGGCTGCGGAGGAAGATATTTCTTATCGTGGAGCTTCTGAAAGTATGTATGTCTGTATATATTCCTTTGCGTGTTATGTATATATTCCTTTACTTATGTGTATGAATGTATTATTTAGTTATGACTTTCGGAGAAATTAACTTATTTGAAAATCATAATTAAAAACATACATTCATACACATTAGTAAAGGAATATAAAACATACATACATATACGTAAAGGAATATATGTGGACATACATACATAACTCATTCTCACATTCCATTCACACAGCCACTATTGCTCCTTCTACCTACAGTTCTGAAAACCCTTTAAAAAAAAAAAATTTTTATCTTTAAAACTTACTTAAAATTTCTTAAAATAACTTCCCTCCCTTTCCCAAACAAAAATATTGCATTTCAGAAGCTCCACGATAAAATGTTTCTTCCTCCGCAGCCAATGAACCACTTTACACTTGCTTTTTTCAAGTGTAACTTCTGAGGACTTACCCTCACGGATTTCATGAATGAAATCTACGAAGTTCACTGCGCAAGCGCTGCCTGTGCAGTCGCACGCGCTCCAGGTCTGGAAATGCCGGCGTTCCCCGCATGCGCTGTTCATGCTGAACGCCGGCATTTCCAACGGCCAGATGCGTGAGTACCCCGAGCGCACTCACGCCTTTGGCCGCGAATTTCTGGCCCATTCATGTGACATCTTTGTAAATGAAGGATTATATTATCTCTCTTCACCAGTGCTGCTAATAGTAGAATTCTGGGATAACCTACTGGGTTTTATTTTTCTATTCATATCAGAACAGTGTCCCCATTCCTGAAGAGAATAAAGCACGAGAGAGATAACCTATTGTCAACGGTAGGTAAAAATGAACAATGGCCATGTGATTCTATTTTAGTGTCGTGCTTATAACCCTTATACTACAATCAAACTGCACTGGTCGCACTTACTGAGAACAGAGAAAAGGAAAGAAAACTGAAACAGTCTCTGTACTATCTTATTTCATGTAATAACTGGTTGCAAGTGCAACTATTATCCCTGGAGAAAATGTAACTAGACATGGCATTTGAGGTAATTGCTTCCTATCGCTGTGCTTGAGGCTTGAATTCAAGCTAATGCCAATCCTCTACGTTCTATACTTTAACCATAGGTACGATGAGCTTTGCATCTCATCTGCTAGGCTCATTTGCCCAAAGATGCAGCCCTGATGATGCAGCAAGGACATGTAGTGCATTGGTGAAACCTATGGTGTGCTTGCATGGATGGCATTTTTCAAATCCATGCAAGCACATTGACTTGGGGAAAGCAGACCTGGCTGAAAACACATGAAATTAGTTGAGATTTTAAATTGCGGATCAGCTATTGGTTGAATTCTTGGTCTCAAAATTAATGAATTACGATATGTAAAGATTCCATTTTCAGAACCATTACTTCTCCTCCATGGAGAAGATTACCTTTCTCCAAAGAAGGGCTCTGACAGCACATTGTTCTATCTAGCAGCCTGATTAAACTGGCCAAGCACTCATCCAAGGAAGATAAAACAAGTTGGAGTGATAGTCAAGTATTGATGTGAACTCACAGCCATCTGATTAGGAGTCTAGCTCATCACAGTGAGATACATTGGCTCACTGAATACAATACTTCCTTATGCACAGTCTTTGCAGCTTGTGGACATTCTGTTAGAACACCATTGCCTGTCAGTAAACTACACATTTGTTCAGAATACCAAGGGCTATTTGCACTGTTGCCATCACTATACCATTTAATTAGAATAATCAGCACTATATTGTGAAATACACTGTACACGTTTCCAAAAAGCCTTGTTATAATGCAAGCTTTACTATATATTCCATATGCAGTATCTACCTTATCTGGTATTCTTGTTTTAATATGTCAAAGAAATAATTTTGCAAATAGCTCTTCCATTACCAAAAATAATTGAATAATATATTTAAATGATAGGCCAATAGCAGCACCTAATATTGGATTTATTGCCTGGTTTGATCAGGTATTGACTTTCAGGCAGTATGGGCTGAATTTTCCATGGTGGTAGTGGGCACGATCGATGGCTGGTTGGATGAGAAATTGGGTTTTTTGACAGCAGGTCGGGAACCCGCTGTCAATTCGCTCCCACGCACCTTTCCCACAGGCACATCTGTCAGTGTGGAGCTGACCCGACCTGTAGCCTTGGGGGACCCAATTGAAATCATCGTGAGATACTTTACAGGCACTTAAGAGATTTTTCCCCCTACTTTTTAAATTTCCCTGCAGGGCCACGGGATTCATGCAACTCGGGAACCATGTCTGTCAACCTGAGGCAAGAGCTCCGTGGCCATTACTCCAGCTGATTACTTGACAACATGGAAAACAAACCAAAATAAAAACATGTTGATTACATCAGCTAACAGATTGATGGAGATTCTGTTCTACTTGAAAAGCTACTGGTAAATGTTAATTTTTCACTGGCCATTCTCGGCTGTTGCCTTCCAACTCAACAGTAATTGCAGTGAATTGATCTGCACTATAAAAAATGACACATACCTTTTAAATAATTTTTTGTGTTGTTTCTGGTCAGGTTTTTCTCACAGTATACTGTGATTGTCCAGTTACACATTAAATCAAGTCATCAACTGTAACAATTTCATTCTCATCACTCATTCCACTGGTTCAATTTGCTTTCAGTCCCTGAATATGACTAATTAAATTTCTCAGTCTGAGACTTTAGGGTGAATTTCTGTGGAGGTTCTCTCACTTGTCCATTGTTAACTTCAATGGAAGAGCTGCAGAAAACCCAGAAACACATTGTAAGCACCACTTACACTGTTTGTCAGGGATTCCGCAGCTGTTCCTAAGATTGTAAATCCACCCCTTTACAATTACTTTTAAAATCTGCTTAATTTTACGTATTACCTATACACACACATCTTTTATTTGTACCAGTTACTGATACAAAAGTCTATAGATATGTGATTAAAGCACCAATAACTTCACAATTAATGTGCTTTTTAAATTATGTTCTTGATCGTATTTGTAGATGGAGTCATGTTACTTAATGATAATTTTATTTAAATATTTCTTTGTCACTCATATAACTTTTATTATATGAATACAGTAAAGATTCAACACCCACTATGTTAGATTGAACTTAAAATTTAATGTGGCCAGGGTCCCTTTAAGGATCCCGGCTTAAAACGCGTCATGAGTGACACCACCAGACCCGCTCCATCTAATTGGGCCAACTAACGCGCTGGGCGGGCTTAATAGGCCCCATTAAAGTCAGTTCATTTTGTACAGTGGGATGGATCCAGCAGCAGGGTCGCGACCCACCACAGACACCGGCTGCACCGGACCTGCCCAGGTAAGGAAGATTCCGGCCAAAAGTTACAATATCACACCTTTATTATACCTGTTAACATGCTTTATATTCTGTACAAACTATCCACTCCATTTCACAGTTCAACTCAATCATTTACCAGTTATTCTCATGATGTAGTTGCAACAATTTCAGTGGGCAATGGTAAATGTTCAGGTTCCAGCTGCTATGACAGCCTCACCTGGCAAACTGCCTTAAGCCATCAGAATGAATCGGAATTTGTGATTAATTTCAAAAGCGAACACAAATTATAGAGGCAGTAAACTCTGCAGGGGATAATAAGTGAACACCTAATGTTATTATTTTTAACAACCACAGTATTTACTTCAGCAATTTAAATGAAAATGAAGCGGTAGATAAGCTGTCAGCAATGCTTTTACTATCATTCGATGTCAAATCTGTCGTTGTTGAGACAAGAAAGCTTAAACATTCAGGGAATTGGCTTTAGAATGGGATCACTCTCTGAATCTTAGTGACAATGAACGTAAAAGTTAAAACACGTTGGCTTGGATTTTACGGGGCCGATGACGGCATACACTGTACCTACGGTGTTGTAAGTCCTCAGAACGGCCCCGCAAGTTCCGGGTTTCCGCATGCGATGTGCATGAGCGAAAACCTGGAACTTGCGATCTGTCGAGTTTCCCCTTGACAGATTGTCCATGTGCGCCCCAAACATTTTCCCAACTACTGCCCAGCCAATGCCCAGGAAACCCTTATGCCTGGTAAAAGCAGGCGTAGGGCCCGTTTTTACCAGCGTAAGGTTAAAATACATGTTAAATTAAAATTTTAAAAATGATTAAAACACACGAAAACATTTGAAATTAGTTCATGTAAATTATGGGGTGGAATAAAATGTTTTTATTACTTTTCAAAAAAGTTATTTTTATCTTAAATGCTTAATCAAAGGGAATTTTAATTAATTTTGAACATGGGAGTATTTAATTTTATTAGAATTGTGTTTGAAAATGGAATCCCCATAAGTTTATGAGGAATCCTCCTTTCTAATTGGTTGGCTTGGCCCACGTGATCCCAGGGATGCTTCCGAACCGCCAGCATCCCTGGGATCCGTGGGCCTTTATGCAGGCGTATGCCTGGAAGCTCAGGACCCGAAGACTCTGAAGCTCTGGAGGCACCAGGGGGGAAAAATTGGGTTGCTTTGCGCCTCCCATTAGCACCCCCAGGGGGCACTAACAGGGTGCAAAGTCCCTAGCGCCCGGGCGCAGTACCACTAACGCCTCCTGTGGTGTATGTGCCTTTAAGAGCAATTATGGTGTATGTGCCTTTAAGAGCCCCAGGTGTGCGTAATGCTGGTAATTGCCACTTGGGCTATATAAGCCTGTGTATTGTGTATATCCTTTAGAAACCCCCCCCAGACTTGCTTAGTAAATACCTATGAACCAACTCCTGTCTTCAGTGTCTTTATCTACACACGGACACTACAGTGGCGATGAAGTGGAAACGGACTTACCTGCAATTCGGCAGCACCTCAAGGACATCGATTCCTCCAGCGTCCAGAAGACTCAAAGAAGTAAGAGAAACTGTGGTTTCACCAGCTGGCCAAGCTGGTGACAGGTACTGCGCTAATCCTTCCTGGGCGTCAGGCTGGAGCTCCAGCGCCGGGCTCTACAGCTGAGACAGGCAGCGAAATCGGAGGCAAGCAATAACGGACTGGGAGGGTGCACGCGAGAGACGGCCGGCGCGGCAAGCAGGTCAGCGTTTAGACCTCCGTCGGGAACGAGTCTCCAACAGTGAATAAACGGAAACCACAGTAAAACAGCGTTGTTATCGGTAGCAGCGGCGGGAAAGCGCGGGACGCGCCATATCGTTGCTACAGAGAGAAAAAAAAAAGCGCGGGAAGCGCCATATCTTTTCTGAAATGCCTAAATCTGGTAATATTGAGGCTTTTGATGGCAAAATAGAAGATTGGACCACATATGTGGAAAGAGTAGAGGTTTATTGCACTGCAAATGGAATAACAGATGAAAAAAAAGCTTCAGTACTTCTGAACTTAATGGGCGCGAAGACATACGGGCTGTTACGAAATTTAATCACTCCAGCCAAACCAAAGGACAAGACTTTTAAAGAAATTGTTGATACCCTGCAGGAGCATTTAAACCCAACACCGCTGCTGATAGCGGAACGATTCAAGTTCTTCAAGAGAAATCAACACAAGAATGAAAGTAACGCTGATTAGCTAAACGAATTAAGAAAGCTATCAAAGTACTGCCAATTCGGAGCAGGACTATCGGATTATCTTCGAGACAAATTTGTTTGTGGTCTCTTAAGTGAAGGAACACAAAAAAGACTGCTTTCTGAAAAAGATTTAACATTGGACAAAGCTTTCAGTATGGCTGTATCATACGAAGCAGCAGCAAAAGGAGCTGCAGAGATACAACAAGAGACACAGGACTTCGGCACCCATAAAATGACACAGGAGTTCGGAAGATGTTATCGCTGCGGCAGATCCACCCATAACCAGAGGGACGGCTGGTTCAAGGGCAAAGCATGCAGGCAATGTGGTAAGATTGGACACATTGCACGGGTATGCCAATCTGGACAAAATAAATCCACTGACAGAAAACAAAAAATCAATAAAGAAAAGTACAGGAAGGTACAAATGATGGCGGACAGTAGCTCCGAAGACCAGAATAGCGATAGCGACTCCGGAAACAAGAGACTAAGCTGTCTCAAATTACATAATGTACTTGCCAAAGAGGATTACCAAACCATTTGGGTTACCCTCACAATAGCAGGGTCCCCAGTTAAAATGGAGCTAGATACAGGATCAGCTCTAACCGTAATAAATCGACGAGATTACGAGAGGCTATTTTCGCATATACCTCTAAAAGACACATCCATTATCTTAAAAACATATACGGGGCAGAAAGTCTACCCCAAAGGAAAAATAAGGGTGCCTGTGGTATACAACGGCAAAGAAATACAAAAGTTGTATTTATACATTCTACAAGATGGTGGTCCACCGTTGTTGGGACGTGAATGGATAAGGAAGATACATTTAGACTGGCACTCCATTCAGACACTGACGGTGACCAGTAAGGAAAAAAACAATGATGACATCATACCTGAACGATTAAAAGACATCTTGGCCAACGCCAAAGAAGTGTTTCAAGTGAAACTAGGAACCTTGAAAGGCATCACCGCCTCAATAAAAGTGGAAGATACAGCAATTCCAAAATTTTTTAAGGCAAGACCGGTGCCATACGCAATACGTCCGGCAGTCGAGGCAGAGCTGAAGAATTTGGAAAAGGCAGGCGTATTATCCAAAATAGATTGGAGCGAATGGGCAACACCCATCGTTCCAGTCATGAAAAAAACATTGAAAAATAACTCTGAGGAACAGAAAAAAATTCGCATCTGTGGGGACTTTAAGGTGACTATAAACCCGGTCCTTCACACGGTACAGTATCCTCTTCCGAGGATAGAAGATATTTTCGCCTCACTATCCGGAGGGAAACGTTTCACAAAAATTGACTTGGCACAGGCATATCTACAGATGGAGGTTGAGGAGACCTCTAAAAAGTATCTCACAATAAACACACACAAAGGCCTGTACCAGTACAATTGACTGGTTTTTGGAATAGCATCAGCTCCAGCTATCTGGCAAAGAGCTATGGAGCAAGTCCTGCAAGGGATTCCGGGGACTCAATGCTACCTAGACGACATCCTTCTAACAGGAGAAAATGACAATGAGCACCTTGCCAATTTGGAGCAGGTGCTCACTAGGCTGAAAGAACGGGGCCTACGAGCAAATCGCCCCAAGTGCGAATTTTTCCAAAATCAGATATCATATTGTGGCCACATAATTAATAAGGAAGGGTTGCATAAGTCACCTGAAAAAATTGAAGCAGTTATAAAAGCCCCAGCACCTGAAAATGTTTCACAATTAAGGTCATTCCTGGGATTAATAAATTACTATCAAAAATTTTTACCGAACTTATCAACTATTCTACACCCCCTTAATGATCTTCTACAGACAGGAGTGATTTGGAAATGGAATGAAGACTGTAAACGTGCCTTCCATAAATGTAAAGACTTAATCACATCCGAGAAAATTTTGGCTCATTACAACCCATCACTACCAATCAGACTGGCGTGTGATGCATCCCCTTACGGCATAGGAGCGGTATTGTCCCATAGATTCCCTGATGGCTCGGAACGGCCGATAGCTTTTGCGTCACGCTCATTGAACTCAGCTGAGCGTAACTATGCCCAGATAGACAGGGAAGCACTCAGCCTGGTATGGGGAGTGAAGAAATTCAACCATTACCTACACGGACAAAAATATACCTTGCTGACTGACCATCAACCCCTCATCTCCATATTCAACCCTAAAAAAGGTGTCCCCATTATGACGGCACAAAGACTACAGAGGTGGTCACTTTTTCTAGGGGCACACCAATACAACATTGAATACAAAGGGTCAAAACAGCATGGGAATGCTGACGGTTTATCACGCCTACCGTTGCCAACGATAGAAGAGGCACCTACAGTAGACCCAGTAGAGATATTCCACTCTACCATAGTGGAATGTCTACCGGTGACAAATTCTGCCATTGAAAGGGAGACAAGAAATGACCCTACTCTCTCACGGGCCTACGATTTAACAGTGAAGGGATGGCCAGCACATGGCGAACCACTGTTGCCAGCATTCTCGCAAAGAAGAGAACAGCTGTCAGTGTGCCGAGGAACCTTGATGTGTGGATCCAGAGTGGTGATTCCACCCAAACTCCAGGATAAAGTGCTAAAAGAGCTTCACGAGGGGCATCTGGGTGGAGTGAAAATGAAGAACCTAGCTAGGGCATTTGTATGGTGGCCAGGCATTGATGGAGACATTGAAGACATGACCAAGAGCTGCCTAGGATGCCAGAAGGTCCAAAATGCTCCGCCACAGGCCCCTCTACATCCATGGGAGTGGCCCTCATCTCCCTGGCAAAGGGTGCACATCGACTTTGCTGGTCCATTTATGGACTCAATGTTCTTAATCGCAGTTGATGCACACTCCAAGTGGCCGGAGGTAATAAAGATGTCCTCCACCACCACGGAAAAAACCATCACAGTATTAAGGACCATATTTGCCAGGAATGGGCTGCCGGAGCAGATATGTTCTGATAATGGACCGCAATTTGTGTCCGAAGAATTCAGAAAGTTCTTAAAGAACAATGGGGTAAAGCACTACACGTCCGCCCCATACCATTCCGCCACCAATGGATTGGCTGAAAGGTTTGTCCAGACCTTCAAGAAGGCCATCAAGGCCATGAGTAATGAAGACATAAAACTTCAGCACAAGGTGGATAACTTCTTATTTGCATATAGGAATGCAACGCATATGGTTACTAACCAAACTCCCGCCATGATGTTCTACAATAGAAACCTAAGATGCCGGCTGGATTTGGTCAAGCCCAACATCCGAAGGGACATGGAGAACCGGCAGTTTCAGGGCATGAATGAGAGGCCAACTAGGGCCTTCCAGATAGGCCAACCGGTTTTGGCCCGGGACTACCGTACCGAGAAATGGCAGCCTGGAACTATCTGCACACGATTAGGACCACTGATGTATACCATGGACATCGGAGACAGCATAATAAGGTGCCATGCTGACTAAATCATCAAGTCATCCGAAAAGGGACAACCTACACCACCACTCTATACATCTAACGATGAAGTAGATATACCCATATCTACCTCCGATCCGGTGATACTGGAGCCCGATGAACCTGACACTGGCCTTCAAGCTGAATCAGCCTTGCCAGAAGAACCTACTACACCACCAGAAACGACTACACCCCCGAGGCGTTATCCGGACCGAGTCAGGAAGCCTCCTGAGAGACTAACTTATAATTAATTAATACAGCAATGTATATTATTTTGCATATAACATGTAATTAATAATTACTTAAAATATGATGTACTAGTTAGCTAGAAGGGGAGGAATTGTGTATGTGCCTTTAAGAGCAATTATGGTGTATGTGCCTTTAAGAGCCCCAGGTGTGCGTAATGCCGGTAATTGCCACTTGGGCTATATAAGCCTGTGTATTGTGTATATCCTTTAGAAACCCCCCCCCCAGACTTGCTTAGTAAATACCTATGAACCAACTCCTGTCTTCAGTGTCTTTATCTACACACGGACACTACACCTCCCGTGAAAATCAGTGGGAGGTTAGCTCTGGCGGTAGCCAGTAGCACCCCATGCGCTGCACCACCGGCAATGACGCCATGGCCACAAACTTGGGTTGCGCCCCCTGACCTATCGCAGGACCATATGTCCAACAGGGTCAGGAGGTGTTTTTGCAGCCACGGCGGCACAAGTTAAGGGGCAGGTGTCTGATGGCCTTTTTTTTTGGCCGACTGCCAGCTCCTGCCCCCTTCCCCTTTTTTCTTCGGGATACTGGCTGCGATTGCTCAGCCCGGCACTCCTCTTGAGCTGTTGTCCCAGCACCCTGCTCCCCGGTGGTCCAGCAGGGCTGGGCCCCTCCCCTTTAATCAGGGGCGGAGGCCTGTAATTACACGGTGCTATGTGCTGACACGCATGGTGCTGTTGCACGTAGTGCGAAAGGAGGGGGGAGCGCTTTCAGTAGCTTTTTCAGGGCGCTAAAAGCAGTGCCACGGTGAAGTTAGCACCCCAAAGGGGGCGCCACCGAATTTCTCCCCCTAGGTACTTGCAGATTTTTTTTCGGTTCAGAAGCATAACCTTCTGGTACGCCTCCGACCGCAAATTCAGGGCCATTAAAATACTGAAAGGAGTGTTATAACAACATGATACAAAAGGCGGGGGGGGTGAGGTTGGGGATCAGAGATGGCCGATTTAATGGTGAATGTGTTTAATGTGTATGTCATTTTATGATGACATGTTGCATTGAAGGATGATAATCTGGGCAATCCAAGAGTGTGCACACATCAATTCGCTGAGATTTTCTGTGCTAAAATCTGTAATACCAGACAACTATTGCTTTATGAATTCAAACAGTGCTGTTGATTTTAAAAAACCTGGAAGCCTGTATTATTCACATTAAGCTATACATTTGTCGCTATGAAAGCAAAGATCTGTATTTGAAAACTCCAAAAGTTAAATACAGAGAAAGCAATCGTGATACTCCCTAATAATGAATGCACTATAATTATAGTGGGGGAGGGAGTTAATATATGCATAATATATATGCAATGCAGTTTGCAACGCACAGACACATTTCTAAATGTCTCTGGAAAATGGTTGTAATCTATATTTGGAACACTTTGCATCATGAACATGTTAGGTCGCCTGCAGAAATAAAGAGATGCGCATCTTTCCTCTGATGTGATATTGAATGACTTTCAAAATGTTAACAAATGGAAACTCCTGGGTAACTCAGCAGTACAAATACAACAATAATTTAAGATTAATTCAGTTAATAAGGTGACAGGTGTGCTGCAGAAATCTGAAACCTCATTATTTAGAGGTCGGTGCAAAATCTATAACACTATATCATTGACTGGACCAGTTTAACAGATGTAAGTTTTTCCAATAAAAGGATATCATGTATCTTCCTTGGGGTCTTTTCTCTTACTGGATCTGCATGACAACCAAAATTATGTAACCTTCAACCTAAATGCGTTAAACAAGCCACACCAGACATTTTGATGAGGCTGCGGCAATTTACAGTTTCTCTGATGGTTTTTAAGTACAATTCAGAATGGTATGGTGATCATGTTTCTCTGCTGAAAAGGACAGTTCGAGCAGCATGTGTTAGCTACGTGTCTGGGAACATTTCAGCAGACAAATTCAAAATTAGTCTTTGTGTCAGCAAAGCTCACAACAAAGAAGCAGCAGAGAAGTAAAACCCATTTGGCAAGGCCGGGCATTGGTAAGAATGGGGCTACTGGAACCACTACAGCTTCAAATGATTAACCTTTAACAGTGTTTTACTTTGTGAACCCAGATTCCAATGTCATAAGGAGAGCAAGAGTAATATTAATCTGAAATAAAAACCGGAAATATTGGAAATACACAGCAGGCCAGTCGGGATCTGAAACAGAAAGATGGATTGATTATAGAGGGACACTTGTAAGGTTTGAAAATTTCTGCACAACCCCAGAACAGAAGGACAGACATTTTTTAAATGATTTTGGAACAGCACAGACGAAATCTGTAAAAGGGATAAAAGTGTGGTTGGGCCAAACAGAAGAATTTCAAAGAGTTAAATTACACATTTTTCCAAGAGTAAGAAAGAAGAGATTTTGGACTGTTTTAAGGAGTTATTGGGCCAAAGGGATTTAAAATAAAAATCCCAGGCTCGTTTAAAAGACATGTTCAGGCTTGCAAAAGGCTGGAACAAAGGGGAGGCGGGGTGGGCCCCCGAATTTGGATATTGACTGTCCAGGAATGCCCAGGGCTGCCCCAGTTTTACATAAGGACAATGAAGCCTGTTTTCCCGCCGAGAATTCGCAGAGCCAGGTATCGAATAAACAGAACATGTCCCCAGCAATACAAAGGGATGAACATTAGACCTACAGGTTACAACAAACAAACCAATTAAAGAGATTGACAAACGTTTTGCATTTTTAAACTGGTTTCAAAGCAATCCCGAAACCAGTTAAAGGCCGATTAAGTTTAGATGAGCCATCCCCTAAACTCATTAAGTTTGGATGGTCCATCCCTGAAGCTCATTAAAGTTTTGAAACAAATTAAAAATAACGAGCCCACCAAATTTAACAAAGAAACCCAAGATTTGGCGGTCAGATAAGCCAGGCCCCAAATTAGTATAATTGAGGCCTGCCATTTCAGTTCAACAGTACAGTTCAAGAGACAAGAGACAGTACAGACAGCAGAGACAGTGAGACAGTTCAAACGGACAGCCAGTTCGAGTTAAGGTTCAGCCAACCAGCTCAAGAGAGAGATCATCATCGAAGACTCAAAGGAAGAAAGAACAAACAGAGATCGCGGCAACCAAAGGCCTACCAAAACCAACAACCGCCAATATTACCACCAACCAGGTAATATTGGGCCACCGCGACCAACAAGAAACCAACTGCCGAAAAACTCACGAACCAAAGACTTGTTTCCACTCTACAGCCTAGTTTGACTTATCCCTGGGTAAGATTTGGACACAAAAGACCCTAAAACTAGCCCTAACCAAAGAAAATTGCGTACTTACCCGATAGATCCAACAGCGCGACTAACCGCATCTGCGGACAAACCCAAACTGAAGACCCAACGCAGGTGCAGTCTTCTACCACGTCCGAGATACGGCAGGCCCCAACCGCCACAACTAAAGAGAACCCCGAAATCACGAACCTCTACATCTGTCAAGAAAGTCTTTTTGGTGAGCATTTCCTGGTCCTCTGGATTCCAGCCTAGCTAGTGTAGTGTGGTTGGGAGGGTAAGGGTTTTTGTGTATTGTAATTCTCCCTCGCTTATTCTGAGTGTTCCCCACCCTTTTAAAGTATAAGTTTTATTGTATTGTATATTTTCCTGTCTCAAAATAAAGATCTGAATTCTTTTGACTAACCCAGGTGTCTGTTGCAAGTTTATTACGACCCCCAAATAAGTACAAAGTCTAGAACAAAAGGGAGTGGGAGTGATTCAAACCGCTCAAAGGAGTCAGAGGTGAAGCTGACAAACAACCCACACCACCACCCCTTACAGTATGGCGACCGCGGCAGGACTTTGACAAAAGGGAAGTAATGCAATAGACCCTATGTTTGATGAAAGGACAAAGATGGAAGAGAGGATTTCCTCTTACGTTTTTGAGAAGGTGAATATCACCAAGAAGTGGGTGACCAGTCTGGTATGTGCTGGGCATCCCATGGACGCTGCAGCCAAATGGACTGAGAGCAAGGATCATAAGAAGTCGGTAGAGAAGGCCATCTGGTTGGTCTGTGCCCTATGACAGATCCAGCTTTTTAGACCAGCAGGTGAAAGCTTTGACAGCAGATCTGTGGGAGGCAGCCAAACTGTCTCAGGCAAGAGCTTTAGCAGGTGAGGAACGATTGCAGGAATTACAAGCACAGAGTCAAGAGAAATTGCAGTTGGTAGAGAAACACAGAAACAGGCATGAGTATTTTCGGTGTCAAGTCACCGAAGCAAAAGGAAATGAGCTGGTACTGAAAGAGGAGAACGCTCGCCTAACCAGACAGTTAAGGGAACAGGAGGAGCAGTATATAGGAATATAAAGGCAGCTTATCAAGTAGCAAGCACAAGGGATTTTGAAGCGGGAGATCACGGCCCCTGTCAAAAGCAGATAGAGAGTTTAAAACTTGCTCTGTCCAGGGCAAAAGGCATGGTATGTCTAGTAAGCCCGGGTGCGGCCCGGGTAGACCTGGAAGTAGAAGTTGAAACTGTGCAGACGTCACCTGTGGTGCCAGGGAGCAGCTCGGTTGGGCAGCAGGAGGGACAAGCAATCTGTAGAGAAGACAGGGAGGAGTGCACACCACCGCCACCTGTGGCGCCGGGTTTTGATTCAGTCTGGCAGCAGGGTGAAGTGGGCAAACAAATGCAGGAAAGGTCGGAGCCGGGGCCGATGTGCCCGACTCGACAGCAAAAGTTTGGCCCACCTGGGGGTGGTGGGGGCCTGGGGCCCCTTGAAAGCCAGTTTGTGATTCCCCATGGGACCCAACAGCTTAGGGCTATGGTAAGCCACCTGAGTAAGCTCACCCACAAGGGAGATCCGTCAGTTCACTTTTTGGAAGTGGAACAAGCAGCAGGCATTAATGACTGCGACGACTCAGAAATGGCCAAGATGCTCCTGTTCACCTTAGATGGCAAGCTGTACCAGTCCCTCTCTGCTGAGTGCAAGAAGGAACAGGGAGGGTATGCTGCCCTCCGGGATCAAGTTCTGGAGGCGATGGGGATGAATGATGGTAGTCCATTCTCCCGGGTGGAGAAGGCTACTCAGTTAGCAGGGGAGACCCCACAAGCTTTCGCAGACAGGCTGTGGCCTGTGTACAGGTGTGCCTGTAATGGGGATCTTGACCGGGCTAACTTGAACCAGGCTGAGCTGGCTCACTGGCTCCAAAGTCTGGTGGCAAACAGCTTGCCACGGATCAGAGCCAATGCTGAGCTGTGGTTCGACCCAAAGGGTCCCCAGGTCACCAAGGAGGCAGTGGTCAGACAACTGACCCTGGCTTACCGTAACGGTAGGGGGGTAGATGAACCACAGACTAAAGGGAAAGTGCATGAGTTTAAACCCAGCCAGGGTAAGAAGGAATGGCAGCAGGAAGGGGGTATCCCTTCCGATGTGAGGCATAACTGCTTCGGGTGCGGGAAGAGTGGGCATTGGAGAAGGGACTGTAAAAATCCTTGGAAGGATAGTGCAGGAAAGAGTGCCCCAGCTCCCGCCCCAAGGCAGAAACACAGACCTCTTCCCCCACAGTAGATTCGATAGTAGCTGCACTTCGAGTTTTGTTGGCTGGCCCAGGGCAAGTAGCCACAGCCACGGGTGCTTTAACTCCATCTGCCCCCCCAGTTAACACAGACTTATGACGAGAGCCAGCGCAGCCTGTCTATCTGTGTCCCCTTGAGTATGATGTATGGAAAAGATCGCTTATTAGGATGGAGGTGGAAAAGGTAAAAGGAACTGTAGTGTATGTGCTTTAAGTCAGATCTACTTTTTACAGCTCCTGTATACTGTAGTACCGGCAGTAACCACACCGGTATATAAAGCTGTGCGCATGCCTCTGTACTCCAGTCTAGAGATTGCCCTCCTCCAGTAAAGACCTGTTATTTGTTTATGTACAGCATCCGTGTAATTATTTATCCACTGGACCACGGATCTAACAGTGGCGACGAGTGTTGATGCGAATCTACCTGCAACATTAAACAAAACAAAAAATAATAGTCGAGTCCAGGAACACGGGCGTCGACCGCGAGCAACCGCCCAGCAGTCAGGCAGAGATCCAACTTCACTGGGGAGGCTGTGGAGAGCCGGGCTTGGTTCCCCAGCCACAACGAGCAGTAAGAGACCGACGACAGGTCCAGAGCAGAGCCTTCCCGAGCAGCGGCGGCTGGAGCCGACCGACGGCAGAGAGAGAGAGCCGGGCAGCGTCGACAGGGTAATAAAAAGGGTGAAGAGAGCAGGGCGCAGCCGGGGGTTGATCACTGAGCGGCGTCGAGGAAAAATACTGCAAAACCGGAGAGAGGGTAAGAAACAGCTGGGTTCTAGACTGAGCGGCGTCGACAAATATCAAGAGAAGAACACGCAGAGCACAGCCAGGAATCACGGGCTGATCAGGGTCCATGGGGCGAAGCAAGGGGAGATGCCATTGAGCCGCGGAGAAGCAGGACGAGCGCGGGAGACGCCAGTGAGCCGCGGAGAAGCAGCGGGAGCGCGGGAGGCGCCATTGAGCTGCGGAGAAGAAGGAAGAGCGTGGGAGACGCCATTTTGCGAAGCCGCAGCGGAGAAGACAGGTGAGCGCGGGAAGAAAGGAAAGCGTGGGAGATGCCATTTTGTGCCAGCGGAGAAGAAGGGGAAGCGCGGGAGGCACCATTGGTGATAGTTAACGCACAACCAAGGATGCTGAAGAGTGGCCGTATCTCTACGTTCGACAATGAAGTCGAAGGTTGGGCGACATATGTGGAACGTATTGAGGTGTACTGCAGGGCGAATGAAGTGCCAGATGCTAATAAAGCACTGGTTCTGTTAAATTCCATGGGTGCAAAAACTTATGGGTTACTGCGAAATCTAATAACCCCAGAGAAGCCAGTAAACAAGAATTTTGAAAGCATAGTAGAAATCCTACAGGACCACTTAAACCCCACACCGCTGCTGATAGCAGAACGATTTAAGTTCCATAAATGGAACCAACACAAAGCCGAAAGCAATGCTGAGTACCTAACGGAACTGTGCAAGCTATCGAAATACTGCCAGTTTGGAGCGGGACTAGCAGACACGTTAAGGGACAAGTTTGTGTGTGGGCTACAAAGTGAAGGAACCCAGAAACGGCTTCTATCAGAAAAGGACCTTACGCTGGACAAAGCTTTCAGTATGGCAGTATCACACGAAGCAGCCGCAAGGGGCGCTGCAGAGATACAACGGAGACCGCAAGAATATGGCACCAATGAAATGACCTATGGAACAGGGAAGTGCTATCGCTGCGGCAGAACAACACATGACCAGAAAGATTGTTGGTTCAAGGACCAAGTGTGCAGAGAGTGTGGGAAAGCAGGACACATAGCAAGAGTCTGCAGGTCTGGGAAGAAAACCAACAGTAAGAAATCTCCACAGGAGAAGTACAAAAAGGTACACCAGGTGATGGACAGTGGTTCAGACGAACAGAAAAGTGACACAGACTCCAGAAGCAAGGAGCTGGGTTGTCTGAAACTACATAATGGGGCAGTAATTCCTCCCCAAACGCGTGAGTACGGAAGGAGTACTTGTATTGATTTCTTTGTGGGTTCAATGACGAGACATTTATGAAAGAAAATGACTTTTTATCTAAAGTATGTTCAACTCAGTTAACAGCATTTACAGGAGACACCATCTTACAGATCCATCTAAAACGAAACTGAAACCAAAACTAAACTGCCTTGCTTGTCTCTGTCACATGCCCTCTGCTGGTCAGGCACAAGCAATCAATACATGCAAACATGCTGGTAAGGTATCATAATCAAACAGGCAAATACCATCTCTATTTGCTGATATTATTACATCTCCTTTTCTTAAAACAAAAGTATTTTACTTTTAACTAACAACATGTTTTCTTTGTATTAATCTGCATTTTAACTGTAACACTTAATGAACTTACATTATCATTATCATGATCAAGGTTTTTTAACCTTGCTTTGTGTGTTCACATGAAATATGTCAATACACTAGAACTTGAAGAAAGAATAAGATAACATTACTTCCTTCTATAACAATAGTCCTTAAATTTGCTCAATGAGTCTCTCAGGAGGCTTCACGTGTCTTGAGGATTTTCTGATTGATTGTCCTTGAATCTGAGTTGTTGCCTCAGATGATGTGTTCTCAGCTGTGTGATCAGGTTGTTCAACAGTATCAGTCTCTTGAGCTGCTGTGGCTGGTCCCATGAGAAGATCTCGATGATTTCTTCTCAGAACAGCACCCTCATCTGTTTGAATGGTGTATGATCTTGGTTGAACTTCACTCAGGACAGTTCCCCTCTGAGTCCATATGTTTGTTTTGTCTTTGAACCTTACTTGGTCACCAGTGTGGAGTTCAGGTAGGTTTTGTGTTCCTCTGTCATAGTAGTACTTTTGCTTTTCTTTCTGTTGTTCTTTGAACTTCCTCACTTTCTCCCCCTCTTTTGTTTTCAGGAGGTTCTCCGGGATGGGTAGGTTTGACCTTAGCCGACGTCCCATCAGGAGTTGGGCTGATGACTTACCACACTCGAGCGGCGTTGTGCGGTATACAAGCATGCTTTGGTAGAAATCAGTTCCACTGTCTTTTGCCTTGTACATCAGTCTTTTCACTGTCTGGACCGATTTTTCCACTAGTCCATTGGACTGTGGATAGTGAGGACTTGACGTTGTGTGGACAAAGTCCCACTCTTTGGCAAAGTGTCGGAAACTTGCATTGTAAAACTGGGGTCCGTTGTCTGTGAAGACCTCGCTTGCCACGCCATGTCTGGAGAATATGGCTTTCATACATGTTATCACAGCATCTGCAGTGGTGGTGTACAGTCTACAAACCTCTGGATACAGGGAGTAATAGTCTGTGACTACAAGATGGTCCTTCCCTTGACATACGAATAGGTCAGCGCCTACCTTCTGGTAAGGTCTGTCTGGTGCTGGGTGCGGCTTTAGTGGTTCTACCGGATTGCTTGCTCGATATTTCAGGCATATTGTGCAGTTTGACACCTCATTTGTCACATCTTGGTTGATTCGTGGCCAGTACATCACCTCTCGTGCTCTTTTCTTACACTTTTCAATTCCCAGATGTCCTCCATGGATCTTTTTTAACATCTCTTTTCTCAGACTCTTTGGGATAACTATTTTACTTCCTTTGTAGATGATGTCTTCGACCACTGATAGTTCCGCCCTGCAGTTCCAGTACTCTGCCATGTCAGGTGAGCAGTCTTGCTTCATGTTGGGCCATCCATCCAAGATGCTTTTCCTCAGTCGTCTCATTGTTTCATCTTTGTTTGTCTCAGTCTCTTTGAGCTCCATTTTTGCATCTGCTATGGGCAGTGCACTTGTGATCATGTCCACGTAGGCGTTCACTTTTTCATCCATTTTGGTGTTTGCGGGCCCACTTGGGTCAACAGCTCTGGACAACGTGTCTGCTGTATACATCAGCTTACCCGGTGTGTACGCAACATTCAGTGTATAGCGTTGCAGCCTGATCATCATTCTTTGTATTCTAAGCGGACAGCTATTTAGTGGCTTTTGGAACAATGCAATAAAGGGCTTATGGTCAGTCTCTACACTGATTGCTTGTCCTGCCACAAACTGGTGAAATCTTTCACAGGCGTATGTGATGCTGAGCAGCTCCTTTTCTATTTGAGCATATCGCGTCTCCGCGTCTGTCATTGAGTGCGATGCATATGCAATAGGTTGCCAGTAGTCATATTTTTGCAGAAGAACTGCACCGAGCCCACTCTGTGATGCATCTGATGATATCTTGATGGGTCTTGCTGGGTCATAAAACCTCAGAACTGGTTCCTCTGTGAGCAGTTTCTTTAGATCGCTCCATGACTTCTCATGCTCATGATTCCATTCCCATTCTATGTTCTTTTCAGTTAGTCGTCTCAGTGGCGCCATCTTTTCTGAGAGGTTGGATATGAATTTACCCATGTAGTTGATCATTCCATTAAACCTCTGCACGTCTTTTTTGCATTGTGGCTTTGGCATATTCTCAATGGTGGACACCTTTCTGGGATCTGGTCTGATGCCCTCACTGCTAAGGATATCTCCCACGAATGTCAGTTCTGTCACCCCGAGCTGGCATTTCTCTCTATTCAGCTTCAGGTTTATTTTCCTTGTTGCTTCCAGCACTTTTTTCAGTCTCTCGTCATGCTCAGTTCTCGTGGTTCCCCATACTATGATGTCATCCATTGATGTATCAACTCCCTCCAGGTGCTCATAGATCATATGGATAGTTTTGTGATAAACTTCAGGAGCTGAGGCAATGCCAAATGGTAACCTTAGGAATCTGTATCTGCCAAATGGACTGTTGAACGTGCACAGTCTTGAACTTGCTTCGTCCAATTTCATCTGCCAAAATCCTGATGATGCATCTAACTTGCTGAAATACTTTGCATTTGCAAACTGTGCCATGATTTCCTCACGTGTAGGAAGCTTGAAGTGCTCTCTCTTTATTGCTCTGTTTAGATCTCTTGGATCCAGGCAAATTCTGAGCTTTCCATTCTTTTTATCCACTACGACAAGGGAACTCACCCACTCAGTTGGCTCATCTATCTTCTGAATCACGTTCAGGCTTTCCACCCTGTCCAACTCTGCCTTCAGTTGCTTTTGAAGGGCAAACGGAACTTTTCTGCATGGATGTATGACCGGTGTCATACTTTTATCTACTCTGATCGTGTGTTCTCCTGGAATGCAGCCTAGACCCTTAAATAGGCCTTTGTACTCTTTCATGAGTTCATCATAGACTGTCTCTCCTTCGCTTTCCACAACAAGGACTCTCTTTACCAGGTTCAGTTTCTCACAGGCTTTTAAACCTAGTATGGCTTGCACATCCTTTGGCACCACGATTAATGCTAGCGTGTGCTCTTTGTCCTTGTGTGTCACTTTGACAATGCATCTTCCTTTCACTAGTATATCAGTACCTGAGTATCCTGTCACTTTCACTTTTATTCCATGTATCTTTGGTCTGGGTCTAATTTTCTTAAAATCAGTCTCTGATATCACATTAACTTGTGCTCCAGTATCCAATTTAAATGGAATGTGTATGTCATTCACTTTTAGTGTCAACATCCAGTCTCTTTCTTCTTTTTTGTTTTCAGACACAACATCTACATAGAACTCCTCTATCTCGCTTGCAGCTACTGTATGGACCTTGCTTTGTTGCGCTTGGTTCTTACAGCAACGGGCATAATGGTTGTTCTTGTTGCAACTATTGCATGTTTTACCATATGCTGGACACTTTCTTGGTGGATGATGTGTACCGCATGGACTACATGACTTTCGATTGTCCCTTTCATTTTCGTTCGCTGGCCACGCCTCTTTTTTCACATTGGCGCTCTTTTTGTTAAACGGTTTGTATCCGTTCATTCTCACTGCATCCACGTTGCAGCTATTGTCACTGAACAGCTCCTTTGCTTGCAACTTCACAGTCTCTGTAGCCCTACACAGTGCTATGGTTTTTCCCAGGTCTAGATCTTGCTCTCTTAGCAGTCTTTCCCTTAGACCATTATCCGGAATACCACATACCAGTCTGTCTTTTATCAGCGAGTTTGTCAGTCCCCCAAATTCACATGTTTTGCTTCAGTTTCTCAGTTCAGTCACATACTGATCAATAGCCTCTCCCGTTTTCTGTACACATGTGAAAAATCTGTGCCTCTCAAACGTCACGTTATGTTTAGGTATACAGTAGGCCTCAAACTGTTCCATTATTTTATCTAGTTTCATTTTGTCTCCATCAGCAGCGAATGTGAAGTTATTATACACCTCCAGCGCTTCATCACCCACGACATGTAAGAACAGTGACGATTTCCTTTTATTACTTTTCTCGTCAGCTCCGATTGCTGATAAATACAACCCCACACGTTGTTTGAACCTTCTCCAATTTTCAGCCACATTACCTGTCAACTGAAGCTTCGCCGGTGGGAGTAAACCTTCCATTTTTCACTTCGTTAGCTATTCTCTAATGGTAAGTAACGATGTTCTCTTTTGGGTTGCTAATTTGTGGAGAGCTGATTTAACTTCAGATTTTTTCTCTTCATCTCTTTCAATCACTTCTGACACCATGTATTGATTTCTTTGTGGGTTCAATGACGAGACATTTATGAAAGAGAATGACTTTTTATCTAAAGTATGTTCAACTCAGTTAACAGCATTTACAGGAGACACCATCTTACAGATCCATCTAAAACGAAACTGAAACCAAAACTAAACTGCCTTGCTTGTCTCTGTCACATGCCCTCTGCTGGTCAGGCACAAGCAATCAATACATGCAAACATGCTGGTAAGGCATCATAATCAAACAGGCAAATACCATCTCTATTTGCTGATATCATTACAGTACTCACGCGTCTGGCCGGAGGAAATGCCGGTTTTCAGCATGCACAGTGCATGCGCTGAAAACTGTCATTTCCTCTCCTCCAACCCAAGAGGTGAAGAGGCTAGCACATGCGCTGTAGGGGGTAGCGCGTGCGTCTTGGATTTCCTCTGTTTTGCGGGAATTGCGCATGTCTAAAGGCCTCCGATCTTTACGCTTGTAAAATGCACACGTAAGTATTTATTTTTACAGGTAAGTGGTGTTTTAGTGCAATTTAGAATTTTTTTTCCACATGTTTATTATTTTAAAGAATCTACAATAAGGTAAGTTTAGTTTTAGACCCATTTTATTAAAAATTTATTTTTTTCAAAAAAAAAATTATTGTTTAAATTATTTTTTTTAACTTATTTATACTTAATTTAATGATTAGGATGTTTTTTAAATTTTTATTTAAAGTTTAAATAGTGTTTTGGGCCCCCGTAGTTTTCATGAGTTTGACAGTTCTTACTCTCAAACTCATGAATGAACCTTCCCCTCCCGATTGGTTGTACAGTGCTCACCTGATCCCAGCCGGCACATCGCACTAACTACGCCGCTGGATCAGGTAAGCACTGCGCGCTGACATCTGAACCGGGCCTGTGACAGGAAATGCAAGCAGGCCCGGGCTTCAGATGTCAGCGCGCAGGGTGAGTGCAGATCAGGGGTTTGCACGCGCGGCAAGCCCCCGACACCAAGTTCTGGGCCATCGTAACCGAAATGGAGGATCACCAGACTATTTGGGTTACACTCAAGATAGACGGAGTCCAAGTGGAAATGGAATTGGACACAGGGTCAGCTCTAACAGTCATAAATCAAAGAGACTACAAGCGGCTATTTTCACACATACCCTTGAAAGCTACAGAGATTGTCTTGAAGACGTATACAGTGCAAAAAGTCTACCCCAAAGGAAAAATAAGGGTGAAAGTGACATATAAAGGTCAGGAAATACCTAAAATGGATATATATGTATTGCCAAATGGAGGACCACCACTGCTAGGACGTGAATGGATCCGGAAGATACATTTAGATTGGCATTCCATACAGGCACTGAAGGTGGAGGCCAAAAAGGATGACGACGTCACACCTGGACGACTGTCAAAAATGCTAACTGACGCAAAAGAAGTGTTCCAGGAGGGACTAGGAACACTAAAAGGAATAACAGCAACAATTAAAATAGAGGATAATGCAAGCCCAAAGTTTCTGAAGGCCAGACCAGTGCCTTATGTGATCAGACCAGCGGTTGAAGCAGAGCTGGAAGGGTTGGAACGTTCAGGAGTACTGTCCAAAGTGGACTGGAGCGAGTGGGCTACACCCATCATTCCTGTAATGAAGAGGTCGTTGAGTAATACGCCTGGGGAACCAAAGAAGGTCCGCATCTGTGGGGATTTTAAGGTGACAGTGTGCCCAGTCCTTCACACGGTGCAATATCCGCTTCCACGAATTGAGGATATTTTCGCCTCGCTATCTGGTGGTAAACGCTTCACAAAAATTGATCTAGCCCAGGCGTACTTGCAAATGGAGGTAGAAGAAGTTTCGAAACATTACCTTACGATCAACACCCATAAAGGTCTCTATCAATACAACCAGCTGGTGTTTGGAGTAGCCTCGGCTCCGGCTATCTGGCAAAGGGCGATGGATCAGATCTTGCAAGGGATTCCAGGGACCCAGTCTTATTTGGACGACATCTTGGTCACGGGCGAAAATGACGGTGATCACCGCGCTAACTTGGAGAAGGTGCTCGCCAGATTAAAGGAATATGGGCTACGAGCTAATCGCCACAAGTGCGAGTTTTTCCAGAAACAGATCTCGTATTGCGGCCACGTCATCGATGAAGAGGGGTTACATAAGTCCCCTGACAAGATAGAGGCAGTAGTCAAGGCTCCAGCACCGGAAAATGTGTCACAACTGAGGTCGTTCCTCGGGCTGGTAAACTATTACCACAAGTTCTTACCAAATTTGTCTACCCGCTGAACACCCTACTGCAAATAGGGGTACCATGGAAGTGGGATGACGAATGTAGACGAACTTTCCAGAAGTGTAAAGAATTGATCACATCAAAAGAGGTGTTGGCCCATTTCAACCCAGCACTACCAATTCGTTTGGCATGTGATGCATCACCCTATGACATTGGAGCAGTGCTGTCGCACAAATTCGCGGACGGTTTGGAGAGGCCAGCAGCCTTTGCGTCTCGGTCACTAACCTCAGCCGAGCACAACTACGCCCAGATTGACAGGGAGGCCCTCAGCCTAGTATGGGGAGTAAAAAAATTCAACCACTATCTGCATGGACAGAAGTTTACCTTGCTGACTGACCACCAACTACTTGTCTCCATCTTTAATCCTAAGAAGGGCGTGCCAGTAATGATTGCACAGCGGTTACAAAGATGGTCCCTGTTTCTAGGGGCGAATCAATATGAAATAGAATATGAAGGCACGAGACAGCATGGGAACGCTGATGGGCTATCGTGCCTGCCACTGCCTACTGTGGAGGAAGCACCAGCAGTGGACCTTATCGAGATATTTTATTCGTCGATAATTGAACGATTGCCAGTAACAAACGCGGATATAGAGAAGGAGACTCGCAATGATCCGACGCTGTCACGGGTATATGAATTGACGGTGAGGGGATGGCCAACACATGGTGACTCACTGTTGCCAGCATTCTCATCCAGAAGAGAACAGCTGTCAGTATGCCAGGGGACAGTGATGTATGGATCCAGAGTGGTGATTCCACCCAAGTTAAGGGAGAGAGTGCTAAATGAGCTACATGAAGGTCATCTGGGGGGAATGAAAATGAAAAGCCTAGCTAGGGCTTATGTGTGGTGGCCGGGAATCGATCAACAAATCGAAGACCTAACTAAGAGCTGCTTAGGATGCCAGAAGGTCCAAAATGCACCACCACATGCCCCTCTACACCCATGGGAGTGGCCCTCCTCTGCATGGCAACGGGTGCACATTGATTTTGCTGGTCCATTCATGGACTCAATGTTCTTAATAGCAGTGGATGCTCATTCAAAGTGGCTGAGGTGATAAAGATGTCTTCAACCACTACAGAGAAAACGATTGCAGTCCTACGGACCATATTTGCCAGAAACGGGTTGCCAGAGCAGATCTGCTCTGATAATGGACCACAGTTTGTGTCCGATGAGTTCCAAAAATTCATGAAAAGGAATGGGGTAAGGCATTACACATCCGCCCCGTATCATCCAGCCACCAATGGATTGGCTGAGAGGTTCGTACAAACCTTTAAGAAGGCGATAAATGCCATGTGCGATGAGGACATTCCACTACAGCATAAGATGGACAATTTCTTATTAGCCTACCGAAACGTGACACATGCAGTTACCAACCAGACCCCGGCCATGATGTTCTTTAACCGAAGGTTGAGATCTCGTCTGGACTTGCTCAGACCAAATGTGCGAAGAAATGTTGAGGACAAACAATTCCAGCACATCAACGAGAAGCCGACAAGGAGCTTCAATGTAGGGCAACCAGTCTTGGCCCGGGACTATCGAACAGAGAAGTGGCAACCCGGAACAATATGTACAAGGCAGGGGCCATTAATGTACACAGTGGATGTCGGGGAGAACATTGTGAGATGCCATGTCGATCAGATCTTAGCATCACAGGAATGCGTCAACCCCATGTCTTGACTACCTTGGGATGAACCCGACATACCGGTAGTATCTACTTCAGACCCAGTAGCAGTGGAACCCGATGAACTACCTGATGAAAGGGGGTCAGAATCGCCTCTGCACCAAGAACAAGAACCTCCGGAAAGGCGCTATCCCGAAAGGGTCAGAAAGCCGCCCCAAAGACTGAATTTATAAATGGACTTTTGTTATTGAATGTACATGTAAAAATGTAATTGTTATTTGAATATTAAGGGGGTATTATTAATCTAAAAAGGGAGGAATTGTAGTGTATGTGCTTTAAGTCAGAACTACTTTTTACAGCTCCTGTATGCTGTAGTACCGGCAGTAACCACACCGGTATATAAAGCTGTGCGCATGCCTCTGTACTCCAGTCTAGAGATTGCCCTCCTCCAGTAAAGACCTGTTATTTGTTTATGTACAGCATCCATGTAATTATTTATCTACTGGACCACGGATCTAACAGCAACCTATCTGTTGGATACGGGAGCTTCGAACACCATAGTCTACTCAGATAACCCCGCTGTAAAAGCTTTTATAGATATGTGAAGAGAAAAAGATTGGTGAAGTCAAGCGTAGGTCCCTTGCAGCCAGAATCAGGGGAATTTATAATGGGGAACAAAGAAATGGAAGACCAATTAAATACATATTTTGATTATGTCTTCCCAAAGGAGGACACAAATAACCTCCCAGAGATGTCAGGGAACATAGGGTCTGATGAAAGGGAGGAACTGAAAGAAATCAGTATTTGTAGGGAAATGGTGTTAGGGAAATTGATGGGATTGAAGGCCAATAAATCCCCAGGGGGTGATAATTTACATCCTAGGGTAGTTAAGGAAGTGGCCCTAGAAATAGTAGATGCATTGCTGATCATCTTCCAACATTCGATGCAATCTGGAACAGTACCCATGGATTGGAGGGTAGCTAATGTTACCCCACTATTCAAAAAAGGTGGTAGAGAGAAAACGGGGAATTACAGACCGGTAAGCCTGACATCGGTAGTGGGGAAAATGCTAGAGTCCATTATAAAAGATGTAATAGCAGAGCACTTGGAAAACAGTGACAGGATCGGACAAAGTCAACATGGATTTACAAAAGGTAAATCGTACTTGACTAATCTACTGGAATTTTTTGAGGATGTAACTAGTAAAATAGATAAGGGAGAACCAGTGGATGTGGTGTGGTTGGACTTTCAGAAGGCTTTCGATAAGATCCCGCATAAGAGATTAGTGTGTAAATTTAAGGCACATGGGATTGGGGGCAAGGTATTGACTTGGATAGAGAACTGGTTGGCAGACAGAAAGCAAAGAGTTGGAATAAACGGGTCTTTTTCCGAGTGGCAGGCAGTGACTAGTGGGGTACCACAGGGATCGGTCCTTGGACCCCAGCTATTCACAATATATATAGATGATCTAGACAAGGGAACTAGATGTAATATCTCCAAATTTGCAGACGACACAAAGCTGGGTGGGCGTGTGTGCTGTGAGGAGGATGCCGGGAAACTACAGGATGATTTGGACAGGTTGGGTGATTGGGCAGAAGCATGGCAGATGCAATATAACGTGGATAAATGTGAGGTTATCCACTTTGGTGGCAAAAGCAGGAAGGCAGATTATTATCTGAATGGCAATAGATTGGGAGAAGGGGAAGTGCAACGAGACCTGGGTGTCCTTGTGCACCAGTCACTGAAGGTAAGCATGCAGGTGCAGCAGGCGGTTAAGAAAGCAAATGGTATGTTGGCCTTCGCAGCGAGAGGGTTTCAGTACAGGAACAAGGATGTCTTGCTGCAGTTGTACAGGGCCTTGGTGAGACCACATCTTGAGTATTGTGTGCAATTTTGGTTGCCTTATCTGAGGAAGGATGTTCTTGCCATGGAAGGAGTTCAGCGAAGATTCACCAGGCTGATACCTGGGATGGCAGGAAAGACGTATGAGGAGAGATTGGGACGATTGAGCTTGTACTTGCTGGAGTTTAAAAGAATGAGAGGGGATCTCATTGAAACTTATAAAATTCTGACAGGACTGGACAGACTAGATGCAGGAAGGATGTTCCCGATGGTCGGGGAGTCAAGAACCAGGGGTCACAGTCTAAGGAGGCAGAGAAGGACATGGAAATGGCCATGACCTCTCTGGTCAAACAAGGGGTATTGAGACCAATAGCCACCCATGTAAACTCTCCATTGTGGCCGGTTGGGAAACCGTACAACTCCTGGAGAGCCACGGTGGACTATCGGGTGCTCAATAGGAACATCCCCGCCTGTGCACCCACGGTAGCAGCCGTTGCCGACCTCATAGGAAGTATTCTAGCCTCCGCGACCACCTTCACGGTGCTGGATATTTCCAACGGGTTTTGGTCCATCCCTCTACGGAGAGAGGACCAGAACAAGTGCGCCTTTACGTTCAAGAGCCAACAGTACACTTGGAACTGCCTACCACAGGGGTTCCACAACAGCCCCAGCATCTTCCATCAGTGTATGGCAGATTGCTTGAAAGGCTTCAGCCGACCCCAACAAATGGTTCAGTATGTGGACGACCTGCTCCTATTCACTGATGAAGGAGAGGAACACGGTCCACTGCTTGCTGAACTGCTGGATTTGCTGAAGCAGGAAGGTTTTAAGGTAAACCCCAAGAAGGTACAGATCGGCCAAAAGGAAGTAAAGTTCCTAGGGCTGGCTGTAAGAGCAGGAGAAAGGGCCATAGATAAAGTCAGAAGGGAAGCAGTACAGGAGTTACCAGCCCCCAGTACAGTGACAGGAGTGAGATC
The DNA here is from genome assembly GCF_052327205.1 of Somniosus microcephalus. Taxonomy (NCBI): domain Eukaryota; kingdom Metazoa; phylum Chordata; class Chondrichthyes; order Squaliformes; family Somniosidae; genus Somniosus; species Somniosus microcephalus. The sequence goes on along the minus strand of NC_140997.1, from coordinate 162,560,489 downwards.
CTTTCTAGGGCTAACAGGGTACTGTAGGGATTTTATTGAGGATTACGCAGCCACAGCAGCCCCTCTGCTCTGACTCCTACACAAGGGAGTGGAGTGGGTTTGGGATGAGGGTTGCGAGGCAGCATTTGTAAGCCTCAAGAAAAATCTGCAGACCGCACCAGCTCTAGGGGCGATAGATGGGGAGAAAGAGTTTTTCTTGGAGGTAGCAGCCAGCGGGGACAGTCTGAGTGCAGTGCTGCTCCAGGAGTGGCACGGTCAGCTGAGACCAGTGGTTTACTCCTCTAGGATACTCACAGAGGTAGAAAAGAGCTATTCCAACTGTGAGAGGCATCTCCTTGCCACTCACTGGGCTGTGAAAAGATCATTGATCTTCACAGGCACCTCGCCCATCACCCTCCTCACCCATCACACGCCCACCCAGATGCTCCTAGATGGGAGAATTAAAGATGGGACAGTGAGCAGCCCGCATTGCTCGCTGGACCCTGCTTCTCTCCCAGATGGATCTAAGGGTAAAGGGTCTCTGCGAGCCCAAGCTCGCAGCCAACATGATCTATCCAGGGATGGCCCACAGGTGTTCTATTGAAGGGGTATGGGAAGTCGACATAGGTTTTCGGGCCGGGATACACCCCACAGGCCGTGAAATCTATGTGGACGGTTCCAGCACAGTATCTGCTGGGAAACGACTCACAGGGTGTGGAGTTTATGACCCACAGGGGCAGACATTGCCCTGGCAATTAAACTCCCCAGCACCATGAGTGCCCAGCAGGCTGAACTGTCCGCGATACTGTACGTGGTTACACACCCAGAGAAATTCCCTACCCCATACACAATTTGCTCGGACAGCATGTTCACGTGCAATTCGTGTATGGAATACCCCGCCATCTGGTCCCGTCGGGGATACACCTCCGCCGACGGGAGACCTCTGGCCATCAAGCCTCTGCTGGAGAAAATCCTGACAGCAGTAGGGAAGGAAGGGAAGGTCTTTATCCACAAGGTTAAGGCCCATTCGAAGACAGAGCCCTTGAGAAAGGGAAATCAAAGGGCAGATGAACTAGCCAAGCAGGGAGCTGGGGAAGGAGAGTTTTGGGACCCCTACCAGACAGGGTCGGTAGCTGCAATTCGGGACAAGGGAGGCACACAAGGGGTAGCCTTGGTCCCGGACCTAAAGCAGGCCCAGGTACGGGATCCCATCCTCAGAGCTGTCCTGGATGCGCTCACAAAAGGGGAGAAGGTAGAGGGCCCATACGGTGCAGCAGCCATCACGGTAAAGGAAGGCATGCTGTTCAGGGGGGAGCAATGGGTAGTGCCGCAGCAGCACAGGAGGGAATTCCTCCAACTGGCCCATGAGGGTCCAGGAGCGGGGCATCCCGGGTCTGAGGCCACCTGGCAGATGGTGGAACAGGCAGGATGGTGGCCAGGACTGAGGGAACATGCCCGCGAGTTCTGTGCCGGCTGTCTGGTGTGTGCTGCCAATAACCCTGACCCCAGAAAAGGAAGGTATCTTTGGGACACACCAGGAGGGTAGAGGGACCATGGCAATCGATCCAGATCAATTACATCGGGCCCCTACCCACCGCCCAGGGAGGCTACAAGTATTGCCTAGTTCTGGTGGATGTGTTCTCAAAGTGGGTAGAAGCTTTTCCCTGCCGTACAGCTACCGCGTTGGGTACAGCCAAGATCCTGGTCAGGGAAGTGTTCTCACGATGGGGACTCCCACAGTATGTGGAGTCTGACCAAGGGAGTCACTTTACCGGACAGGTCATGCAGGAGACCCTCATGGTACTCGGCATTAAAGGAAAATGGCACGTCGCCTACAACCCGCAGTCATCGGGTCCTGTAGAGCGTTTAAACCGTACCATAAAGGAAAAGCTGAGAAAGGAAATGGGAGACTCACCCAAGAAGTGGTTGGAGGTCTTACCGCTGGTCTTGATGGGGATCCGAGCCAGCCAGTCAAAGAGCACGGGGTATTCCCCACACGAGCTGATGACTGGCAGGGTTATGCGGACCCCCACCCATGTGCTAACACCAGTGCTGACAGAAGGTCAGCTCAGAGAGGTGAACCGAGACAGTTTTGTCAGGAATCTGTTTGAACACCTCAAACAGATTCACTGGCAGGCTGCTAGTAACATGGGAAAACAGCATCGGAGTAACCGATTGCTGCTGGAACCCAACAGGCACCACGAGTGGGAGCTAGGGGATCAGGTCATGGTAAGAAACTTCACCCGGATGGGAAGTTTTGAACCATTGTATATGGGTCCATACAGCATTGTGGACAAGGCAAGTCCCATGGTGTATGCCATCAAGATGCCCCGCCGCACAAAGTGGTTCCACATTAATCAGTGCAAGCTGTTTAAGGTGGAGAGCGGAGAACGGTCAGCAAGTGTTAACCGCATTAAGGCTAGAGAGCAGCCGCCTGCAGCTGTGGATGACTCACAGACCGCAAAGGTGGGGACAGTGAGTTGTGTGACTGGAGAGGCCCTCCCGCCAATTAAGTGGAATTCAGGTACACCCCCAGTAGCTGGAGCCTTAAGGAGGTCTCCTCGCGCACCACAGCCTAAACTACCTGGTCACCTGAGTGTCATTTTAGAGTACGGTCCAGTCCCAGGAGAACCCTTAGCAGGAAGGGAAAACCAAAGGTTAGGGACAAGTCTAGGGATACGGATCCCCAGCCTACAGCCTCCAAAGGTTAGGGACTCACAGGAGAGGTAGTGTTGGGCAAGGAGAGAGAGAAGTGTCCCCAGCCTGTGGCGTCAGGCTGTGGGGAACCCATAGGACAGGATAGGGATTCGGCAGCCACAATGAAGTGGGTAGTGTGTTGCAGCACCGGAGGACACACTACCCTGGTTAACTGGGAGTCAGGAAAACTCCCAGTTGTTTTAAGAAGGACTCTCCGAGTCCGGTGGCACAGGTCACCTTACGCCCAGGCGTACAAGCTGCCCAGATTCCATAAAAGGTACAGGCCAATCAGGAATTAGCCTGGCCATCCGGAGATGGGCAGCGAATGTATATAGCTTATCTGAAGTATTTTAACTGTTTTTACAGTTTGAATGTTGGGATTTTTAGTGGTTTAATTTTGGTTTAGGATAAGTTTAAGTTTTTGAATTTTGATAACTGTCAGGCCAGAGAACCTTCGGGACATGGCTATTTTGTTTGTGTGTCCCTACAGAGAGGAAATCAGGATGAGGAAGGTTCTGCTCCTGCTCGCCCTGGTAGGGGTGAGCATCAGTGATCGAGGAGACATGGAGAACTCCCATATCTATGGGTGTTCAGGAGCGAGAGCACCGATCGTTACTGCAGGGGATGGCGAACGGGGTATGGAGGAGCTCGCCACTTACTTCCATGAGGGAAGGTGGCCAGGGTGGTTGGGGTCCAATTCAACCCAGTACTCCAGCCAGACCGGGTTCACGTACGGGGAGGCCTCCCTCCCGTGCCCCAGGGTACAGGTCGTTGCTACAAGGGTCTGTGTCACCGTGGGGAAACGTGTATGTTTGACATGCAAGGGACAGATTCCTTTGGATAGGTGGTGGTGGCTCAGAAAGCTGAGCAAGGATATAGGAAACCCCGCAGTCGATTGGGAACGATTGGGGAACAATACCCATCGGATGATTACAGGGACCCGAGGGGGATTGAGTGTGTGCTGGGACAAGTGATGGGAACCGGATCAGGGGCTTTACGTCTGTATGTGGGGGTCAGAGAAGGTCTGCCCCACAGGCGTATCCATCATTTTCCACCGGCAATGGCAAGATGCCGGGGAGGGGGTGGAGTGGGATTCCAGCCTGCATGCATGCGCGGTCCCACACTCCCCGATCCCAGTGAATGCCACTGAACTTGTGACCCGCCCCCGAAAGCCCCTGCCCACAACATCATGGACTATAGTCCAGTGGTGTCCTACCACCACCAAGGGACCAGGGAATGGTTTAGTCCTAGTACCAACAGATAAGCTGCTGTACCAGGGGGCCTCAGTGATCCTGAACCTGACCGAGGTGCACTTACCTGAGTGGTGCCCTAAAGGGACAGAATAGTTGTACCAAGCCCTGTTGAAGGAAATGTTTAGAAAATTTTATGAGTTCGACTTTGCCAATGTGGACAATGCGAAGCTGTACTGTTTACATCCTGAACATAATATGGGTGCAGGGAGACAAAGAAGGGGGGCCTGGAATTATATTTTTACAGCTTATAGTACAGGATCCTCAGTGCTAAACAGCCTAGATGATATAGAGCTGCAAACTCAGATAAATGGTTTAAAGACCCAGTTAAGAAAACTCCTAACAGAGGAGAACACAGAGGTGGGCTCAGAGCTGCATGAGGACCAGGCCATGATGGTCCATTTAAAGCAGATAATAGCTGAGCTGGAGAGACATGCCAAAACAGTAAATGCACTTATACGGGAGGACAGGAATGCTTCAGATCAAGCTGCACAGAATGAGGTGTGCGTGCTATACGGGGCATGGTTGCTGGGTGAGGGCCGCAGCAACCTGGAGGATTTAAAACAAGGTTTAGTCCCCTCCTGGATTAGCAACAAGCACCTCGCAGCCCTCCACCCATTTAGTAATTCGCTGAGCCCGTGTCAACTCCGTCTAGCTTCTGAAGCCTACCCTGTCCCAGTGGATTGTGGACGTTCCAATCACACTATCATAGGGATAGTAGTGAGGATGCCGGTCATGGGTGGAACAGCCCGACCCGCACCAGTATACAGGGTGGAGAACATTGGGATCATTCAAGGGGGTGCACACGTCCGTTTTGCAGAGGTCCCACCTTATGTCATAAAGTGGGAGTATGCTATGACAGGTACAGAACTCTCCGGGTGTTGGAGCCGGGGAGCACACATAATCCTGTGTCCCCAGCACTTGAATGCCTATTTGAGACCACAGTGCGGGATTAAAGCTGCTGATGCACGACCTGTGAACTGTACCATGGAGGTAATGGCAAAGGACCATGTTTCCCCTCAGGTAGCATTCATAGGGGGTGGGACATATTGTGTCACCACAAGTGCGCCCCACTACCGGCATGGACAGTACATCTGGTGTCCGGTGAGTGAGAGCAGTTTTTGTTTTAAACCTGAGGCAGAAGTTCAAGTGGCCCAGGAACGGATTGTACCCATCCCTGAACCCTCGACTGTTCACCTCACTGTCAAGGAAAATATCACCAACCTGCAAAGTTGCATAACACATTTTGGCTATGAGATTCCCCCTCTACCAGAACATCTTACCGCCCTATTAAAAGCAGTGGTCATCTCACAGACACATTTCTATACATTAGAGCAGAAAACAGTCGAGATAGGGGCCAAAATATTGGATACTGTGGTTCCACCCTGGTGGGACATTTTTGAAAATATAGAAGTCCCCTCTTGGGTTAGGCTGGCTTCGCAAATTTTAGTGGTTTGCCAGCTGGGAATAGTTTTCTATCTGTTGTGTGCGAAGTGCAAAGGAAGGGACCAAATGCTTCACTCTCAGCATGAGGGAGCATGGGACAAATACAAAAATAAATGCTATGCCCAGGTATAAAAATAACCGTGAACGTGACTAAATATAAAGTTGGATGAGTGTGTGTGTCAATTTATTTTTCCTGTGTGTGTTTTCCAAGTGGTGCAGGGGTGTTGGAACCCCTCCGTGCTTGGATGTGAATGTAATAAAAAGTATTGTACTTTGTGTATTTTTTGATAAACACTACACCTAAAGGGAAATGGCGAGTGTTTTGTTGTGTTTATCATTAGTTTAGGTAATACAGGGGAAGGTTGGCTCCCGAGGATCAGAAATTTTGCTCACCTGCATGATATTATAGTGTTATAAAGTATCACGGGGGGTGTGTAAGGTTCGAAAATTTCTGCACAACCCCAGCACAGAAGGAAAGTCATTTTTAAAATGATTTTGGAACATCACAGACGAAATCTGTAAAAGGGATAAAAGTGTGGTTGGGCCAAACAGAAGAATTTCAAAGAGTTAAATTACACATTTTTCCAAGTGTAAGAAAGAAGAGATTTTGGACTGTTTTAAGGAGTTATTGGGCCAAAGGGATTTAAAATAAAAATCCCAGGAAGATTTTTGGCTAGTTTAAAAGACATGTTCAGGCTTGCAAAAGGCTGGAACAAAGGAGAGGTGGGGTGGGCCCCCGAGTTTGGATATTGGACTGTCTAAGGAATGTCCAGGGCCGCCCCAGTTTTACATAAGGACAATGAAGCCTGTTTTCTCGCCGAGAATTCGCAGAGCCAGGTATTGAATAAAAAGGACATGTCCCCAGCAATACAAAGGAAGGAACATTAGACCTATAGGTTACAACAAGCAAACCACAGTCCAATACCAATTAAAGAGATTGACAAACATTTTGCATTTTTCAACTGGTTTAAAGGTAATCCCAAAACCAGTTAAAGGCCGATTAAGTTTAGATGAGCCATCCCCTAAACTCATTAAGTTTGGATGGGCCATCCCCGAAGCTCATTAAAGTTTTGAAACACATTAAAAATAATGAGCCCGCCAAATTTAACAAAGAAAGCTGAGATTTGGCGGTCAGATAAGCCAGGCCCCAAATTAGTATAATTGAGGCCTGCCTTTTCAGTTCAACAGTACAGTTCAAGGGACAAGAGACAGTACAGACAGCAGAGACAGTGAGACAGTTCAAACGGACAGCCAGTTCGAGTTAAGGTTCAGCCAACCAGCTCAAGAGAGAGATCATCACCAGAGACTCGAAGGAAGAAAAAAGAAACAGAGATCGCGGCAACCTACCAAAACCAACAACCGCCAATATTACCACCAACCAGGTAATATTGGGCCACCGCGACCAACAAGAAACCAACCGCTGAAAAACTCACGAAGCAAAGACTTGTTTCCACTCTACAGGCTAGTCTGACTTGCCCCTGGGTAAGATTTGGACACAAAAGACCCTAAAACTAGCCCTAACCAAAGAAAATTGCATACTTACCCGATAGATCCAACAGCGCGACTAACCGCATCTGCGGACAAACCCAAACGCAGGTGCAGTCTTCTACCACATCTGAGGTATGGCAGGCCCCAACCGCCACAACTAAAGAGAACCCCAAAATTGCGAACCTCTACATCTGTCAAGAAAGTCTTTTTGGTGAGCATTTCCTGGTACTCTGGATTCCAGCCTAGCTGTTAATATTGGGTGGCCCAATATTACCTGGGTTGGGAGGGTAAGGGTTTTTGTGTATTGTAATTCTCCCTCGCTTATTCCGAGTGTTCCCCACCCTTTTAAAGTATAAGTTATATTGTATTGTATATTTTCCTGTCTCAAAATAAAGATCTGAATTCTTTTGACTAACCCAGGTGTCTGTTGCAAGTTTATTACGACCCCCAAATAAGTCCAAATTCTAGAACAAAAGGGAGTGGGAGCGATTTGAACCACTCAAAGGAGTCAGAGGTGAAGCTGACAAACAACACACACCACCACCCCTTACCGCCTTCCTTAGAACTAATTTATAACTGTGCTGTTTCATCCTTTTCAAGCTCATTTTACACATCTTGAGATCTTAACTTGAAGAGATAATTACTAGTCCTAGCCCTTTTCGGGCTAGCCTGGATGACACATATTCCCCAGATGTTCACCTTCAACTAAAATTAGAGAGAGCCGAATCCTATAAGACATTTAATTGGGTCTAAAGGTCCAGACTAACTCTCCCTAAAGGAAAGGAATGACTTGAGGATGTTACCATCCTCCAGATACCACTTTTAATAAGTTTAACTAGACTGTAACCTTCTGGATATTATCAGGGTCCGGAATACTCCCCCAGAATTCTGTAACTCCTCACCAAAGAGTGTAAAGAGATTGAGTTTGCGAGTTTGATACAGAAGTACTCTGTGAGACAATTCTAAAAACATATAGATTTATTAAAGAACCAACATGTCGTTAACAGCTGGTGAGTCAATCGCAATTTTAACAGTTCACAATATAAATAGCTTACAATTCTTATTCTCAGAGATGCTTATTCTCAAATCTTAACTTCGTTATATTTTTACATTTCTTACTTATTTCTAATCCATGATATCCACCAAAATCAAATAAAATTACTTTTTTGATCCCCGAGACTCAAAGAGTTAAAAACTTACAGAGCCTGCCTCTGAAGAGTGAGAGAATTGTAAGATTTGCAAAATTTGAACATTGTCCTATAAGGGTCTATTGGCAGAAAAGGCCTTGGTTTTAAAGACTGTTTTAAAAGAAGCCCAGAAAAAGGGGCATACAAAATGGCTGCCAGACCCTGTGACCAGCTTTTGGGACACTTTAAAATGGTTCCTGCAGTCCCCAGACAGCTTTTGTGGATTCAGCCCACAGTAGGTTCTGGAAGGCAGTTTCAGGGAAAACAAAACCAGACAGAACCCCATACATATAGATTGGATGCAGATCTGATCAGATCGGCCTGTAGATAAAGGCCAAGACAAAGGGAAACAGTTTCATATTCATAGGCGAAACATCAAGAACCATTTAAGACATCAGAAGGACATTAAAGACAATACAGGGTCGTTCCAGACCAGAGATGGCAGTTACCGGCCATCCCGAAGATACTTTAAAAAGAAAGACTACCCCACTGTGCTACAAACCCGCCAAAAGTTAAATAAAGACTAACCTTGATTTTGGCGGGAGATAAGGGCCTCTTTGAGAAGTATAACTGGAGTCCCGGGGTAGCCATCGGTAGCTTTTGCAGCTTTGGTAGCTTTTGCAGCTTTGGTAGTTTTTGGCAGCTTTTGCAGCTTTTTGGAGCTTGGCGTAGCGGGAGGGTAGCGTAGCGTGGCACAGCTTGGCTTAGCTAGCTTGGCTTTTCGAGAGCCGTGGAGGAACGTCGATCCGGAGACCAGTCAAGAAGGTGATTCGAGTCTGCGTCCAGCCCCAGGTAACCATCGGGAGATCATCGACAAACCCCGGGCCATTGACGAGACAAAGGACAGTAGCCCTCCAGAAGAAACCTACATGAAAATGGTAAAACAGCTGTGCTCTGCGAAGAAACCTATATGACACTAGTCAAACAGTTGGTCTCCGTCCACGCCGACATCCAGGCCTGCTAGCATCCAGCCTGTCCGTGACCTTCACCTCGAGGGAGAAGAAAGAGTGTCACAGCCCGCAGCGTTCACCACGTGGAGACAGGACGCCTGAGAGGATCAAAACGCAGACCTTTCAAAATCGTATACTTTCTAATTGGATTGGTGAGCATGTTTCTGGCCCCTCATAATCTAATCTAGCTAGGCTTAGGGGGTGGGCATTTTGGGTACAATTTAACAATGAGTTGTTGTCCCTCGATGTTCCGTGTGTTTCCCTATTTCAGGATGAACCTTGTAAAACATAATATGCCTGTAGATATGTTGGTTAGTATTGTATTATGATTTGTTTTTCCCTCCCATGTACCTTATTGGCTTACATTCAATATTTGTTTCTTTGTGCAGTAACATTTCATTTAGTTTCATTAAATTTTGGTCTATAGAGTATTCTGTACATTGTAGTTCCTGCCTCAACATCCAGTGTATAGAACCTAAGGGAAGAGTGGGTCGAACCACTTAAGGTTTTACTGTGCAAGAGAGAGAGGCCTCTAGAGAGAGAAACCTCTGCGATCGAAAATCCCTTACAGAAAATGGCGACTGCGGCAGGACATTTGCAGCAGGATTGCAATGTATTAGACCCAGGTTTAAATGGACGAAATGTTATGGATGAGAGGATAGCGGATTATGTTATTGGCAAGGTAAATCTCACTAAGCAGTGGATTTCCGATCTCTTACTGGATGGGCGTCCGGTAGACGCAGCCATCAGGTGGACAAAGAGCAAACAACATAAGAAGTCAGTCGAGAAGGCAGTGTGGCTGATGTGCTACAAAAGACAAGTCCAGATTTTGGACAAAGTCGTTGCAGCGCAGGCAGCCAAGATCAAAACCCAGGCTTCAGAGATAGAGGAAAAGGCCATGGGTGGGGAAAAGCTCATTGCAGCGCTTCATGCGCTGAATCAGGAACGCCAAACGGTAGCCAGCCAACATCAGGCTAAAATAGAGTACCTGGAATGTCAGGTTACTGAGGCAATGTTACACGAATCGAGAGTACGGGTGAAAAGCGCCCGCCTCGCACAACAGCTAAGAGTGCAGGAGGAGAGAGTAGTAGAGGTCAAGGCAGCTTACAAGCTGGCCATTGAGAATGGGTTTGAGGGCGCAGACCACGGCCCCTGCCAGAAGGCGTTAGAAGACCTAAGAACGGCCCTGGCGAAGGCAAAGGGCATGGTGTGCCTCGTAAGCCCAAAAGCGAGTCAAATAGACTTCTTGAAGGAATCCAAAAGACCGATTCCACACGAAGCAGTTGTGGCACCAGCCATTGAACCCTCAGCACCGCCGAGCTATAGTGAGGTTTGGCCCAAAGGGGGGGGGTGGTAGAAGGGGAGGAAGCCGAAGTAGAACCGGAGGAGGAACAACCCCTGGTAGTGAAGCCGGAGCCGGCACCAATGTGTCCTACTCGGCACCAGAGGTACGGTCCCGTCAACGCGAATGGCATGGACGGACCCCTCCTGAACCAGATTGTGTTGCCCCACGGTGCCCAACAACTCAGAGCGATGGTGAGCCACCTCCCAAAACTCACCGAGAAGGGAGATCCCTCAGTCCATTTCAGGGAGATAGAGGAGACCGCCGCCGTCAATGATTGTGATGATCCTGAACAGGCGAAGCTGTTGCTATTCTCCCTGGATAGCACAATCCTTCAGTGCCTCTCGGACGGGAGTAAGAGGGGACGGAAAGGGTATGTGGAACTTAGGGGCGAGGTCCTGGAGGTTATGGGGGTTGACGACGGCAATCTATTCCTCCGTGTGGAAGGGACTGTGCAGCGAACTGGAGAACCCCCACGGGTTTTCGCAGAAAGGCTGTGGCCAGTGTATCAGCGCAGCTGTCCAGGCATGCCTGAGCGGGTCGCAATGAACGGTGTTCAGTGGGTTCATTGGCTCCGCTGCCTGGTTGCCAAAAGCTTACCACAGATGCAGGCCCAAGCCAAATCTTGGTTTGACCCCCAAGGTCCCGGTACCACAGAGGAGACAGTGCTCCGACAGCTCACCATTGCATACAAGAATTGCAGGTGTCAGGAGGCACCGCCCTCTAAGGGAAAAGTGCATGAGGCAAAACCCACAGCCCCAAGCAAAAAGGAGTGGCAGCAGGAGGGGAATCGCCCTCCCCAAGCCAAGCTCAATTGCTACGGGTGTGGGAAGGATGGACATTGGCGCAGGGACTGTAAAAATCCGTGGAAGGATAATCAGGGAAGATCTCCCACAGCCCAAGCCCAAGCCCAGACCACCGCCCCAGAAAAGGGAACCGGGGCAGCTATGGATCCCGCTGCGATAGAGTCAATTTTAGAGACAATGCGGTCTATTATGATCTCGCAGGGGAGGGTAGCAGCCACCACCGGTCCTGTCGTTCTCACAAACCCGACTGTTTCACCCCAATGACTAGAGCCAGCGCAGCCCGTTTACCTATGTCCGTTGCGATATGATTTATGGAGACTGATGTAAGAAAAAGGAGTCTTACCATCAAGTAACTTTAAAGTAAGCTTTAAGTAACTTAGAAACACACTATATACAAGAGAGGTCTTTACCATGCCTCTGGTAGAAGCCTCTTACAATACTGAACAGACCAGTATTTATACCAGTCCAACAGGAAGTGACATATGACAGGAAGTGAGGTATGTACACAGTTCATAGTTCATAGTTCACAGTTCACAGGAAGTGATGACATAACTTCCCGGAAGTTATTATTATTATCACATTCTTCCCTCCTGCAGGATTAGGAGGCTGTGGTCTACCTTTTGGTCCGCAGCCGCCGAATAAGGAAGAGTCGCACCCGTTTGGATTCCCGTCGTAGAGGGTCGCTGGTCCGCTTACATGCGGTTGGCCATTGGTCAGAGTCTGTGTGGCCTGGATTGCCCTGTGAAGGGTTGGGGAGATCATGGCTTCGAGTACGAGCCCCAACAGGTTCAAAGTCGGACTGCCTCTGTTCAGAGGGAGGTGCAGAGCTGGTCTGTGGTGGATCAGTACTTTCATGCGCGGTACTGGGAGGGTCGCAACCTTGAGTACGGGGTTCTACCGGCCCCAAGCTAGTTGGTGTCCGATCAGGATCCTGGAGAGGGGTACCCGGTAGGTCCCAAGAGTTTCCTGGAGAAATGCCATCACCCGATGTCCCACTAGGTCCTGGTGGGCAGGGAGCCAGATCCCGTAATGATACGGTAGATTCTCGGCCTTCGGAATACCGTATGTTTGCATAGGTGGGGTTGGCATCGGTTAGTTCGACCTCGTCTACGAGAGGGTCATTTTTAGACGTCCGAACGTATCTTCGGAGTAATACAGGTCCAGGAGTAGTTAGCCATGACGGGAGTGATGTCCCATGAGATGAGCGACGCTGGAATCCAAAGAACCGCTCATGAGGTGTAGTATTTGTGGCTGTAGAAAGCAGGGACCGTATAGAGTGCAATGCATCCGGAAGCACTGTTTCCCATTGCTGGTCTGGTAGGCCCCGAGATCTTAAAGCGAGACGTACGGAATTCCAGATGATACCGTTATACCTCTCTACCTGCCCATTTCCGATGGGATGGTATGGTGTTGTTTTGCTTGTAGCAATTCCCCGTTCTGAGAGGTAGTCCTTGAGTTCCCTTGACATAAAGGATGGACCCCGATCTGAGTGAATATAAGCCGGCATGCCACAGAGAGAAAATACCTGCTCAAGGCAGCAGATTACTGTGGACGCCAGCATATTGGAGCAGGGGAAGGCAAACGGAAAACGTGAATATTCGTCGATCATGGTGAGCAAATATGTGTTCCGAGTTGAAGAGGGCACTGGGCCCTTAAAATCGATGCTAAGTCGTTGCATCGGTTGGGTTGCATGTATGAGTATACCATCTGAGGGGCGGAAGAACTGAGGTTTTAATTCCGCACAAAGCCGGCATTCTGAGCATATTTTCTTTACATCTCCAGTGGAAAAAGGGAGATTCCGTGATCGTACGAAATGTAGCATGCGCGTAACGCCAGGATGACACAATCCATTGTGGACATCCATGAGAGTAGAGGATGACATAGTGGAGCAGAATGCCCGTGTGAGGGTGTCCGGGGCCACATTCTCCTTGCCAGGCCGATAGAGAATGGTATAACCAAAAGAGGCCAGTTCCATCCTCCAAAGTTGTATTTTATAATTCTTAATTTTGGTTCGTTTCCGATTATCGAGCATGAAGGCGACTGATCGTTGGTCCATGATCAATGTAAAGTGCTGGCGAGCTAGAAAATGGTTCCACTTCCGTACTGCCTCTATGATGGCTGTGGCTTCTTTCTCAACCGGAGGATAATGTAGCTCGGCACCTTGTAAGGTCCTGGACATAAATGCTACAGGACAACCTTCCTGATTCAGAGTAGGCGAGATCGCCACCTCCGAGGCATCACATTCAACCACGAAAGGGAGATTCTCATCGATGGAGTGAAGAGCCGCTTTCTCCAACTGTTTTTTGAGAAGGCTAAAGGCTGCAACAGCCGCTGTTCCCAGTGGAAATGATCTAGCATGCAGCAAGGGTTGGATTTTGTCCGAAAAATGAGGAATCCATTTAGCGTAGTATGCAAACAGACCGAGAGCCCGACGTAAAGAAGCCGGATTCTTAGGTGACGGGAGCTCTTGGAGCGGGCGAAGTCTTTCTGGGTCTGGCTTAATGATACCATTGCCTACGCAGTAGCCAATGATGTTGATGGTCGGTTGCGACTCAACAGATTTGGATTCATTCAGGGTCAAATTACGGCGATGGAGGGCATCCCGAAATTTTTGGAGGTTGGCGTCGTGTTCCTGTTGATCGTGACCTGCAATGGTAATGTTATCAAGATAGGGAAAAGTGTCCCTTAGGTTTTCCTGCTTAACCAGGCCATCCATTGCCCGTTGGAAGACAGCCACTCCATTAGTAACCCCGAATGGGAGGCGATGAAATTGGTACAGCCGTCCATTAGCCTCAAAGGCCGTGTACTGCTTATCTGAGACCTTCAAGGGTACCTGATGATAGGCACTTTTTAAATCGTAATTTGAGAACACTTTGTATTCGGCCAGTTTATTAACCATATCATCAATGCGTGGCAATGGGTAGGCGTCCAAGTCGGTATATTGATTGATGGTTTGCGAATAATCGATGCATAGTCGCTGTTTGTGAGGTTTTAGAGGGTTCTTGACAATGACGACTTGAGCCCGCCAGGGCGACGAATATGGTTCGATGATATCCTCTGCTAGAAGTCGAGAGATCTCAGCCGCAATAAAAGATTGGTCTTCCTGATTAAAGCACCGCGATTTCGTTATTATTGGTTTGCATTGAGGCGGAATACTGGCAAATAATGAGGGTTCATCAAGTGAAGCTGCTGACAATGCACAAAACGGTAATTTAGACGGTATATTAGAAATAGTAAGTCCGGGTTTGGATCCACCAAACTCAATGGTGAGTTTCTTATGCTGTTTTTGGAAGTCCAGCCCTAAGAGGAGATCACTACATAAGTCCTTGAGCACCGAAAGTCGGGTGGAGGGATACACACGACCATGAAGTGTCATATCAACAACACAAAAGCCGGAGATTCTGGTATTAAGTGATGACTGAGCCATCGCAATTGCCTGGTCCGATGGGAAGACATGTAGTTTCAATTTCGCAACAATCTGTTCCTTAATGAAACTATCAGTACTTCCTGAGTCAATTAAGGCATCTAAGGTATGCCCTTTAATTGAAATTTTTGTGGCTGCATGAGACAGGTTCTGTGGGCAAGCAGCTGTAATTGGTGTCGTTGCACAGAGAGTGGCTAAAACTCTCGGTGTGCTTCTTCGGGAGAGAGCTCGAGAGGAAGCTTGATAGGTCCTAGCTGGAGCATCTTGATAGGCCCTAATTGGGGCAGTTTGGTAGGCCTTAGCTGGATTGGCCCTCGTAGAGGCCCTTGATAGGCAAACTTTAGCAAAGTGTCCTTTTTCCTTGCAATAACTGCAGATTGCATTGCGAGCAGGGCAGGTTTTCCTAGGGTGAAAAGCATCTCCACAAAAGAAGCACTCCTTCCTAGATTGCCAAGAGGCTGCTAAAGTGGGGTCATCCTCCTCTTCTTCATCAGAATTATCAGAATTAGATTCCCCCATGATAGGGTTCACCTGAGACTGCTTGAATTGTCTGGTTGCAGCTACAGCAGCAGATCGAGATCTGGGCAGCTGATAGAGGTCTGCATTTCTCTTTGCCAAATCCAGAGAACAAGCTAGGTCAAAAGCTTTTTGTAGCTCAAGTGTTTTACTTTCTAGTAGACGCTGGCGTATAAATGGAGAGGCAATCCCGCAGATGAAAGCATCACGAATCATTTCATTGCGGTACAGCTCAGCTGAGGCTGCCTGAAAGTTACAATCTATGCTGAGCCTGCGAAGTTCTTGCAGGAATTCGTCAATTGATTCCCCTGGCCCTTGTTGGGCTGTGGCCAGTAGATGTCTAGCATAGACCTCATTTGGGGTCTTGGCATACAGTTTCTTAAGTGCCCGAATCACCTCATCATAATTATCCCATTCATCAACATATTCGAACACTTTTGGGGTCACATAATTGATAAGTATCCTTAATCTAGCAGGAGCATCCGCTTCACATTCATCCAGAAAATTCTCAAAAGTACGGTACCAATGCTTGCATACCCTGCCAGCTGCTGGTGTATTCGGGTCCAAGTCCAGACGAATAGGTCTAAGGATTCTCTCCATGATGGGTGGTTCCCTGGATCCTTAACTCCGAGTTTGTCCGAAGGTCTAGTATTTGTGAGTGTAAATACTAAGTTACTTAAATTGATGTAAGAAAAAGGAGTCTTACCATCAAGTAACTTTAAAGTAAGCTTTAAGTAACTTATAAACACACTATATACAAGAGAGGTCTTTACCATGCCTCTGGTAGAAGCCTCTTACAATACTGAACAGACCAGTATTTATACCAGTCCAACAGGAAGTGACATATGACAGGAAGTGAGGTATGTACACAGTTCATAGTTCATAGTTCACAGTTCACAGGAAGTGATGACATAACTTCCCGGAAGTTATTATTATTATCACAGAGACGGCCCCTCGTGGAGATGGAAGTAGAGCGGAACGGGGGAGTGTGGTGATTATTCCTTGATTAGTAAAAGTATTATGATTCGTTGTTTGTTAACTGCCTTGGGATATGTGTTGTAATCTCATTGGTAGTTGATGATCACATGATGTGTTGTGGCTACCTTATATTCAGTCCTTTTCTAGCCTTAGTTGGGACTGGATGTAGAAAGATATGCTGCTAATTTTAAAGTTAATAAAGCCTAACTTTGGAAGGCAAATCTATTCTTTATTTCAGGGACCTATCTGTTGGATACGGGGGCATCGTGCACCGTGATCCACACAGCTAACCCTACCACCTCACCTCTGTCCACCGGGGTTCCATATATTCTGTCGGGCTTCACAGGTAAAGAACAGGCTGGCGCATTCTCCATCCCTCTCTCCATTCATTTAGGACCACTCCGCACCACGTGGAAGTGTATACTGATGAAGTGGGAGGTGGAGGGTGGAAAAGGGATCCTTGGGTCCGATTTCTTAGTGGAACACGGGATTCTCGTGGATCTTAGAAATCACTGTCTCTGGGGAGCGAGCATGGGCAAGAGAGGCGAGGTAGTCATCATCCCAGAAAAGGAAGGGAAAGGGACCCTATGCACCGTGAAGCCAAAAGAGGGCTACGACCTCAAGCTCATGGTAGCAAGTGTCCCACAGGATCTGCAGGCATTCGTGTCGGACCACCTGACTACGTTTGCCACTCACAAACACGATTGCGGGAGGGTCACCGGGTTTGAGGTCAGAGTAGACGGGGACCCCATGGCCCGACCCCAAAAACAGTACAACTTCCCCAGGGAAGCGGAGCCCGAAATGGAGACAGCAATGTCTTCACTGGTGCAGCAGGGCATGTTGAGGCCGATAGCCACCCATGTAAACTCTCCTTTGTGGCCGGTGAAGAAGCCGGACAATTCATGGAGAGCCACGGTGGACTACAGAGTCCTCAACAGTAACATCCCAGCCTGCACGCCGACGGTAGCAGCAGTTGCTGAACCGATAGGGTGTATTCCAGCATCCATGACCACGTTCACGGTGCTGGATATTTCCAACGGGTTTTGGTCCATCCCTTTAAGGAGGGAGGATCAGTACAAGTTTGCCTTTCCTTTTAAAGGGCAACAGTACACCTGGAACTGCTTGCCACAGGGTTTCCATAACAGCCCCAGCATTTTCCATCAATGTATGGCAGGAAGCTTAAAGGAGTTCAGCCAGCCCCATCAGCTAGTGCAGTATGTGGATGACCTGCTCCTGTTCACTGATTCCAGGGAGGAACACGGTCCACTATTGGCTGAGCTATTGGAGCTGTTAGGCAGAAAGGGTTTCAAGGTGAACCTGAAGAAGGCACGGATCGGCCAGCAGGAAGTAAAATTCCTGGGCCTGACCATCCACGCTGGAGAGAGAGCCATAGACAAGGCTAGACGGGAATCGGTGCAAGGCCCACCGGTCCCCACCACCGTAGCCCAGAAGTGGGAAGTAGGAGACAAGGTCATGGTAGGAAACTCTGCCTGAGTGAGGAGTTTAGACCCACTGTACATGGGGCCCTACAGTATTGTAGACAAAGCCAGCCCCATGGTTTACGCAGTGAAGTTGCCCCGGCGCACTAAATGGTTTCACGTAAATCAGTGCAAACTATTTAAGCCAGGTGCAAAAGAAACAACAACCGAAGCCAGGTCTGAGGGTAAAAATCCTCAGCCTGAGGCGTGCAAAGAGTCACAGACCACACAGGCTGGAACCGCAGCCTGCTTGAGGGGAGGAGCTATCCCGTCCACCTGGGAGGTTTCCCCATTGGCCTGGGACTCGGACGGGGAAGAGCCCGAACAGCTAGGCCCCGCCCTCGACACGATTCTGGAGGAGGTGGAGTCGGAGGACGGAGGTCCCGCCCTCGACTCAAGCTTAGGGGAGGTAGAACTTGGGGGCGGAGATTCTCCACCTGTAGGGACAGGTAGGGAGGAGTCGTCTGCCACAGGCCCAAATCCCAAAGGGGCGGAGTCTGAGGGAAGGGAGCCGAAGCCGACAGACGTGGTGAAGCCACGGGCTGTGAGGGCTAAAGTCCCAACCAAAGGTCCACTCGCTAAGGGAGCCTCGCCTGGAGTACCCCCTCGCAGGTCGTCTGACCCGAGCACAGTTAGGGGGGAGCCCGAACAGCTGGATCCCCGCCCTTGACACAATTCTGGAGGAGGTGGAGTCGGAGGACGGAGGTCCCGCCCTCGACTCAAGCGTAGGGGAGGTAGAGCTTGGGGCGGAGATTCTCCACCTGTAGGGACAGGTAGGGAGGAGTCGTCCGCCACAGACCCAAATCTCAAAGGGGCAAAGCCTGAGGGAAGGGAGCCGAAGCCGGCAGTCGTGGTGGAGCCACGGGCTGTGAGGGCTAAAGTCCCAACCACAAGTCCATTCACTAAGGGAGCCTCGCCCAAGGCACCCCCTCGCAGGTCATCTCGAACGCCTCAGCCAGTAAAGCCCTGGCCCGATTCCCCCTACTTCAGCAGACACCGACTTGGGAAATCCCTAGAAAGACGCAGTCCCCAATTGGCAGCAAAAGGCTGCAGGGGACTCAAGCTACAGGTCAGTGTGGCCCTGCCACAGGGAGCGGTGAGCTGCAGTCCGAACAGGGATTAGGTAGGCCGTCTGGGGATGGGCGGCGCTGTACATAAGTTTGGTTAAGTTAAGTTTGGTTGAGTATAAGGTGTGTAAATTTTTAAGGTGATGGGTGTCATAAGGAATAGTTTTAGAATCTGCCCAGCATGTGTGTTTGATTTGGATCGAGGTCGAAAGACCCGATCATGCCTTCACCTAGGCCAGAATCTCTCGGGAGCCTGGCTGTATCATTTAATCTGTTGCAGGAACCAAAGGTACTATGGAAAGGATTCTCATCGTGTTCGCGGTGATCGGGTGCAGCTTGTCCTATCGGGGCTACACCAAGGACTCCACCGTATATGGATGTTCCAGGGACACAGCCCCCATCGCGACTGATGGGACAGGAGTACAGGACGTTGAAGAAACAGCTACCTACTTCCACGAAGGGAGGTGGCCAGGATGGCTGGGGTTGAACTCTACGGAATACTCCAGCCAGTCCGGATTTGCATACAGAGAGACTTCTCTAATGTGTCCCAGGGTGAGGATCATCGCGCCCAGAGTCAGCGTCACCGTCGGAAGGAAGATTTGTTTGGTGTGCCATGGACCTGTTCCTTTGGACAGATGGTGGTGGCTCAGGAAGCTGAGCAAGACCATGAAGTACTCCACGGTCGAGTGGGAGCGACTGGGTAACAATACCCATCGGACTATTACGGGGACTCATGGGGGATTGAATGTCTGTTGGGACAAATGGTGGGAACCAGATGAGGGGATTTACATCTGTATGTGGGGTTCAGAACGCGTCTGCCCCACAGACGCCTCCATCTTTTTCCAAAGACAGTGGCAGGATGCTGGGAAAGGGATGAGTTGGGACGTCAGCACACGGGCGTGCGGAGTCCCATACTCTCAGATCCCGGTGAATGCCACTGAGCTCATCACCCGCCCCCACAAGCCCCTGCCCATGATTCCGGTAGCCAAAGCCCGCAAGGAAGAGTGCCCCACCACTACCAAGGGACCCGGGAATGGATTGGTATTAGTGCCCACAGGTCAGGTGCTGTACCAAGGGGTGCACTATGCGGTGGCCTCGGAGATTTTAAACCTCACCGAGGTGCGATTGCCAGAATGGTGCCCCAAGGAAATGGAGCAATTGTACCAGGTCCTGTTAACAAACATGTTCAGACAATTTTATGAGTTCGACTTTGCCGATGTCGAAAGAGCCGGATTATACACCACACCACATGAGGTCTTGGACAGGGTAGGGAGACAAAGAAGGGGTACAGTCAATAATATTTTTACAGCCTTTAACACAGGGACTTCCATCATCAACACTCTGGATGACGTGGAGCTGCAGACCCAGATCAATGGTCTAAAAGGCCGGTTAAGAAAGATACTGACAAACGAGAATAAGGTTGTGGGTTCTGAGTTACATGAGGACCAGGCCATGACACTACACTTAAAAGAAATCATAGCTGAGCTGGAGAAACATGCTAAAACAGTAAATGCTCTCATCAGAGGGGATCGGAATGCATCAGATCAGGCTGCGCAGAAGGAAGTGTGCGTGCTGTACGGGGCGTGGTTACTGGGCGAGGGCCGCAGTAATCTGGAGGATTTAAAACAAGCTTTGGTCCCCTCCTGGATCGGAATAAGCACCTCGCAGCCCTCCACCCTTTTGAGAACGCATTAAGTCCGTGCCAGCTCAGACTGGCTTCAGAGGCCTACCCAGTCCCAGTGGACTGTGGGTGGTCTAATCACACCATTATGGGTATAGTGGTAAGAATGCCGGTTGTGGGAAAGACAGCTAAACCCGCCCCGGTATACAGGGTGGAGGACATTGGAGTCATTCAGCGGGGTGCACACATTCGCGATATAGTGGTCCCACCTTACGTCATTCGATGAGAGCATGCAATGACGGGTACCGAACTCTCGGGGTGCCGGAGCCGGGGAGCACGCATCATCCTGTGTCCCCAGCACTTGAATGCCTATTTGAAACCACAGTGCGGGTTCAGAACTGCTGGCGCGAAGCCTATAAATTGCACCATGAAGGCAATGGCACAAGGCCATGTGCCCCCACAGGTGGCATATATAGGAGGCGGGACATACTGTGTCACCACTGCAGCGCCCCACTACCAACATGGACAGCATGGCTGGTGTCTGGTCAGTGACAGCAGTTTCTGCTTCAAACCCAAGGCAGAGGTTCAAGTGGCCCAAGAGCGAATTGTCCCTATTGCTGAAACTTCCACTGTTCACCTCACTGTCAAGGAAAATTTCACTGATCTGCAATGATTCATTGCACATTTTGGCAACGTCATTCCCCCTCTCCCTGAACACCTCACCAAGATACTAAAAGCCGTTGCCGTTTCACAGAAACATTTTTACACGCTGGAGCAGAAGACATTAGAAAATAGGGGCAGACATATTACATATAGTGACCCCACAGTGGTGGGACCTGTTACATAAGAACATAAGAACATAAGAAATAGGAGCAGGAGTAGGCCAATCGGCCCCTCGAGCCTGCTCCACCATTCAATAAGATCATGGCTGATCTGATCCTAACCTCAAATCTTCTATCACTCTGCATCCACCCGAACCCATGTGATCTCCCGGGAGAGGCGAAAAACCAGATAAAGACCCAATGGCCAATTTGGGAGAAAAAAATCTGGGAAATTCCTCTCCGACCCATCTAGGCGATCGAAATTCTTCCAGGAGATCACTCTGTCCCTATATTTTCTACAGTACTTACCTTCTGTAAAGGCGATCTCCACCCCAGCCAGGAACAGGAATAAAACCATCTCCTGAAATCGAACAGAATTATAACACAGTAGGAGCAGAACAAGGCTACACGGCCCCTGGGCCCACTCCACTACCCACAGGGCCATGACCATTCTGAACCTAGACTCATGTCCAATTTCCTGCCCGCTCCCCGTAACCCTTAATTCCCTTTACTTCTAGGAAACTATCTATTTCTGTTTTAAATTTATTTAATGATGTAGCTTCCACAGCTTTCTGGGGCAGCAAATTCCACAAACCTACCACCCTCTGAGTGAAGAAGTTTCTCCTCATCTCAGTTTTGAATGAGCAGCCCCTTATTTTAAGATTATGCCCCCTAGTTCTAGTTTCACCCATCATTGGGAACATCCTCACCGCATCCACCCGATCAAGCCCCTTCACAATCTTATATGTTTCAATAAGATCGCCTCTCATTCTTCTGAACTCCAATGAGTAGAGTCCCAATCTACTCAACCTCTCCTCATATGACCACCCCCTCATCCCCGGGATTAACCGAGTGAACCTTCTTTGTACTGACTCGAGAGCAAGTATGTCTTTTCTTAAGTATGGACACCAAAACTGTATGCAGTATTCCAGGTGCGGCCTCACCAATACCTTGTACAACTGCAGCAATACCTCCCTGTTTTTATATTCCAACCCCCTAGCAATAAAAGCCAACATTCCATTGGCCTTCTTAATCACTTGCTGCACCTGCATACTAACTTTTTGAGTTTCGTGCACCAGGAGCCCCAGATCCCTTTGTACTACAGTACTTTCCAATTTCTTGCCATTAAGATAATAACTTGCTCTATGATTTTTCCTGCCAAAGTGCATAACCTCACACTTTCCAGTATTGTATTCCATCTGCCAAATCTCTGCCCACTTACTTAGCCTGTCTATGTCCCTTTGCAGGTTTTTTATGTCCTCCTCACTCACTACTTTCCATCCCATCTTTGTATCATCTGCAAACTTTGATACGTTACACTCGGTCCCCTCCTCCAAATCATTAATATAGATTGTAAAGAGTTGGGGACCCAGCACTGACCCCTGCGGAACACCACTAGTTACTGGTTGCCAATCTGAGAACGAACCATTTATCCCAACTCTCTGCTTTCTGTTAGAGAGCCAATCCTCCACCCACGCCAGAATATTACCCCCAATCCCGTGATTTTTTATCTTGAGCAATAATCTTGTGTGTGGCACCTTGTCAAATGCCTTTTGGAAGTCTAAATACACTACGTCCACTGGTTCCCCTTTATCCACCCTGTATGTTACTTCCTCAAAAAACTCAAGCAAATTTGTTAAACATGACTTCCCCTTCAGGAAACCATGCTGAGTTTGCCCTATTAAATTATGTTTATCCAAATGTCCCGTTACTGTCTCCTTAATAATGGACTCTAACATTTTACCAACCACAGATGTTAGGCTAACTGGTCTATAGTTTCCAGCCTTCTGCCTACTACCCTTTTTAAATAAGGGTGTTACATTAGCAGTTTTCCAATCTGCCGGGACCTTTGCTGAGTCCAGTGAGTTTTGGAAAATTATTACCAATGCATCAACAATCCCTACCGCTACTTCCCTCAAGACCCTAGGATGCAAGCCATCAGGTCCAGGGGATTTATCCGCCTTGAGTCCCATTATTTTACCAAGTACCACTTCCTTAGTGATTTTAATTGTATTTAGTTCCTCCCCCCCTAGAGCCCCCTGTTTGTCCAGTGTTGGGATATTCTTAGTGTCCTCTACTGTAAAGATTGATACAAAATAATTGTTCAGTGTTTTTGCCATCTCCATGTTTCCCACCATTAATTTCCCGGTCTCATCCTCTAAGGGACCAACATTTACTTTAGCCACCCTTTTTCTTTTTATATAACTATAGAAACTTTTACTGTCTGTTTTTATATTTTTTGCTAATTTACTTTCATAATCTATCTTCCCTTTCTTAATCAATCTTTTTGTTATTTTTGCTGTCTTTTAAAGACTTCCCAATCTTCCATCCTCCCACTAGATTTGGCTACCTTATATGCCCTTGTTTTTAGTCGGATACTATCCTTAATTACTTTACTTAGCCACGGATGGCTATCTTTTCTTTTACACCCTTTTTTCCTCAGTGGAATATATATTTTTTGGAAGTTGTAAAATAACTCCTTAAATGTACACCACTGGTCATGTACCGTCTTACCCTTTAACCTATTTTCCCAGTCCACTCTAATTAATTCCGCTCTCATACCTTCATAGTCTCCTTTATTCAAGCTCAGCACGCTTGTTTGAGATCCAACCTTCTCACCCTCTAATTGAATATGGAATTCAACCATGTTATGGTCACTCATTCCAAGGGGATCCTTTACTAGGACATTTTTAATTAATCCTGTCTCATTACACAGGACCAAATCTAAGGTTGCTTGCCCCCTGGTCGGTTCAGTTACATACTGCTCAAGAAACCCATCCCTAATACACTCAATGAACTCTTCCTCAAGGCTGCTCTGCCCAATTTGATTTGTCCAGTTAATATGATAATTAAAATCCCCCATAATTATAGCTGTTCCCTTATTACAAGCCTCAACTATTTCCTGATTAATACTCCGTCCAACAGAGTTGCAACTGTTCGGAGGCCTATAGACTACACCCACTAGTGTTTTTTTCCCCTTATTATTCCTTACCTCCACCCAAACTGTTTCACTATCCTGCTCCTTTGACCCAATATCATTTCTCTGTATTATAGTGATTCCTTCCTTTATTAACATAGCCACCCCACCTCCTCTCCCTTCCTGCCTGTCCTTCCTGATTGTTAAATAACCTGGTATGTTTAATTCCCAGTCATGGTCACCCTGCAGCCATGTTTCTGTAATGGCTACAAGATCATACCCATATGTCATTATTTGTGCCGTTAACTCATTCATTTTGTTACGAATGCTACGTGCATTCAGATAAAGAACTTTCAAATATGTTTTGTAACACTTAGTTCCTGTTTTTTCCCTTTTTAGTACTTTACTTTTTACTCCATACCTTCTGTCCCTTCCTGACACATTCTGTTTTTTAATTCCCCCACTGCTACCTAAGTCTATGACCTTCTCTGTTGTCATTTCTATTATTTGCTCTCTAGAAACCTCCCCCCCACTAATTAGTTTAAAGCCCTCTCTACAGCCCTAGTTATATGATTCGCCAGGACTCTAGTCCCAGCACTGGCCAAGTGGAGTCCGTCCCAACAGAACAGCTCCCTCCTGTCCCAGTACTGGTGCCAGTGTCCCAAGAAGCAAAACCCATTTCTCCCACACCAGTCTTTGAGCCACGCATTTACCTCTTTAATTCACTAATATAGAAGTCCCTTCTTGGATTAGGATAGCCTCCCACATCCTCGTAGTATGTCAGATTTTTATTGTGATTTATTTACTTTTTGTACATTGTAAGAGGGACAAACGTTTCCAGAAGTATGAGAACAGGGGAGAATGGAGGGAGCATTTTGTGCGGGTAGACGAGGAGACACCCGTTTAAATTTTGCTGCGATGTATAGAGTTAAAGTTTCCCTTCCTCCTCTATTTTTGATAGTATTCACGTGTGATTTTGTGTGTATTTTCTTTCTTTATGATTTTTATTGAAGTTTATTATGTGTGTTGTTGTTAATAAAATAATATGTATGAACCAGGTGGTGTAGGGGTATTAGGCCCCCCTCCACGCCTGGAAATGTGTGTATCAGATTTTAATTCCAATGTATTGCCATCTATAGATGCTTAATGTACACTGTGGGTTTTTCTGAAATGGGAAATGCATGTGTCATGGGGTCATAGATAGGTAAATACAGTGGATGGTTTGATTATGGAGACTCAGAAAATTTTGCTCACCCAGAATTATGATACTTCAAGCAAGTTATAGTATCATCAGGGGGGACTGTAAGATTCGCAAAATTTGAACATTGCCCTATAAGAGTCTATTGGCAGAAAAGGCCTTGGTTTTAAAGACTGTTTTAAAAGAAGCCCAGAAAAAGGGGCATAAAAAATGGCCACCAGACCCTGTGACCAGCTTTTGGGACACTTTAAAATGGTTCCTGCAGTCCCCAGACAGCTTTTGTGGATTCAGCCCACAGTAGGTTCTGGAAGGCAGTTTCAGGGAAAACGAAACCAGACAGAACCCCATACATATAGATTGGATGCAGATCCGATCAGATCGGCCTGTAGATAAAGGCCATCTATATGTTTACCCAGACAAAGGGAAACAGTTTCATATTCATAGGCGAAACATCAAGAACCATTTAAGACATCAGAAGGACATTAAAGACAATACAGGGTCGTTCCAGACCAGAGATGGCAGTTACCGGCCATCCCGAAGATACTTTAAAAAGAAAGACTACCCCGCTGTGCTACAAGCCCGCCAAAAGTTAAACAAAGACTAACCTTAATTTTGGTGGGAGATAAGGGCTTCTTTGAGAAGTATAACTGGAGTCCTGGGGTAGCCATCGGTAGCTTTTGCAGCTTTGGTAGCTTTTGCAGCTTTGGTAGTTTTTGGCAGCTTTTGCAGCTTTTTGGAGCTTGGCGTAGCGGGAGGGTAGCGTAGCGTGGCGCAGCTTGGCTTAGCTAGCTTGCCTTTTCGAGAGCCATGGAGGAACTTCGATCTGGAGACCAGTCAAGAAGGTGATTCGAGTCTGCGTCCAGCCCCGGGTAACCATCGGGAGATCATCGACAAACCCCGGGCCATTGACGAGACAAAGGACAGTAGCCCTCCAGAAGAAACCTACATGAAAATGGTAAAACAGCTGGGCTCTGTGAAGAAACTTATATGACAATAGTCAAACAGTTGGTCTCCATCCACGCTGACGTCCAGGCCTGCTAGCATCCAGCCTGTCCGTGACCTTCACCTCGAGGGAGAAGAAAGAGTGTCGCAGCCCGCAGTGTTGACCACGTGGAGACAGGACGCCTGAGAGGATCAAAACGCAGACCTTTCAAAATCTTATACTTTCTAATTGGATTGGTGAGCATGTTTCTGGCCCCTCATAATCTAATCTAGCTAGGCTTAGGGGGTGGGCATTTTGGGTACAATTTAACAATGAGTTGTTGTCCCTCGATGTTCCATGTGTTTCCCTATTTCAGGATGAACCTTGTAAAACATAATGGCCTAGAAATTCAGTATAGCCACTTTTGGGGCGGTAAAGTCGGGCGGCCGCTAAAGTTTGCGCCCGCCGCAAAGTGGAGGCCACTTCGCCGATATTCAGTAGCTTTGGCCAAGGAGTTTGCTCGAGCGCTAAAACTGGCGATGCACGGCTATCTTTAGGCGCTAAGCCGGCGGTGCAGACTGATACCGCCGAGGCCGGGCGCAGCGCAGGTGCGGTCACGTCTTGATTGACAGCAGACACCCTGGCACCGGCCAGCTCTTAAAGGGGGAAGGGTCGACTTGGTCTGCTGCCACGCCCTGGAAACTGCAGCCCTCCAGCTAGGCCTAAACACTGCTGCTGGAGAGAAATAGCACCAGGAAGGATGCAGAGGGCCCGTGAGCGAGCGCAGCACTTCTCTGCCCATGATTTAAAGGTGCTGGTTAGGGCTTTGGAGAGTGGCAAGAAGCCTGCCACCAGGGTGTACAGGAGAGCCTGGAGGGATATCGCCCAGAGGGTCCAATGCCGGAAAAAGTTTAACGACCTCACTCGGATTGTCAGGGTGAGTACCCTTTCCAGTGTCCTCCTCATTCTTGCATGTGCACCTCACATTATGGGCAAAGGGACCTCAAAGCCCTAATGGCCAGCCCTCATCCAGCAGCTATGGCACTGGCATGAACATCAATTGCACTTTCTGCACTTTACACACTGGCCAAGCTATTCCACCATGGGAGGCAGTGCATACAGCAACAGGGCACCACACTGGCCAAGCTATTCGACCATGGGAGGCAGTGCACACAACAACAGGGCACCACACTGGCCAAGCTATTCGACCATGGGAGGCAGTGCACACAACAACAGGGCACCACACTGGCCAAGCTATTCAACAATGGGAGGCAGTGCATACAGCAACAGGGCACCACGCTGGCCAAGCTATTCGACCATGGGAGGCAGTGCACACAACAACAGGCACCACACTGGCCAAGCTATTCGACCATGGGAAGCAGTGCACACAACAACAGGGCACCACACTGGCCAAGCTATTCGACCATGGGAGGCAGTGCACACAACAACAGGGCACCACACTGGCCAAGCTATTCGACCATGGGAGGCAGTGCATACAGCAACAGGGCACCACACTGGCCAAGCTATTCGACCATGGGAGGCAGTGCACGCAACAACAGGGCACCACACTGGCCAAGCTATTCGACCATGGGAGGCAGTGCACACAACAACAGGGCACCACACTGTACTTAGAGGCCGTCCTTTCTCTTGCAGGCCAAGCTGGCCCAGAATCTGAGGAGCCGGACTGTCACCGGGGGAGGCCGTCCCCAGTTCCAGCAGCTCAGTGACCTGGAGGAGCGCGTGGGTCGACTCATGGGTGGCCGGCTGATTGGCCCCATTGCATGTGGAGATGCCGACCCTGTGCTGGGCCCCAATGGTAAGGACATGACATTTTGGACCTCTCTCGTTCCCCTTGCGCTTCAGATCTACATCCTTTGCCACTGTCCGACCAATGCGCTGAATGCCACCACTCATGCCTCCCTCGCTGACGTCCTGTCCTCACTCTAAAGCTACTCTTGTGCCTTCCTGCTTTCAGCTGGTGAGGAGGAGGTCCCTGAAGCTGCCAGTGACAGTCCCTCGGAAGAGGAGGACGAGGAGGAGCAAGAGGAAGGCGGCCCCTCGGGGGAACCCTCATCCGCGCCAGGGGATGGCAATGGAGGGGACACGTCTTCCCTGGAGGAGAGGCAGGGGGAAGTGTTGCAGGGGGGTGTAGCTCCTGTGCCCAGTGGCGTCGAGCCACGCGGGAAGGGTCGGGCAGCTCGGCGGCCTTCTCCCCAGAGGGGGGAAGTGTTGCAGGGGAGTGTAGCTCCTGTGCCCAGTGGCGTCCAGCCACGCGGGAAGGGTCGGGCAGCTCGGCTGCCTTCTCCCCAGAGGGGGGAAGTGTTGCAGGGGAGTGTAGCTCCTGGGCCCAGTGGCGTCCAGCCACGCGGGAAGGGTCGGGCAGCTCGGCTGCCTTCTCCCCAGAGGGGGGAAGTTTTGCAGGGGAGTGTAGTTGCTGGGCCCAGTGGCGTCCAGCCACGCGGGAAGGGTCGGCCAGCTCGGCGGCCTTCTCCCCAGAGGGAGAGTCCGGCCTCCAGTCCGGAGACGGTCCTCGCCCAGGAGGTGCGCCTCCTCGATCAAATGTCCGCGGACTCGGATCACCCGGCACACCGAGTTCATGGGGGTTGTGGCACGGTTGCCTGAGGCCATCGAGTCCCTGGCTCATAGTGTGTCCGATTTCGGGGCCTCACAGGCCAGGGGTTTTGAACAACTCGGGGCAGCACAGGCCAGGGGTCTCGAACAATTCGGGGCAGCACAGGATGCGAGTCGGTCCGAATTGAGGGCAGCACAGGACGCGAGTCGGGCCGAATTCAGGGCAGCACAGGCAGCGAGTGGCCAGTTGATCAGTGGTGCCGTGCAGTCACTGGCTGGTCTGATGCGGGCACAGACCAGGGCAGTACGGGCACTCACTGCTGCCACACTCGCTGTGTCAGGCAGGCATCACCAGGGCACCCACCGCGCTGCAGCAGCACAGTGGTCTGGCCTTCAGCAGATTGCTGCACTTGCTGCAGTGCCAGCCCAGCCGAGTGCCAGTGTCTCAGGCAAGCAGCGAGCGCCTGGCATCAGCCAGCTTGCCCCCATTGCTGCAGCCGCCACTGCCACTCCCCCAGCGAAGCTGCCACGAGCTGCTGGAGAGACTGGTGCTGCCAGCCACAGCTGCAGCAGTCAGCAGCCGGCCCCTCGAGGGCCAGAGCTCATCTAGGCCGACCCTCAAGGGCATCTGCCGTCACGCAATGTGCCCCTCAGGAGCCTTCCCCCAGCCTTGCAGCACCCACAGGGCCCAGGTTGAGGTGGAGCAGCAGGTCGGCCAGGGGCCGGAGAAAGCTGGACAAGGACTCGCCCTCTCGGCACACAAAGTAGAGTGTGTTGCCAAATGTTTTTTTATATGGGGGTGGTTGTGTTGTCTATGGGGGGGGTTGTTTTGGTAAGGCCGAGGATGAAGGCCATTTGGATGGAAAAGTTTTGTTATTCCTCCCCAGGTTGTGGGAGTGAGTCATGTGTTTGACTGTTTTTTGGGGGTGTTGTCTGTTTTTGGGTTTCATGTGGGAAGGGCCCTGAGTTTGTTAAATAAAGCTTTATCTTTATTCAGCTTGTCCATGTGTGATGTTTGAAGTGGTTGTTGCGTTAACCGGCTGAGGGCTTGCGGAGCAGCTGCATTCATGTCCCTTCATTGCCACAAGCCATTCCCTGACAGGGGGCCTAGAAGTGTCATTCAATAAGCCGCCGACGGACGGCCCTTGGACCTTGTGGCTCCCTCCTGGGCTGGTACTCCTCCTCCTCCTCCTCATGGTCCTCCTGCTCCTCCTCCTGAGGTGGTGGTCCAACGTGAGGTGGCAGTGCCTGAGTCCTGCGGATAGCCAGGTTGTGCAGCATGCAGCAAATGACGACGAACTGGGAGACTCTATCCGGCGAATACTGCAGAGATCCGCCAGAGCGATCCAGGCAGCGGAACCGTTGCTTGAGGACGCCAATCGTTTGCTCTATGATGTTCCTTGTGGCTTGATGGCTTTCGTTGTATGCCTCCTCAGCAGGGGTCCTGGGCGCGCGGAGCGGGGTCATGAGCCATGTACACAAAGGATAGCCTTTGTCCCCGATAAGCCATCCTCTTGGGGGAGGCTGTGCCTGGAACATGTCAGCCACAGTAGTCTGGCGCAGGATAAATGCATCGTGGCTGCTGCCTGGAAAGCGGGCATTGACAGCTAGGATGCGCTGCCTGTTGTCACACACCAGCTGTACATTGAGGGAATGGTAGCCCTTCCGGTTGCGGTAATCCTCGGCATTGTCGATAGGTGCCCGCAAAGCCACATGCGTGCAGTCAATGGCGCCCTGCACCATGGGGAAGTCCGCGATCCTCGCAAATTCGACTGCACGCTGCTCCTGCCTCTCCAGGGTCATGGGGAAGGAGATGAATTGGTGTCTCCTTGTGAAAAGGGCATCGGTGACCTGCCGGATGCAGCGATGCACGGCGAACTGGGATATGTTAGCTATGTCCCCAGCAGCGGCTTGGAAGGAGCCGCTTGCATAAAAGTTCAGAGCCACCGTGACCTTCACTTCCACCAACAGAGATGTCCTGCACATCAGCTGTGGATGCAGATCTCTGTGAAGCAGCTGGCAGATCTCTGCAACCACCTCCCTTCTGAAGCGCAGCCTCTTAACACACTGCGCGGCAGTCATGGTGAGATAGGACACCTGCTGGCGGTATTCCCTGAGTGGGTAAAGCCTACGTTGCCGACGCCTGATGCCCCCTCTGCGTCTAGGCATGGCTGCCCCTCTCACACAGCATCTGCGAGCCCTTCGCACATAATGCTGGAACTGAGGGTTGGAACCCCATGCAGCCCCCATAATATACTTGCAAACAATGAAATCACAATGAGGCAAATTTCCAAGCTCTGGCCAGAAGCCAAAAATACCTCTCCTATGTTGGGCCAAATCAGTAAGGTCTCTTCCTTGGTCTCTGTCCAGAAATCCGTTGCACAAAAGTCATTGCAGCAAAATGGCTGGCCTTTATAGTTCAGTGTAAGTGCCCTTTAATTAGCGCTCCCCGAGGCCCGCAGGGCCTCTGCTGCGTTCCACTTCACAGTTCTTAGCACCGCCACGCCCACATTGGGCGGGCGCGACTGAAGTTCCGGTTTGGGGCGCACAAAGGGCGTTGCATGACGAAATGACATCATAAGCTGCGCGCGCAGCTGAGCGGGCGCAAACACTTTGCGCCGGCGCTAAATGTCTACTGAAGTTGGGCGTAGGCGCAGATCGCCCTGTGCCCGGCCGCTAAGTGCCTAGCGCTCGAGATCTACTCCTCCTAAGGCGCTAACGGCTGGCGCACGCAACTGAATTTCTAGGCCAATATGCCTATAGATATGTTGGTTAGAACTGTATTATGATTTGTTTTTCCTTCCCATGTACCTTATTGGCTTACATTCAATATTTGTTTCTTTGTGCAATAAAATTTCATTTAGTTTCATTAAATTTTGGTCTATGGAGTATTCTCTACATTGTAGTTCCTGCCTCAAAGACCAGTGTATAGAACCTAAGGGGCGAGTGGGTCGAACCACTCAAGGTTTTACTGTGCAAGAGAGAGAGGCCTCTAGAGAGAGAAACCTCTGTGATCGAAAACTCCTTACAGAATTGCTTTGCCCCTTTCAGCGACTTCTGGCTTCCTACCTGAAAGTTCTATATTTTATACCCTTTCTCAGTGGTATATCCTTTGAAGTTTTCTGCTGATGTAAGATAATTATCTCTAGTCATATTTCTGTTGACTTTTTTTCTATCCTTACTGTCAATTCAGCTGTTAGCTTGCAGAAGTCTATCTGCTATGTAGGTGTTCAAAGCTTATCATAAAAAATGATTATAACAGATGTATTTATTTGATGCCATTCTTACGAGGGACTTCCAAACATTTCTTAAATCACCTTAGCTGGTTGTAAGCAGACGTCGTGCCTCCTAGTTATTCCAAGTTCAACACAAACACAATGTGATTGCTTGGTGCATCTATTGATATCATATCTACAAAGTCTTCTGTTTGTATATTTTACAACACTTAAATTGTAAACTTTTCAACTGAGTGCACCATTGCCACCCCCCTAACCTCAATGGTTATATCACAGATGCAGTGTCTCCTTGTTTCATTTGATGGTATATTTATGAATGCATATGGTTCTTTAATGTTCTGAGTTTCTGTTTCCTGACGTGTTGTTTTTATGACACCTTAGCATTATACAATTATGCCTTTTCATGTGCCTATTTACAAAGTTTGTTTAAAACAATTGAATTGGGTAAATCTTATTGTGTTCCTTCCAAAGCTTAGACTTTCTGGTAGCTCCAATGGTTTGCTTCAATGGGGCCATTGTTTCATTGTCAACAACCCATTCCCATTTCAAAAGCTTGTATGGTGTTTACAGCTTTGCGTTAACAACTGATCTTATCTCAAAAGCCTGTATTCTGTTTACAGCTTGTGTCGTTGAGGCTTTTACATTTTTAAACCCAGTTTTCATGTTTTAATAAAGTCAGAATTCTGTTCATAGGACAGTGTATTTCTTGGAATATGGCTATTTCCTTTATACCCCCTCTCTTGACCAAAAAATGAGCTCATAACATCAGGGCAGAGTTTGGTCAATGATCCTAATAAGGTTACAATAGCATATTAATTTCACAAGATTCACAATCATGTGCTACATGAAAATTCCTTTTCAGTCATCCTACTGCAATGTTTTGCCTTATTTTAAATTGAACACAATTTAAAAGGATGACAGGTACATAGTCATGCAATTAGCGAAACAACATGTACTTAGAATGTCGAATTGGCAGATGTACATTCCGCATAGGTGAATTATTCATACGAGTCAAGGAGACGTCATTGGAAACCAGTTGAAGCTTGATACGCGGTTCCTTCAATCCGGCGTGTGTACAGATGTGTGTTTTCGCAAAGGCTTTGC
Source organism: Somniosus microcephalus (assembly GCF_052327205.1). Classification (NCBI taxonomy): domain Eukaryota; kingdom Metazoa; phylum Chordata; class Chondrichthyes; order Squaliformes; family Somniosidae; genus Somniosus; species Somniosus microcephalus. The sequence continues at coordinate 162,527,491 of NC_140997.1, read as the reverse complement.
CAGGCAATCAGTTGATTCCTTCTTCATCCGCTGTGTCTTCCTCCTTCGTTGAAGTAACTCATTCATCTTTCCTTGTTTTGGTTGTTGCTTTTCGTGAATCCAATTCCTGATGCGATGCCAAGCATTGTGTGGAGGAGCCGGCGACACCTTCTGACTGACCGTCATCAGTAATTTGAACACATCCATTTCCTGTGTCGTGCTCCAAGCTGGGTCTTTAAAGACAGTGTACGACTGCACCTTGTATTGTTCCTCCTTTTCGGTATCCCGCAGGACATCTTTTGATATTGTCTATGGAGACAGTTTTTAAAATATGCTTGCCATTCGGCTGGTTAATATGTATTTGAACTGTTCTTTCGTTAATAACAGAATGTATTTGAACAGGTTTTTTCCACTTCAGTCTTAAACCATGTTTTTGCTCGAACTTCTTTTCCTGTACCCATTCTCCTACTATGGGTTGCCATGTTTATTTGTCAATTTTTTCTGCCTATTTGCTTCCTTTATCCTCTGATCAATTCGATGAATCTCCTCTGTTATTTCTTTTTTTAAATCTAACTGTCGCTGTCGGGTCAAGGACTCAGAGTGTGTAGAGGCCATAAAAGAACTATGGGTAAGTAGTGTATTCATCTCAACCCCATACATCAGATAATATGGAGTTTTAGGGGACACTGTCCCTGATGCAGATGTGGGCACATTATTGAGTGATAGCTGCACCTCCAGAATGATAGTGGTCCACTTATTCCCCCTGATTCTCAACAGTTTGACCAACAGCTTTTTTACTTCCTGGTTTTTACGTTCCACCAGCACCGCTGATTGCGGATGATGTGGCGTGCTGTGCTCTAACCCAATCCCCTTTTGTTCGCAGTAGTCTTTGAAGACCTCAGATACAAAAGCTCCGCCTTGATTGGAGTGTAAGATTTTGGGTGCACCAGCTACGGTAATTATATCAGAAATAGCCCTGGCAAGTGCGTTTTCAGAAACAGTTTTTGTGGGGACCAGCCAGCAGAAGTAAGTGCATCCATCTACACAAATGAGAACATGTCTATATCACAAAGACAGGGGAAGTGGTTCAATAAAGTTAATAAAGACTTTTCCCATAGGCTCATCAGCTTTCACAGGAGCCAATGGTGGTGGCTTAATTAGTGATGACTTATTGGTTAAATAGCATGGCTCACAATTTGCCACGTATGTTTTACAGGCCTTAAGCATGCCTGGCCACCAATATAAGGGGTCAATTTGCAGAATGTTGTTCTGGCACCACAATGTGCTTGACCTATGCCCTCATGAGCTTCTTTTACAAGCTGTTCTCATTTGTGTCTCGGGGGTACTTCTTGGTTTCCCTTGGGCAACTTAACTAGTACAATACCCATAGGGGTTTCCGAGTAAAAGTACTTTGGTGGATATCCGGGTGGATTTTCTTTTGTTGGGTCTAATAGCTGAATCAGTTCCTCATCCTGATTAGCTGCCCGTTCAGCCCTAGTGATTACACTAACATTAGCAGGCCCCTCTCAAGTGGATGTCATGCAGACCAAATGTTTCAGTTGTTCATCTGCAAGGCTGTTTCCTTTTGAGTGTACTGTCCCAGTGGTATACCCGTTTACATGAATCACCTGACAATTCTGTTTCTCCATTCTCGAACGGAGAACGTCTTCCCACAATGACTTATGTTTTATGGGTTTACCCTTATGATTGGTAAAATTTGTTTCTTCCCAGAAAACTAGATCTTGGTTATATCCTCTTTTACAATAGTCACTATCCGTGCAGAACAGCGTGGGTTTAATAGGGTCTGCCTTCTCTAAAGCATACCGTAATGCTGCGGCTTCAGCATATTGCGCTGTCTTATGGCCAGTATAGACAGTAATTCTTCTGGATAAAAAGAATAGGAATCTTGAAAAGTTCCTACTACTATCCCCATCCCAGCTGAGTATTGTTGGGATGTCCCTTTTTTAATCATCATTGATGATCCATCACAGTAAATAACTTGATGATATTCTGTAAGCGGTCTCATAGGTATTTGTCTAATTCCCTCCTCCGTATCATCATCCTCCATGATGGGGAGATGCTCTATCTTTCCACATTGATTTGAATGGTGTTGTAGATAAGAGTAGTGTCTATTAATGAGTTGCTCGAGGAGGTCTTTGCCTCCTCCCTCTAGGCAAGTTCGATCAAGTTGTGTTCGAACATGTTTTTCCCTGTCATCCTGGTCTGTGGATGCTTCTACAGGTCTGGTTGAAATTTTAAGGTAATATTTCATGTCTGGTTGTCCTATAATGAGGGAACAGGCCAATTGTGGCACCAGTCCTACATCTAGGGTCACCATGATTCCATATAAATTAATAGGTATTTTATAAAAATTAACTATTTTGGTTTTGTCTTGTGTGAATCCCCCTAATGATTTTTTACAAATTGGGCTTCCCAAATCTGTCCACTTAGTTTTTATAATTGCAGGATCTATTACAGTGTAATCAGCTCCCGTATCAAACAGAGCCTTCACTTGTGTGTTTGTGGGCAAAGTTGCCAGAGCATAGGGGAATTCAAGATGTCCTGGCTGGGTACCAGGCCTCAAATCCTGGGATTTTTCATCCTCAGGATGTAGAGTTTCATTTGCTGCTTTGTCTTTAATTATATTAACTGATTTTTGTTCCTCCCTCTTGGGGGTTTCATGTTTTCCAGATCCCTGAGGGGGTTTGTCGGACCGTCTATTATCTTGACGATCCTCCTGTTGGGTTGGACGTTGGTTCTGCCGGGAATCTTTTTGATCCCAATTTTGGGTTTCTCGGTACCCTCCCATGGCTCTCTGATAGTTTTGACCAGTGTAAAAGCTGTCCCCATAGGGAGTCCACTGTCCTTCGCTTTCCTTTTGAGGTCTAGCCCCTCGTCTATCCCATTTTTCTGGGGAGAAATCTTTCTCTTTTGTGGGTGAGTTGGGGGTGTAAACCTTCTGGAGTACCCTCTTGGGGGTCCTGAGCCATGAGTTTGTGTCTGGGTTGGGTGGACTTGAGACTTGGGTCTATACAGTCCTTGTTTCTGAATACCAAAGGTACCTTCTCCGGTTTTATTATCCCTAGTTTCTGATCTCATTATAGGTTTAGTTTGGGGTAGACCTAAGAGGTCATGATTTAATTGGATAATGCGATTGACATTATCCCATCTTTGTTGGTTATCTCTATAATCATTTAGAGCACCCTCACAGGCAAGTTTGAGGGCTGTATTTTGGTATTGATTGGCCAGGCAACCATGGACAATGTCCCAGTTATCCTGTGTAAGTACTTTGCCTATTCTGTAGGCAGCTACCAGTCCTTTAGTTGTGGCTGTATTAGTGAGTATTTCCTTGATGGAACCCATTACATGCCCTCCCTGAGTTGCCGTGAGAACATAGGCATATATTTGTAAACAGTTGTTACACTGGTTTAATGGAGGAATTAAGTCTGAACTTAGTATCATTTGCAGTAGTTGCCTCAGGTTTTGGACATTCCAATCTTGGCAACAGGTTTCCAATTTATCAAGGTTAGTTAGAATTACTGGACCATTAAACATTGCACCTCCAGCATTTAAATAAGATTAAGCATACCCTGTCGGCATTGATTATAATGGATTCTAAGCTGTCTATAGTTTTCTCGAAGATTCTGGTCATTTATTGCATCATGAGCTTGCCACCTTAACTGGAATCCATGGCCCCCAGGAGCATCGGCTGCTCCGGGTCCTGCTATTCAGCCATGGTTGCCACCACCTTATAGGGCACCGTTCATTAGGCCTCCCAATTGTGCAGGTGTGCACCTTATCATTAAGGAATTTAGTGGATTTGGTGTATTTGTTTGATTATCCCACAGGATATTCTGTATCCCCTGGTTTTGGTGATCAACATTAATCGTGCCATGAGTTCGAACAGCTCCGTCGGCATCAAAGCCTTCTATTTCAAAAATTATCACTTGGTTTTGTGGAGGTACAGGGATAGGATTATTTCCCCTAATAAAGCAATCGTTTGAATTTCCAATAAAAAGACGGCCAATTCCGACAGGGTTTGCCATTTCGTCAGGACCTAACCTCGGTTAGGGTTTAATATGAACTTTACAAGAAATTTCTAGACCTCAATGGTATATTGAGAAAGTTCTGATTTAAGTTCTAGAAGGCCTGATCAGGATCATGTCATCTCTAGAGACTTAAATCTGGGTCTTAGTACCACTGTCAGTAAAACACTCCTTCTATACTTAAACAATCTACAAGATGGATATAGATATAAATATAAGTATAGGTTCTGTATCAACTCATTAACACACACGTTGGGCGCCAACTGAAGGGATTATTACCAGTCCTAGCCCTTTTCAAGCTACCCCCGATCGGCGTATTTCCCAGACGTTCACCTTCAACTAAAGTTAGAGGTAGCTGAATCCTATAAGACGTTTAATTGGGTCTAAAGGTCCAGACTATCTCTCCCTAAAGGAAAGGAATGACTTGAGGATGTTACCGTCCTCCAGATAGCACTTTTAATAAGTTTAACTAGACTGTAACCTTCCGGATATTATGAGGGTCCAGAATATGCCCCCAGAATTCTGCAACTCCTCACCAAAGAGTGTACAGAGATTGAGTTCATGAGTTTGATACAGAAGTACTCTGTGAGGCAATTCTAAAAATATATAGATTTATTAAAGAACCGACATGTAGTTAAGAGCTGGTGAGTCAATCGCAACTTTAACAGTTCAAAATACAAATAGCTTACAATTCTTATTCTCAGAGATCCTTATTCTCAAATCTTAACTTCGTTACATTTTTACATTTCTTACTTATTTCTAATCCAGGATATCCACCAAAATCAAATAAAAGTACCTTTTTGATCACCGAGACACAGAGTTAAAAACTTACACAGCCTGTCCCTGAAGAGTGAGAGAATCGCTTTGCCCCTTTCAACGACTTCTGGCTTCCTATCTGAAAGTTCTATATTTTATACCCTTTCTCAGTGGTATATCCTTTGAAGTTTTCTGCTGATGTAAGCTAATTATCTCTAGTCATATTTCTGTTGACATTTTTCTATCCTTACTGTCAATTCAGCTGTTAGCTTGCAGAATTCTGTCTACTATGTAGGTGTTCAAAGCTTATCATAAAAAATGGTTATATCAGATGTATTTATTTGATGCCATTCTTACGAAGGACTTCCATTCATTTCTTAAATCACCTTAGCTGGTTGTAAGCAGACGTCGTGTCTCCTAGTTATTCCAAGCTCAACACAAACACAATGGGCTCGATTTTAACGCAGCCGACAGGCGGGCTTTTAGGCGTGTGGGGGGTTAAAATCGCAAAACCTGGGGGCTGGGACCCCCTGCCCGCCTGGTTCCCACCTCCACGCCATTTTAACCTAGGTGTGTCTGATGTATCCGGATCAGTCCTGCCTGCAACTGGCGGGACTGGTCTTTAGGGCCCTTAAACAGCACTCATTGGCCTTTATAATCCCATTTTAACAGGCACTTGCCTGTTTAACCCTTTTCCCACGTAAAACACACCTGGTGGGGATCATGCCTGTGATACCTGGCGTGAACACTATTGGTTTGCTGACTATCAGCTGCAGGCCCAACATTAAAGAGGATATTTGATCAGCTATCATTTGCAGGTGGCAGAACTTTGTTGTCTCAGGTCTGGGGCAACATTTAACAGGCCTAACCACACCTGTGGAAGGTTGGAGCCTCACACACTTCTCCAGTGTGACCTGCGAGACCCCTCTCACCACCCTCACTCAGCGCTTCCTCAACTGAGGCATCTACCAGAAGCATGGGAGGCCTTTTTTCCCTTCCCCTCTTGGCATTAGAGGACCTCCAGCTCCATTCACGAAATGACACACGCCACAACTGCAGAAGTTGCCATCAGAATTTTTATGAAAATCAAACAACTGATGGCATTTTTACAAAATACACAGCATTTCACCCAAGTGACTACCCTTGTGACTATTTGTGCTTTATTTTCCTCTTATGCATGCTCCTACATAGTGGTTCCCCTGTGGCTTCAGCAGATGTGGAGGCCCCTTGCTGACTTTCCTGCTGCTCCTGTCTCGACACCTTTGGCAGGCGTCCTCTGGGGTGGCGAGCCTGTGAGGGCTCGCCAGCAGTCTGCTGCTCCTGCAGGGGTTGAGACCTCTATCTCCATTGGGTGTGGACACCGGTGGGGCTCTGACCGAGGGCTCTGCAGTGGCATGGAAGTGTGAGCGCTTGGAGAGGAGCCCCCACTTCCTTGAGGTCTGCCACCAACCTCCCTCTCATGGGTCAGGTCCCCCTCAGTGCCTGCAAGTGGCTTGAGAGCAGCTTGCTGCACATCAGGGGGGCCATGGGGACCCGTATCTACAATGGCAGTCCTACTCAGAAGGACTTCCATGAAGGTCTGGATTCTCTGTTCAATAGATGCCCATCGCTCCTCAAGAGATGTCATTCTATTCTGAACACTCAACCTGTTTTCCATACCCCGGCGACTAACCTCCTCCATGGCCGTAGCCCTCCTCTCCTCTCCGGTAGCCAGCCTTACCACGGAGGCAGCAATCGTTTCCACGTAGGTAGCCATTCTTTCCGTGATGCGTTCATGCGCCACTGACTCCACAAAGCTCATGTTCGCTATGGACTCCTCCATTCGCTCCACGCTCGCAGCGACCCTGGAGACAAAACCTGCCAGAGACTCCTGCATCTGTGCATGGAGTTCCATCACCTCTGACCTTACGGATGGACCCAGAGGCAGAGGGTCGACATGCAGCTGAGCCGAGCTGGCAGAGTCCTGCGCCCTCCGACGAGGACTCTCCACTGCTGTCCCTGTCTCCACAATCTGCTGATGCTCACTTGTGAGCTGTGATACACCAGGTGACAACTCTACTCTATGTCCCGAAGGTCCCACCGAGGTGTGAGTGTCTGCGCTGGTGCTGGGTGCGCTTATTGCTGATGATGCTGCAACCTCAGAGGTTGCAGATTCCTCTGAGGGGTCTGGCTGCTCAGGCTCTTCCTCCTGCACACCAGGGACGGGGGCTCTCGATGGTCCTGTGGGAGGGTCAAGGAAAAAGTTAGAGATGTGATGCCAAGGTTACATGCACATTGCATTTTGCAGATGATCATAAGTCCATATGATGTAGCTTCAGAATCATTATCAGTGACTCATGCAATGCCAATGAGAGAGATGGAAAACTATTCTGTCACCAGCTTGCGGGGATGCTCCTGTCGGTCCTTCCCCAACTTTCACATCTCAGCCAGCCCCAGCAATCTCCTGGACGCCTTCCTCCCAGGGGGTGAGCTGGGCTTCTGACGGCGGCCCTCCTCCTGTACTGGCTCACTCTCTCCTGTTGTGAGCTCTCTTTTCCTGCAATGAGGGAGACAAGTGGAGGTTGAGTGAGAATGAAGGAGTGAGTGCAGAGATTGCATAGCATAGATACTTAGAAGGAGACAAAGATGGAGTGAGGTTGCAAGACCAAGGGCCCTCCCTGTGTGTTGTCAGTTGTGTTCAAACCATCAGAGTGAGAGGGAGTGTGAGGGCTGCATGGTGGAATAGTTCTGTGAATGTGAGCATAGAGAGAGGGGGAATGGATAAGAGTGCATGGATGTGAGTGTCTAGTGGGATGTGCAGGAAGAGATTGGTAAAGCTGAGTGCTGGTGAGGAAAGGCAATGGGGATCAGATTGAGGGTGATGGAAACTTCATACAGTACTTACTTTTCCAGTGCGAAGAAGGTCATGGAATCTTTTCCTGCACTGCAACCACGTTCTTCGTGTGAGCCCCAAGGAGTTGACTTGACCTGCCACCTGTAGCCACACAGCCTTGGTCTGGCTTGGAGGCCTCTTCCTCCCTGAAGAAGGGAACATGACTTCCCTGTGGGCCCTAGCCCAATCCACGAATGCCTGGAGTGAAGCCTCATCAAATTTGGGGGCAGATCTGGCCCTCCCGCTGGCCGTTGCTCCTGCAGGCTCCTGTGCCATCTTAATGGTGAAGTTTGGGAGCCTGCAGAGGAAGCAAGGCTTGCTGTGGACCTTAAAAGCAGCAGCAATGATGATGTCATATTCTGCGACTTTCTAACTGGAAATACTCAATTGCCAAGCCTTCCCACACGCTGGAAATCAATTGGCCAATTGAGTTAAAATTGCATCAATCTCACAGACGCACTTAGAATCATGTGGGAATCACTAAATTCGGGGAACCCGCCAATTCCACACACCTGAGTTAAAATCGACCCCAATGTGATTGCTTGGTGCATCTATTGATATCATATCTACAAAGTCTTCTGTTTGTATATTTTACAACATGTAAATTGAAAACTTTTCAACCGAGTGCACCATTGGCCCCCTAGCTACCTCAATGGTTATATCACAGATATCGTGTCTCCTTGTTTCATTTAATGTGATATTTATGAAGGCATATGTTCTGAGTTTCTGTTTCCTGAAGTGTTGTTTTTATGACACCTTAACATTATACAATTATGCCCTTTCATGTGCCTGTTTACAAAGTGTTTGTTTAAAACAATTCAACTGGATAAATCTTATTATGTGCCTTCCAAAGCTTAGACTTTCTGGAAGCTCCAGTGGTTTGCTTCATTGTCCATTGTTTCGTTGTCAACAACCCATTCCCATTTCAAAAGCTTGTATGGTGTTTACAGCTTTGTGTTAACAATTGACCTTATCTCAAAAGCCTGTATTCTGTTTACAGCTTGTGTCGTTGAGGCTTTTAGATTTTTAAACCCAGTTTTCATGTTTTAATAAAGTCAGAATTCTGTTCCTAGGATGGTGTAGTTCTTGGAATATGGCTATTTCCTTTACAACCAGGTCACGTCAAGTATATGCAACCATAATAATTTTAATCTTTTACAATGTTGGATCTTTGCACTATTTAGAAGAACTTTACCTTGGTTATATACTTGACGTGCCATAACCTACAAGGCTACGGACCAAGAGCTGGACAGTGGGATTAGGCTGAATAGCTCTTCTTCGGCCGGCACAGCTATGATGGGCCGAATTACCTCCTTCTGTGGCATAAATTTCTATGATTCTATGATTAACCAAACTAGGTTCAGGTCTGTTGATCAAATTACCAGTGTAAAAAAGTACTTTGTGTTGGGCAGTTTATTTTTGGTCCGTGTCTCTGTTACTAAGAATGACAGCACATCACTACGGATTTCAGCTGGTGGATAATGTATTGCTGGATTGGTGAGATGCTTTACGGATGCTGGGATTTTTAAAAAGTCACATGCAAGTAGTTGTGAAAGTCGTATGAGGTGGAGAGGCCACGTTCTTCATTTCTGAAAAGTGACAGAGAGAAGATCCTTTGTGTACCTTTAAAATGCTAACTTGTCACTCGAGACACATTCTATCAGATCTCTTTGAAAGTGGTGGGTGAGGAGCACTGAAGCTCACGGTGGTCCAAGGACTCTATCATATGCCAGTACTAGAATTGTCATTAAACAACAAAAATGATTTAAAATAGAGCATGATAGCCGTAAATAATTGGCCCCATTACATGGAGTATGATGTATACTCAGTCTCAGCGCTAATTGCTTGTATGCTGCTCAATAATAAGCAGCAGGCATCAGACATCACAACATATGGGATGAAAGTTTCAGAACTCAGCATTCCGATTCTCTGAACGCTGTACTTTCAAATTCAATTGAAATGGTCAGGTCTGGTTGAGAATACTCCTGTGAGATGCTTGGTGTTACCCCCTTCAAAGTGTCAGCGGCAATGGAGAGTTCTTGTCTACTGACGGATCCTGGGAAGTGATTATTAAAAAGTGCAAAATACCAAAAATAAAAGATGAAGGCTAAAACAGTGCCAGAGACTGATCACATAGTAACAAAGGTTGGCTTTGTGCTGTACTGGCGAATTAAGGATGAGAGGATTCTGTAGGATTCGCAAAATCCAGAAAATACAGTCTAGATTGGTAAAACCCCTGAAATGGCCACATTGTGAGAACACAAGATGGAGTTGGCAGTTCTCATGGCTCAGTTCAAAAGGACACACCAGCAGTATCTTACAGCAGCCTGAGTCATCACCGATTAGAAGATTCCAGAACTTACTGCTATTGATATGATAATATGGTTACAGCAGTAACGAACTTGTAAACAAAAGTATTTGCACCTGGAGGTGCGCTAATTGCTAGCAAAACGCAAACCCATCTCTGAAATCGCTGATCACAGAAAAAAAAACATTATCTGTACCAAACTCAGAGGGACACAGGACAGATCCCATCAGTTTCATTTACAAGACATTAAAATAAAGTACTTGCTTTTGCCAAAGCAGCCTGCCCATTACATTGACAAAAGAAAACCCCTGATTTGGTGCCGAGATAAGGGCAAGGAAACAATATTAACTGTTAAGGGAAAATCGACAGCAAGACATTTCATTCAGTGAGATTCAGACAGATCCATCACAGATTCACACAGACACAAGGTCAAGGACAGAGCGAGGAGGACCCACAAGATTGTGCAGGAGAGCAGATTCAGAAGTTCAGTCCAGATCCAAGACCATCAGGAGTTCGAAGGCCGAGTGGAGAGGAGACGGTTCGAGGAGTTCGGAGGACTTTCAAGATTGTGCAGAAGAGAGATTCAGCCAGACTCAGACAGACCCACAAGAGTCACCAGAAGCAGTGAAGTCCAAGTCCAGAGACCATCAGGAGTTCGAAGGCCGAGTGGAGAGGAGACGGTTCGAGGAGTTCGGAGGACTTTCAAGATTGTGCAGGAGAGCAGATTCAGAAGTTCAGTCCAGATCCAAGACCATCAGGAGTTCGAAGGCCGAGTGGAGAGGAGACGGTTCGAGGAGTTCGGAGGACTTTCAAGATTGTGCAGGAGAGCGGGTTCAGGAGCCGGTCCCATGAGGAAGATCGGAGATCCCGGACGTCACAGGAGTACCAAGATTAAGGACAGTTTTAAAACTCTGGTGAGCATAAAGGCCCAACTCTAACTAACTGACATAGTTGAGGTATATTTTAGCAACGGGAGGGTTTGTAACACTAAGGGTTTGTAATTCAGGAGTGTGATTTATCCCTCGATGTGTCCGTGCGCTTTTCCCACCCCCGTTTTAGTATACCGCTGATTAAGAATTGTTGTATGATTTAAGATAGTCAAAGTTATTCCTTGTGTGTTAAATTTTAGTTCCCATTGGGAGACGTGCTAATGATTTGTGTCTAAATTGATTCTTGCATTCTCTGTGTTTATTCTCCTTGAAAATAAAGATACTTCTGATTTAAAACTCACCTTGTCTCACCTGATCCATTTGTCTTCCGAGTCACAAGTTGGGCCACACATCAAGGTTGTCTGGCAATAAGCCCAGTGTCTAGAACCGGTGAGGGAGGAGCGCTTCGGAACCGCTCACGAGCAGTGCGAAATCAAAACCGATCTAGCACACCATAAGCTCGTTAAAATGACCCCTTACAGAATGGCGACCCAGATGGGACACTGGCTACAGAAACCTTGTGTGGTGGACAAAGACTCGGGTGAGACTGATGTTATGGAAGATAGGTTAGCCTCCTACGTGTGTGTTAAAGTAAATGTAGCGAAAAAATGGGTGTATGACCTGTTAGGAGCCGAGCGTCCCCTAAAGGCAGCCGCCCAGTGGACGGCTAGTAAAGAGCACCGCAAGGGCATTGAGAAAGCGATGTGGCTTATGTGCTATAAAAAGCAGGTTCTGGTACTGGACCACGCGGTGGTCAGTAAAGAAACCAAGATTAAGCATTTGTCCCAAGAGCTGCAGGAAAAGGTTGCAGCGGAAGGGAAAGTGTTAGTGGCTCTGGAGGCCATAAGCCAAGAGAGGGCAGCGATGGTCCGGGACCATCAGGGGAAGGTAGAAAGGTTGGAGGGCAAGATAGCTGAGCTGGAGGGGAGCGCTAGGTTCAGGGTAGAACACGTAGAGTATCAGGCAAGAGAATCCAGGGAGAAAGAGAGGAGATTAAAAATGGAGATTAGCCGCCTTACAGGGGAACTGAAGGCACAGGAGGAAAAGGTAGGCGAAGTAAAAGCAGCCTATAAGCTGGCCTGCGCTCAAGGGTTTGAGGAGGCAGACCACGGCCCCTGTAGGCAGGAAATAGAAAGCCTGAATCTGGCATTGGCCAGGGCAAAGGGGATGATATGCCACATTAGCCCCAAGGTCGGCCAGGCTGAGTTCAACGGTAACCCAAGCAGGGAAGTCCTGCAGGCAGCCCCCAGAACAAAACGGGTTAGGGAACCAGAGTTTTCACAGCCACCACCCCTAGCCCCTAGTTCTCCAGAGGCCTGGGATCAGGAGGGGGTGGAGGATGAAGAACCCAAGGTAGACCAGGGTAGCCCGAGAGAGAATCAGGGACCGGGACCGGTGTACCCCGTGACACAACGGAAGTACGGACCACCCGGTGACGACGGGGAACCTGGGGACATCCAGAACCAATTCCTGGTGCCACACGGTACGCAACAATTGCGTTCCATGGTGAGCTACATCCCCAAGCTCACCATGAAGGGGGACCCTTCTCTGCACTTTAGGGAGATAGAGCAGGCGGCCTGTGTGAATGACTGCGACGAGGCAGAAAAGGCCAAAATGATGCTGTTCTCCCTGGGTAGCGATCTCCTCCAGACGCTACCCGATGAGTGTAAGAGGGGGCAGGAGAATTATGGCAAGCTCAAGGAAGAGATCCTGGAGGCCATGGGGATGAACGAGGGGAGTCCGTTCTCCCGGGTAGAGAAAACAGTCCAGCTCCCCGGGGAATTCCCGCAGGCGTTCGCGGACAGGCTGTGGCCAGTCTATCAGGATGCGTGCCCGGGAATGCCGGCACGAGCGCGCCTGAACGGGGAACAGTTAGTTCACTGGCTAAGGTGCCTTATGAACAACTCCCTGCCCCGCGTTCGAATGCAGGCAATGGCCTGGTTCGACCCCCGAAACCCTCTGACCACGGAGGCGATGGTAATCCGCCAACTCACTGTCACCTTTAGAAACGGGAGGGATAGTGAGACACCCCAGCAAAAAGGGGAGGTTTGTGAGGTCAGGCCTGGTGACCAGCCCCGCAAAGAGTGGCGCCAGGAAGGGAGCCGTCCCAACCAAAGCAGGCAAACGTGCTACGGTTGTGGGAAGGAGGGGCATTGGCGCAGGGACTGTAAGAATCCCTGGAAGGACACAAGGGAAAAGGTTCCCATAGCCCCAGTCCAAAAGGCAGAGACAGAAATTGCTCCCGCTGGGATCGAGTCATTTTTAGAGGCCATGCAGTCTCTTCTGACTGGCCAGGGAAGTACAGCTGCTGTAGTTCCCTCCCCCACCTCTGCCCCCCCACAATGACTAGAGCCAGCGCAGCCTGTCGACCTGTGTCCCCCAGAAAGACATGCACAGGAAAAGACCTCCAGTAAAATGGAGGAATACCTGCGGTGCCAGGTTGCAGAGGCTAAGTTAGTTGAGCAGGCTTTAAGGGAGGAGAACGCTAGGTTAACAGCGAGGGCTGGCAGTTTAGAGGGTCAGCTAAAGGTTTTTAAAATGGTCCATGAAGATTTTCAGCCACCAGCAGCAGGTGGTGAGGGGATACCTGCCTCCAGTACAGGAGTGGGTAGGGAAGAGGGGATAAAACTAGATTACTGGCTAGCTGCCAGGTATATTAAACAGTGCAAGCTGTTTAAGCCGGAGGCAGGGAAACAGACAGCAGGGGCTGAAAAGGCCAGTAAAGAGTTAAACGCTGTAGGGGAGCTGCAGCCACAGGTCACACAGGCTGGACGTGCAGCCTGCATGAGGGGAGGAGTGGTCTCATCTAAACGGGAGACTTGTTGAGATACCGCGGCAAACATGGGAGTCGAGACCAGAGCTATTGAAAACACAACTACTTTATTCCAACCACATGGCAAAAGAAACTAGAAAAGCCCGCGCATCCACTTAAATACTTCCCAGACAGGAAGTGCTCCCGCCAGCCTGTCCCTGCGGGAAACAAGTTGCTGGAGGAAAGGGCCCCCGGCTGGGGGCTTCTGCTTAGACTGTCTGTGCCGCCGTGAGCGGATTATGTCCAGTGGTGGCGTGTCGCCACAGAGCTCCCCCCAGAATCCGCTTAGGAGGAGTGGACGAGTCGTGACGGTGGTCTAATGGTTCTGCCGCAGCGGCTCTGAGTGGTCGCCGGTCTGGTTGGCTGGGTCGGGCGGTTCGCCGCCGGCTGTGCTGGCTTGCCGGGGGGACGGCCTCTAGTTGGAGGCTGGGCCACGGGGACCTGTTCCCCTGGTTCTGTGTGTGCTGGTTTGAGCCGGTCGATGGAGACTGTCTCGACCCTGTCGCCGAGTCGCAGCTTGAAGACCTTGTCCCCGGTTTGTAGTACCTCGTACGGACCGTCGTACGGGGGTCGCAGGGGCCCGCGGTGCGCGTCGTGTCGCACGAAGACGAAGCACGCCTGCTGTAAATTTGGCGGGACGTGAGGTGCGAGTTCGCCGTGTCGGTTGACCGGAAGTGGGGCGAACTGCTGAGCGGAAGAGAAAGAGTTGAGCCGCTGCTGTTCGGCCGACCAAGGCTTGGTAGGCTCCGGAAAGAATTCGCCTGGGACGCGCAGCGGTTGTCCGTAGACTAACTCCGCTGCCGAGGACTGGAGGTCTTCCTTGACCGTGGTGCGTAGGCCGAGTAGCACCCACAGTAGGCGGTCAGTCCAGGTACTGTCCTGCAGGCCGGCGCGGAGTGAGGCCTTGAGTGACCTGTGGAAGCATTCACAAAGTCCGTTGGCCTGCGGGTGGTACACCGTGGTGCGGTGGAGCGTCACCCCGAGGTTGCGTGCTGTGGCCGCCCAGAGTTCGGAGGTGAACTGGGCGCCTCTGTCGGAGGTTATGTCGGCCGGTACGCCGAACCTCGCAACCCAGGTGTTAACGAACGCCCTGGCGATGTCGGCTGTGGTGGTGGTGGTCAGCGGCACTGCCTCAGGCCAGCGTGTGTAGCGGTCGACCATCGTGAGGAGATAAGTTTGGCCTTGCGATGGCGGCAGGGGACCGACGATGTCGACGTGTACGTGGTCGAAGCGGCGGCTGGGTACCTCGAAGTCTCCCAGGGGTGCTTTGGTGTGCAGCTGTACCTTAGCCCGTTGGCAGGCGAGGCAGGAGGTGGCCCAAGTCCGAACATCTCTGCTGAGGCCGCGCCAGACGAAGCGCTTGGAGAGGAGTTTGACGGATGCGCGGGAACCCGGGTGAGAGAGCCCGTGGAGCGCGTCGAAAACGCGGCGGCGCCAGGTCTCAGGGACGACTGGCCTGGGTTGGCCGA
This sequence comes from Somniosus microcephalus, assembly GCF_052327205.1. Taxonomy (NCBI): domain Eukaryota; kingdom Metazoa; phylum Chordata; class Chondrichthyes; order Squaliformes; family Somniosidae; genus Somniosus; species Somniosus microcephalus. The sequence goes on along the minus strand of NC_140997.1, from coordinate 162,512,320 downwards.
GTGAGACGTCGCACGTGACTGCCGTGGCTTCGGGCCCGTGCGCGACCTTGGCTAGGCATAGCCCTGGCAGGCTGGTAGCCGCCGAGAGGAGGTCTGGGTCCGTGAGCTGGGCCGCTGCTAGTTGTGCGTAGTCGACCGCGAGGTGATTCGCACAGACGGCGGGACGGGAAAGGCAGTCGGCGACCACGTTGTCTCTACCGGAGACATGCTGAATGTCCGTAGTAAACTCGGAGACGGCCACGAGCTGGCGTTGCTGCCTAGCGGACCAGGGTTCGGTGTGCTTGGCCATCGCGTATGTGAGTGGCTTGTGGTCCACATACGCGGTGAAGGGGCGGCCTTCCAGGAGGAACCTGAAATGGCGGACCGACAGGTGGAGTGCGAGAAGCTCGCGGTCGAAAGTGGAGTATTTGACCTCCGGGGGGCGCAGTTGGCGGCTGTAGAAGGCAAGTGGCTGCCACGCGCCATTGACCCACTGCTCGAACACGGCCCCGACCGCGTGGTCGGAGGCGTCGGTGGTGAGCGCGACCCGGGCATCGGCCCTCGGGTGCGCGAGCAGAGTGGCGTCGGCGAGCGCGTTTTTGGTGGCGTCGAAGGCGGCTGCCGTGTCAGTGGTCCAGGCTACGTCCATCTTGCCGGATTTTCCTCGGAGGGAGTCGTATAGGGGCTTCATGAGGGCTGCGGCTCTGGGGATGAACCTGTTGTAGAAGTTCACCATCCCGAGGAACTCCTGGAGGCCCTTGATGGTTGTGGGGCGGGGGAATTGCTGGACGGCCTGCACCTTGTTGGGCAGGGGAACGGCCCCAGCAGGGGTGATGAGGTGACCGAGAAAATCGATCTCGGTTAGGCCGAATTGGCACTTCGCCGGGCTGAGGATGAGCCCGTGTTGGGCTAGGCGCCCGAACAGGATGCGAAGGTGTTCGAGGTGTTCCTGTTTGGAGGAGCTGGCCACGAGAATGTCTTCTAGATAGACGAATAGGAAGTTCAGGTCCCGGAGGACTGAGTCCATAAGGCGCTGGAAAGCCTGTGCTGCATTCTTGAGGCCGAAGGGCATCCTCAGGAACTCGAACAGGCCGAATGGGGTGATGACGGCCGTTTTGGGGATGTCCGCAGGGTGTACGGGGACTTGGTGGTAACCGCGCAGCAGGTCGACTTTGGAAAAGACGGTTCGTCCAGCCAGTCGGGCCGAGAAGTCCTGGATGTGTGGCACCGGGTATCGATCGGGGGTGGTGGCGTCGTTGAGGCGGCGGTAGTCCCCGCAAGGGCGCCAGCCTCCGCCGGGCTTGGGGGCGATGTGGAGGGGCGAGGCCCAAGGGCTGCTGGAGCGGTGGATCATGCCGAGTTGTTCCATGGTGGTGAACTCGGCCCGCGCGATTTCCAGCTTGGCCGGGTTGAGTCTGCGGGCGTGGGCAGAAACTGGGGGGCCGGTGGTGGGGATATAGTGTTCCACACCATGCTTGGCGGCTTTGGCCGAAAAGGTCGGGTTAGTGAGGGCGGGAAACTCAGCTAGGAGTGCCGAGTAGTCGTCCGTGGCTCTGGCGAGGCAGTAGGTCGTCAGGCCGGCCGAACGGGCCGGGGTAAAGGCGCCGGGGATGGGGGCCATAGTGTTGATGTCGACGAGGCGGTGCCTCGGAATGTCGACAAGGAGGCCGTGGGCGTGTAGGAAGTCGGCGCCGATGAGTGGGCAGAGGACCTTGGCTGTGAGGAACTCCCAGCGGTAGCGGCGGCCCGCGAGGTCGAGCGTGACCATGCGGGTGCCATATGTGCGGATTTCAGAGCTGTTGGCTGCAGCCAGTGTGATACCCTGTGTGCCGCGTTGGATCTCGAGGGCGGAGGCGGGGGTGATGCTGTGCTGGGCCCCTGTGTCGCACAGAAATCGGCGGTTGGTTCTGTCGTCAGTGACGTACAGTAGGGGCTCCTTCTGCCCCGCGGCCATCGCGGGGGCCGGTGCGGGGGGGGGTTTGAAGGTACACGGTGGCGTGCAGCGTTGAGCCCTAGCGCCAAAATGGGTGTGGTAGTAGCAGTGACCCGGAGTGGTAGGGCGGTCGGGCCTAGCGGCCCGGGAAGACCGCGTGGTCGTTGCCGTGAAGTCGGGCGCGACGTCGCGAGCGGCCTGTGCAGAGAGCAGCCGGTCGGCCTTTTCGGCTATATCATTCAGGTCCGTGGAGTCAGACTCCACAATGAGCGGGCGGATGCTGGCGGGGAGCTGCCGAATGAAAAGCGTGCGAAAAAGGGCGCCGGGGTTTTTGTCGTCTGAGAGGGACAGCATGTGGGAAAGCAGGTCTGATGGTGAAGCGTCACCAAGGCCGGGGAGGTCCAGGAGTTGGCAGTGGCGCTGGTAAGAGGACGTTTGAAATTTTTTAAGTAGCGCAGCCTTCAGATGTTCGTACTTGCCCTCTGTTGGTGGATTCTGCAGCGCTGCCCAAACCTTGGGGACTGTAGCGTAGGTGAGCAAGGCGACGAGGTAGTCGTACTTCGTGGCGTCGACTGTAATGCCTTTCAGCTGGAATCTGGACTCAGCTTGAACGAACCAGGCCTCGGCGAGGTTCTCCCAAAAGTCTGGTAATTTAACCGTGACTGCGTTTGTATCCGCCATGCTAGCTTAGGATTCGTCCTGAGCGTCGGGGTCACCAGTGTTGAGATACCGCGGCAAACGTGGGAGTCGAGACCAGAGCTATTGAAAACACAACTACTTTATTCCAACCACATGGCAAAAGAAACTAGAAAAGCCCGCGCATCCACTTAAATACTTCCCAGACAGGAAGTGCTCCCGGCAGCCTGTCCCTGCGGGAAACAAGTTGCTGGAGGAAAGGGCCCCCGGCTGGGGGCTTCTGCTTAGACTGTCTGTGCCGCCGTGAGCGGATTATGTCCAGTGGTGGCGTGTCGCCACAGACTCCCCCATTGTTCTGGGACCCAGGAGGGGAGGAGCCGGAGGTCCCAGGTCCTGTTGCCGATCACCCAGAAGGGGAGGAGCTGGAGGTCCCAGGTCCTGTCCCTGGTCATAATGAAGCCGAGTCGGAGGACGAAGGTCCCGCCCCCGACTGCGGCGAAGGGGAGGAGTCGGAGGCTTTAGGTCTTGCCCCTCAGTGTAGCATTAGAGAGGTGGTGTCTAGGGGCGGGGACTCTCAACCTGGAGTCCCAGGTAGCAAAGAGGTGCCTGCCGCTGACCCAGAGCCTAGGGAGGTGGAGCCTGCGGGAGGAAGCCCACAGCCAGCAGTCGTGGGGAAGCCACGAACTGCAGCCAGGGCCAAAACTCCAGCCAAGGGTCCGACCCGTGAGGAAACCTCATATGTGGTGACCGTCAGACGGCCAGAGAGAAAACAGCAACCGAAAAAGGTCTGGTCGCCGGTTTTCTCAAAAAGAAACCCCCGTAAGAAAGCTGCGGGAAATTTAAACAGTTCACAGCCAGCCGCCACAGGCTGCCAGGGACTAGCAGCTGAGACTGATGTGGGAACGCCGAAGGGGGAGGCCTGCGACAGTCCCCGCAGATTATAAGCTGGCCGTCCGGAGACGGGCGGCAGATGTACATAGATATATATAGTTTTGGAGAATAAGGTTTAGTTATTGTTATTTTAGAATGAATGTATAAGGGATTCCATTGGATTGTTTTGTACATTGGATGGTTTTGTATTATTGAAATAAGATTATGTTACGACTCTAAGCGAGTCTGTACATTGTTTGAATGATTTCTCCGATAGGAGATGTTTACTCAACTTCATTGTCGGAATGAGGAAAGTGCGTGGGCGAGGTACACTCCATAGTAAGGTAAACTACGGGGAAGGTCAGTTGGGGAGGGAACGGATTTGTGCTCACCCAAAGACACATGATACAAAGACGATTTGAGATGTTCATTGTATCACAGGGAGGACTGTAGGATTCGCAAAATCCAGAAAATACAGTCTAGATTGGTAAAACCCCTGAAATGGCCACATTGTGAGAACACAAGATGGAGTTGGCAGTTCTCATGGCTCAGTTCAAAAGGACACACCAGCAGTATCTTACAGCAGCCTGAGTCATCACCGATTAGATGATTCCAGAACTTACTGCTATTGATATGATAATATGGTTACAGCAGTAACGAACTCGTAAACAAAAGTATTTGCACCTGGAGGTGCGCTAATTGCTAGCAAAATGCAAACACATCTCTGAAATCGCTGATCACAGAAAAAAAACATTATCTGTACCAAACTCAGAGGGACACAGGACAGATCCCATCAGTTTCATTTACAAGACATTAAAATAAAGTACTTGCTTTTGTCAAAGCAGCCTGCCCATTACATTGACAAAAGAAAACCCCTGATTTGGCGCCGAGATAAGGGCAAGGAAACAGTATTAACTGTTGAGGGAAAATCGACAGCAAGACATTTCATTCAGTGAGATTCAGACAGATCCATCACAGATTCACACAGACACAAGGTCAAGGACAGAGCGAGGAGGACCCACAAGATTGTGCAGGAGAGCAGATTCAGAAGTTCAGTCCAGATCCAAGACCATCAGGAGTTCGAAGGCCGAGTGGAGAGGAGACGGTTCGAGGAGTTCGGAGGACTTTCAAGATTGTGCAGGAGAGAGATTCAGCCAGACTCAGACAGATCCACAAGAGTCACCAGAAGCAGTGAAGTCCAAGTCCAGAGACCATCAGGAGTTCGAAGGCCGAGTGGAGAGGAGACGGTTCGAGGAGTTCGAAGGACTTTCAAGATTGTGCAGGAGAGCGGGTTCAGGAGCCGGTCCTATGAGGAAGATCGGAGATCCCGGACATCACAGGAGTACCAAGATTAAGGACGGTTTTAAAACTCTGGTTAGCATAAAGGCCCAACTCTACCTAACTGACATAGTTGAGGTATATTTTAGCAACGGGAGGGTTTGTAACATTAAGGGTTTGTAATTCAGGAGTGTGATTTATCCCTCGATATGTCCGTGCGCTTTTCCCACCCCCGTTTTAGTATACCGCTGATTAAGAATTGTTGTATGATTTAAGATAGTCAAAGTTATTCCTTGTGTGTTAAATTTTAGTTCCCATTGGGAGACGTGCTAATGATTTTTGTCTGAATTGATTCTTGCATTCTCTGTGTTTATTCTCCTTGAAAATAAAGATATTTCTGATTTAAAACTCACCTTGTCTCACCTGATCCATTTGTCTTCCGAGTCACAAGTTGGGCCGCACATCAAGGTTGTCTGGCAATAAGCCCAGTGTCCAGAACCGATGAGGGGGGAGCGCTTCGGAACCGCTCACAAGCAGTGCGAAATCAAAACCGATCTAGCACACCATAAGCTCGTTAAAACGACCCCTTACAATTGGAGAACTTGACCTTCAGTCTCACTCTTCAGATCAACCTTCCCATCCTAAGTTTCCTGGTACAGTATTAGGTCTGATGTTTGCTATTGTTCTTTCACATACACAACAACAGTGACTGCACTTCAACATTTTATATGTGAAATGGTTTGGGATATTGGAAAGGCGCAACAAGGTGATATATAAATACAAGTTACTGTTTCCTACTTTTTGGATTTAAAAGATGATATAGCTGCGACCAGGACTTCCACAAACTACCACAAGGACTTCCAGGAGCTTAATTTCATACATTTTTTTTAACATAGAATCATAGGGCTCGAATTTCACAGGGCCGTGGAGGTGGGAATGGAGGCATGTGGGGTGTTAAAATTGCAAAAAGTGGCAGGCGGGCCCAACCCCGCCTCCATCTCGCCTCCAAGCAATTTTCAAGAAATCGTGTTTACTGCTCCAATCTCCGTCCCGCCTCCAAGAGGCGGGATAAGCCCTTAAAGCCCGTAACAATCACTAAATTGCCTCCATTATCCGATTTTGAAAGGCCTTAGTGATTTTAACCCTTTTCCGACGTGAAGTACACCTGCTCTGAAATACGATGGTGAAACCTGGCGTGAGCACAATTGGATTGCTGACTATTAGCTGCAGTTCCACCATTAAATAGGATATTTGATCAGCCATCATTTCCATACATAGATACATAGAAGATAGGAGCAGGAGTAGGCCATTCGGCCCTTCGAGCCTGCTCCGCCATTCAATGAGATCATGGCTGATCATCCAAATTCAGTACCCGGTCCCTGCCTTCTCCCCATATCCCTTGATCCCTTTAGCCTTAAGAAATATATCCAACTCTTTCTTGAATATACTTAACTAGCTAGGGAGCCCGGCGTTGCCGGGGCTGTTTTGGGGCAGGCGGTTTAAATCGAGTGGTAGGCTTTGGGGCGATGTCTGTGTCCGTTTGTGAATCTGGTGCTGGGTAACATTTTAAATCGAGTGGCAGGCTTTAGGGCCCTGTGTGTGTCACTGTCTGTGTACGTTTTGAAAGGTTGAAAAATGAAAGTGAAAGTACTTATGGCTTTGGGGCCCTGTCTGTGTCCCTTTGTGAATCTGGTGCTGGGTAACATTTTAAACTGAGTGGGAGGCTTAGGGCCCTGTCTGTGTGCTTGTATGTCTACCTTTTAGAAGGTTGAAAAATGAAAGTGAAAGGACTTATAAAACGTTTTTGGTAAATCTTATGTTATTTTTAAAAGACATACTAACTTTGAAAGTCGTTTTAGCTGCAAGCTGAAGTCATTTGAGGTGGAAGGTGAACAGAGCTGCTAGTGAAACAATGGCTGGAAGCTCCCCGAGATGAAAACGAATAGTCCCGCCCACACACACACCGATTGGCCAACCATCAGGGGACCGTACTGTAGGATTGGTCAATCATGACGGAACAGGATTGGTGGAACCTTGATGTCAGTCAATCAATGCTAGCAGATAATGAGTTTAATTTTGAAGGTTTTTTGCATAAGGCGCGAACAATTTTCGTCCGACCGAAAAGTAAATACGCTTAAAACCGTCTCTGAAGCGTAAGCTTTCTTTGGAGGTAACGCGCGCGTAGGTACGCCCTGTAACTTTTGAGTGTATACCCGAAACACGCACAGGAAATGACAGACAGATAGACAGATAGACAGAATGACAGGAGTACCGCTTTATATATATAGATGAACTGACCTCCACCGCCCTCTGTGGCAGAGAATTCCACAGGTTCTCCACTCTCTGGGTGAAGAAATTCCTCCTAATTTCAGTCCTAAATGGCTTACCCCTTATCCTTAGACTATGACCCCTGGTTCTGGACTCCCCGGCCATCAGAAACATCCTTCCTGCATTAGTCTGTCCAGGCCTGACAGAATTTTATAGGTTTCGTTGAGATCCCCTCTCAATCTTCTAAACTCCAGTGAGTATAAGCCCAATCGACACAATCTCTCCTCATACGTCATTCCTGCCATCCCAGGTATCAGCCTGGTGAATCTTTGCTGCACTCCTTCCATGGCAAGAACGTCCTTCCTCAGGTAAGGCGACCAAAACTGCACACAATACTCAAGGTGTGGTCTCACCAAGGCCCTGTACAACTGCAGCAAGACATCCTTGTTCTTGTACTCGAACCCTCTTGCTACGAAGGCCAACATACCATTTGCCTTCTTAACCGCCTGCTGCACCTGCATGCTTACCTTCAGCGACTGGTGTACAAGAACACCCAGGTCTCTTTGCACTTCCCCTTCTCCCAATCTATTACCATTCAAATAATAATCTGCCTTCCTGTTTTTGCCACCAAAGTGGATAACCTCACATTTATCCACATTATAGTGCATTTGCCATGTTTCTGCCCAATCACCCAACCTGTCCAAATCGTGCTGGAGTTTCACGACATCCTCCTCACAGCATATCCTCCCCGCCAGCTTTGTGTCGTCTGCAAATCTGGAGATATTACATCCAATTCCCTCGTCCAGATCATTAATATATTGTGAACAGCTGGGGTCCTAGGACCGATCCTTGCGGTACCCCACTAGTCACTGCCTGCCACTCAGAAAATGACCCGTTTATTCCAACTCTTTGCTTTCTGTCCGCCAACCAGTTCTCTATCCAAGTCAATACCTTGCCACCAATCCCATGTGCCTTAATTTTGCACGCTAATCTCTTATGCGGGACCTTATCGAAAGCCTTCTGAAAGTCCAAATACACCACATCCACTGGTTCTCCCTTATCAATTTTAACAGTTACATCCTCAAAAAATTCCAGTAGATTAGTCAAGCATGATTTACCTTTTGTAAATCCATGTTGACTTTGTCCGATCCAGTCACTGCTTTCCAAGTGCTCTGCTATTTCATCTTTTATAATGGACTCTAGCATTTTCCCCACTACCGATGTCAAGCTTACCGGTCTATAATTCCCCGCCTTTTCTCTACCACCTTTTTTGAATAGTGGGGTAACATTAGCTACCGGCCAATCCATGGGTACCGTTCCAGAGTCTATTGAGTTCTGGAAGATGACCAGCAATGCATCTACTATTTCTAGGGCCACTTCCTTAAGTACCCTGGGATGTAGATTATCAGGCCCTGGGGATTTATCGGCCTTCAGTCCCATCAATTTTCCTAACACCATTTCCCTACAAATACTGATTTCTTTCAGTTCCACCTTTTCATCAGACCCTATGTTCCCCGGCATCTCTGGGAGGTTATTTGTGTCCTCCTTTGTGAAGACAGAACCAAAATATGTATTTAGTTGGTCAGCCATTTCTTTGTTCCCCATTATAAATTCCCCCGATTCTGACTGCAAGGGACCTACGCTTGACTTCACCAATCTTTTTCTCTTCACATATCTATAAAAGCTTTTACAGTCAGTTTTTATGTTCTCTGCATGCTTACTCTCATATTCTATTTTCCCTTTCTTAATTAATCCCTTTGTCCTCCTTTGTTGAATTCTAAACTGCTCCCAATCCTCAGGATTATTGCTTTTTCTGGCCAATTTATATGCCCTCTCCTTGGACCTTATGCTATCCCTAATTTCCCTTGTTAGCCACGGTTGGGTCACCTTTTTTGTTTTATTTTTATGCCAAACTGGGATGAACAAATTCTGTAGTTCACCCATTCGGTCTTTGAATGTTTGCCATTGCCTATCCACCGTCAACCCTTTGAGTGCCATTCCCCAATCAATCCTACCCAACTCGCTCCTCAGACCATCATAATTTCCTTTATTTAAATTGAGGACCCTAGTCTCTGAGTCAACTACTTCATTCTCCATCTTAATGAAGAATTCGATCATATTATGATCGCTCCGACCCAAGGGGCCTCTTACAACAAGATTGCTAATTAATCCTTTCTCGTTACATTATACCCAGTCTAAGATGGCCTGATCTCTGGTTGGTTCCTCGACATATTGGTCCAGGAAACCATCCCATAAACACTCCAGGAATTCCTCCTCCACAGAATTGTTACTCATTTGGTTGGCCCAATCTATATGTAGATTAAAGTCACCCATGATGACTGCTGTGCCCTTATTGCACGCTTCTTTAATTTCTCTTTTAATGCCATCCCCGACCTCCGCCTTACTGTTTGGAGGTCCATAAACCACTCCCACTAACGTTTTTTTCCCCTTAGTATTTCTCAATTCTACCCATACAGATTCCACCTCATCAGAGCTAATTTCCTTCATTACAATTGTGTTAATCCCTTCTTTAACCAGTAATGCTACCCCACCTCCCTTTCCTTTTTGCCTATCTTTCCTGAATATCAAATACCCCTGGATGTTGAGTTCCCAGTCCTGGCCTTCCTTGAGCCACGTTTCCGTAATCCCAACCAAATCGTATTTGTTTACTTCTATTTGCGCAGCCAATTCATCCACCTTATTATAAATGCTCCTCGCATTAAGACACAAAGCCTTCAGGCTTGTTTTTTTAACGCTCTTAGACCTATTAGAATTATTATTTACTGTGGCCATGTTTGATTTAAACCGTTGATTTCTCTGACTGCCACTTTTGTTTTTCTCCTTCCTATCTTTTGCTTTTATCCTTGTTTCCCTTTCCTCTGTCTCCCTGCTCAGGTTCCCAACCCCCTGCCATTTTAGTTTAAACCCTCCCCCACAGCACTAGCAAACACTCCCCCTAGGACATTGGTTCCAGCCCTGCCCAGGTGCAAACCGTCCGGTTTGAACTGGTCCCACCTCCCCCAGAACCGGTTCCAATGTCCCAGGAACTTGAATCCCTCCCCCTGGCACCATTCCTCTAGCCATGTATTCATCTGAAGTATCCTTCTATTTCTACTCTGACTAGCACGTGGCACTGGTAGCAATCCTGAGATTACTACCTTTGAGGTCCTGTTTTTTAATTTACCTCCTAACTCCCTCTACTCCGCTTTTAGGACCTCATCCCGCTTTTTACCTATATCGTTGGTGCCTATATGCACCACGACAACTGGCTGTTCACCCTCCCCTTCCAAGATGTTCTGGAGTCGCTCGGAGACATCCTTGGCCCTTGCACCAGGGAGGCAACACGCCATCCTGGAGTCTCATTTGCGGCCGCAGAACCGCCTATCCATTCCCCTTACAATTGAATCCCCTATTACTATAGCTCTACCCCTCTTTTTCCTCCCATTCTGTGCAGCAGAGCCACCCCTGGTGCCAGGAAGTTGGCTGCTGCTGCCTTCCTCTGATAAGCCATCCCCCCCCTACTCAAAGTGGTGTATCTGTTGGAGAGGTGGATGGCCACAGGGGACCCCTGCACTACCTGCCTGTGCCTAGTACTCTGCCTGTTGGTCACCCGTTCCCTTTCTTCCTGTCCAACCTCTACCTGTGGTGTGTCCAACTCCATAAATGTGCTATTCACATTGTCTTGAGCATCATGAACACTCCTGTATGTGTCCAATCGCAGCTCCAGCGCCGCAATGCGGTCTGTCAGTAGCTGCAGCTGGACGCACTTCCTGCACATGTAGTTGTCAGGGACACAGGAAGTGTCCCTGAGTTCCCACATATCGCAGGAGGAGCAGATCACAGGGCCCGGCTGTCCTGCCATGACTTACACTTTAATTAATTGAATTTAAATTAAATCAATCAATCCCACTAATTACACTACAGTTAACTGGTTTACCAACAGTCCCTGCTACACCAGAGAGCCCTTAGAAACTATAAACCAGAGTTAAAGTTTAAAAAAAAAAGAGAAGAGAAATACTCACCAACCAAATACTCACCAACCAATCACTTACCTGCTTCCTGGTGACGTCACACTTTGATTACTTTTTACCTCTCTCCCCTGCTGTTGAACTAGTCGGGCTGCTCCTGACTCACTGCCGCCGGTTTGAACTGCCGCCGATGCTGTGTTCCCACACAGGCCCGCTCTAGTCAGGCTGCTCCTGACTCACTGCCGCCGGTTTGAACTGCCGCCGATGCTGTGTTCCCACACAGGCCCGCTCTAGTCGGGCTGCTCCTGACTCACTGCCGCCGGTTTGAACTGCCGCCGATGCTGTGTTCCCACACAGGCCCGCTCTAGTCGGACTGCTCCTGACTCACTGCCGCCGGTTTGAACTGCCGCCGATGCTGTGTTCCCACAAGGCCCGCTCTAGTCGGGCTGCTCCTGACTCACTGCCACCGGTTTGAACTGCCGCCGATGCTGTGTTCCCACACAGGCCCGCTCAGTCCAGGTGGCAGGACTTTGTTGTCTCAGGTCTGGGGGAACTTTTAGAAGGCATAACCACAGCTGTGGAAGTTTGGAGCCTGACACCCATCTCCAGTGTGACTTCCTGGAAACCCCTCTCGCCACCTTCACTGAGCGCTTCCTCAACTGAGGCATATACCAAGTAATCCTAAACCCTCAATGTGGAAGTCCCATTAGCAAAATGACACACTCCACAACTGCAGCAGTAGCCATCAGATGTTTTATTTACAGTAACCATCTGATGGCTTTTTAACATAAGACATCAAATTCCTCCCAAGTGACTACCCTAGTGACTATTTGTGCAGTATCTTTCTTTTACGTGTGCTCCTACGTGGTGCTTCTCCTGAGGCCCCTTGCTCACTTTCCTGCTGCTCCTGTCTCGACACCTTTCACAGAATCACAGAATCACAGAAACCCCACAGTGCAGATAGAGGCCATTTCGGCCCATTGAGCCTGCACCGACACATATCCCACCCGATCCCCGTAACCCCTACACCAACACATATCCCACACTATCCCCGTAACCCCACGTATTTAATCCCCCTAACACTAAGGGTCAATTTATCATAGCCAATCAACCTAACCCGCACATCTTTGGACTGTGGGAGGAAACCGGAGCACCCGGAGGAAACCCACGCAAACACGGGGAGAATGTGCAAACTCCACACAGACAGTCGCCCGAGGCTGGATTCGAACCCGGGTCCCTGGCGCTGTGAGGCAACAGTGCTAACCACTATGCCACCGTGCTGCCTTTGGCGGGCATCCTCTGGGGTTGCAAACCTGTGGGGGCTCGCCAACAGTCTGCTGCTCCTGCGGCTGTGCAGTGGTTGAGACGCCGATCTCAGTTGGGTGTGGACGCTGGTGGGGCTCTGACTGAGGGATCTGTAGTGGCATGGAAGTGTGAGCGCTTGGAGAGGAGCCCCCACTTCCTTGATGTCTGCCACCAACTTCCCTCTCATGGGTCAGGTCCACCTCAACGCTTGCAAGTGGCTTGAGAGCACCTTGCTGCACATCAGGGGGGCCATGGGGACCCGTATCTGCACTGGCAGTCCTACTCAGAAGGACTTCCATGAAGGGCCAGTTTCTCTGTTCAATAGATGACCATCGCTCCTCCAGAGGTGTCATTCTATTTAGAACACGTACCGTGTTTTCTGCACTCTGGCGACTTATCACCTCCATAGAGGTTGCAATCCTTTCCATGGTGATGCGTTCATGCGCCAATGACTCCACAAAGGCTCTGCTCATGTTCGCAATGGACTCTGTAGTGTATGAGCCTTTAAGAGAGAACTACTTTTACAGCTTGATATACCTATCAATTCCTCCAATAAAAGGCGAAGAGTTACGAAGGTGACTAAAGGTTTTTATTGACTAAATAACAGAGCCCACTCTCGTGGGTGATCCGATCCAAGCAGGAGGAATACCAGCCAGTCGCTCACCTTTATACCTGGCCTGGTGGGTGGAGCCAAGGCAGAGTCGGCAGTGGTCATCCCAGGTATAGCAGTGTGGCAAGAGGCGACCTCGTACCGTGATACAATAGTGGTCAGTGATACAGTTATAACGAACAGTGGTGAACAGTGCTAACTACTAACAGTGATACGATAGTGAACGTGGTTTACCACATTCACCCCTTGTTTAGAATTAAGTCCGGCGGGGTGAAGTGTACTACCAATTCTGGTAGGTCAGTCTGTCCGGAGGCTTCGTAAGCCTCTCCGATCGCCGCAGCGGTGGTGTTGCCTTATCCGGTGCTGGTGCCTTATCCGGTGTTGATGCTGGTGTTTGCGTGGTCGGCGAGGGCTCGTGGGGTTCCGGCATGCCGTCTACCTGGACTGAGGTTGGGGGGGGTGGTGGCGGTGTTTCCGGATCGGCTGAGGGTGCGAGGTCTCGTAGGGAGACAGTGTCCTCCCGCCCGTCTGGGTACGCCACGTAGGCGTACTGGGGGTTGGCGTGCAGGAGGTTCACCCTCTCGACCAGGGGGTCCGTTTTATGGGTCCTCACGTGTTTCCGCAGCCAGACCGGCCCCGGGGCGGTCAGCCAGGTTGGTAGAGTGGTTCCCGTAGTCGACTTCCTGGGGAAAACGAACATTCGTTCATGGGGGGTGGTGTTAGTGGCCGTGCAAAGTAATGACCGGATGGAGTGCAGCGCTGTCGGGAGGACTTCTTGCCAGCGGGAGGTTGGGAGGCCCTTAGACTTTAAGGCTAAGAGGACGGCCTTCCATACCGTCGCGTTCTCTCTTTCCACCTGACCGTTACCTCTGGGGTTGTAGCTGGTGGTCCTGCTTGCTGCAATACCTCTCTCTAGGAGGAATTGCCGGAGTTCCTCGCTCATGAAGGAGGAGCCCCGGTCGCTGTGTATATAGTTCGGGAACCCGAACAAGGCGAAGAGGGCATTCAGGCACTTAATGACCGTGCTACTGGTCATGTCGGGGCAGGGGAAGGCAAAGGGGAAACGGGAGTACTCATCAACGATGTTGAGGAAGTACACATTACGGTCAGAGGACGGGAGGGGCCCCTTAAAGTCGATGCTCAGGCGCTCGAAGGGGCGGGTGGCCTTGATCAGGCTTGCTCGGTCCGGCCTATAGAAGTGCGGTTTGCACTCCGCACAGGTCTGGCAGTTCCTGGTCATGGTCCTGACCTCCTCGATGGAGTAGGTCAGGTTGCGGGCCTTAATGAAATGGTAGAGTCTGGTGACTCCGGGGTGGCAGAGCTGGTCGTGGAGGGTCTGAAGCCTATCGATATGCGCGCTGGCGCATGTCATTCGTGAAAGGGCATCAGGGGATTCGTTCAGCTTGCCTGGCCGGTACAAGATCTCATAATCGTAGGTGGAGAGCTCGATTCTCCATCTCAAAATCTTGTCATTCTTGATTTTGCCCTTCAGCTTGTTATTAAACATGAAAGCCACCGAACGCTGGTCGGTGAGGAGGGTAAATCGTTTGCCTGCCAGGTAGTGCCTCCAGCGCCGTACTGCCTCCACGATCGCCTGGGCCTCTTTCTCGACCGACGAATGTCGGATCTCGGGGCCCTGTAGGGTCCTTGAGAAGAAGGCCACTGGCCTCCCCTCCTGGTTTAGGGTGGCGGCTAAGGCGAAGTCGGATGCATCGCTCTCCACCTGAAAGGGGATGGACTCGTCCACTGCGTGCATCGTGGCCTTGGCTATGTCTCCCTTAATGAGGGAGAAGGCCGCTCACGCCTCCTCCGTGAGGGGGAAGGAAGTGGCTTTCAGGAGGGGTCTGGCTTTGTCCGCGTAATTGGGTACCCATTGGGCATAGTAGGCGAAAAGCCCCAGGGTTCTCCTAAGTGCTTTAGGGCAGTGGGGGAGGGGTAGCTCCATGAGGGGGCGCATTCTTTCTGGGTCGGGGCCGATGATTCCGTTCTCCACTACGCAGCCGAGGATGGCAAGGCGCGTGGTGTTAAACACGCATTTCTCCTTATTGTAGGTGAGGTTCAGCCGTTGGGCCGTACGGAGGAATTTCTCCAGATTCGCGTCATGTTCCTGCCGGTCGCGGCCGCAGATAGTGACGTTATCTAGGTAGGGGAATGTAGCCTGCAGTTCGTTCTGGTCAACCATCTGGTCCATCTCCCTTTGGAAGACCGAGACCCCATTAGTGACACCGAAGGGGACCCTAAGGAAGTGGTATAGGCGCCCATTCGCCTCGAAGGCGGTATACTGGCGGTCCTCAGGGTGGATAGGGAGTTGGTGGTAGGCCGACTTCAGGTCGATGGTCGAGAATACTTTATACTGTGCAATCTGATTGACCACGTCAGATATGCGGGGGAGGGGGTATGCGTCCAGCTGGGTATATCTGTTTATGGTCTGGCTGTAGTCGATGACCAGGCGGTTTTTATCGCCGGTCTTTACGACTACGACCTGGGCACGCCAGGGGCTGCTGCTCCCCTCGATAATGCCCTCTTTCAGGAGGCACCGCACCTCAGAGCTAATGAAGGCTCTGTCCCCGGCGCTATACCGCCTGCTCTTGGTAGCAACGGGTTTGCAGTCAGGGGTAAGGTTAGCAAACAGAGAGGGTGGCGGGACCTTGAGGGTGGAGAGGCTGCAGGTGTTACGCGGTGGGCGGTTTAACGTTTGCTGGTTGTTGACTGTGAGTGGGGGGAGGGGTCCACCGTATGCTAGGGTTACGCTTTGGAGGTGGGATTGGAAGTCCAGCCCTAGTAGGACGGCAGCGCAGAGATGGGGGAGGACGAGGAGTTTAAAGTTTTTATACTCCGTGCCCTTAACCGACAGGGTCACGACACAGTAGCCGCTGATGTCCGTGGCGTGGGACCTCGATGCCATCGAGATTCGGCTGCGCGTTGGTAGGACAGAGAGGGAGTAGTGGCTCACCGTGTCTGGGTGGATGAAGCTCTCCGTGCTTCCGCTGTCGAACAGGCAGGTCGTGGCGTGGCCGTTCACTTTGATGTCCATCATTGACTTGGACAGATGGTGCGGGCGGGCTTGGTCCAGGGTGACGGAAGCTAGTGTGTAGCTGAGCGAGTCGTTGTCATCTGCGGGCGAGGCGGTCGGGCGTGGTGAGTAAAATGGCGTCTCCCACGAGGTAGGGCCCCATGAGGCACTATTGGGGTCGGTTGCCTTAATCAAAGATGGCCGCCCCCATGACTCATGTGTGGGGATGCTGGCCTCAGTTGCCCTAAACAAAGATGGCCGCCCCCATGACTCATGTGTGGGGATGCTGGCCTCAGTTGCCCTAAACGAAGATGGCCGCCCCCATAGTTCGCATGCGGCACTGCTGGCCTCTGAGGATCCGCTCCTGCAGGCCTTGGAGAAGTGGCCTTTCTTCAGGCAGGTTTTACATATGGAGTTCTTGGCTGGGCAGCGCGACCTCGGGTGCTTCTCCTGGCCACAAAAAAAACAGCCGGCGGCCCGATCGCGGATGCCCGATGTCGGGGCCGGTGCCGGGGGTGGCGGGGCCGGTCGGGTCCGGGACGCCGACGCAGAGGTAGGTCCCGGGGGCGGCGCTGGGAAGGGTGCTGTGGTAGGGGTCGGGCCCGAGTCCCAGGGTCGCGAGCAGTACCTGGTGAATGCTTCCTGACCTTGGTGGGCCACTTCCAGGGAGATAGCGAGGGCTTCAGCTTTTTCCATGCTGAGGTCTTTAGCTTCCAGCAGTCTTTGCCGTGAGTACTCGGACCGTAGGCCTTTCAGGAATGCGTCGCGGATATTATCTTCAGTATTTTCGGCTGCCGACACCGATTTAAAGTCACAGTTCCTGGCGAGTGCATATAGCGCCTGTGAGAATTCGGCTACTGATTCTCCTGGCTGTTGCGGCCGTGATCTTAGGAGGTGCCTAGCGTACATGTAGTTTACCGGGGTCCGGTACTTCTGTTTCAGCAGGTTGATGGCGGTCTCGTAGGTAGTCATGTCCTCGATGAGAGTGTATACTCTCGGGCTCAGTTGTGCCTGCAGGACACTTAGTTTGGATGCCTGAGGGACGCTGGATTCTCTCAGGTATGATTCGAAGCAGACCAGCCAGTGTTTAAAGTCTGCGGCTGAGTTTGCTGCTCGTGGGTTCAGGTCCAGGTACGGCGGTCTGAGGGCTCGCAGCCAAGCTGGCTGGTGTGGCTGTGCTCCTGGGAGCTGCGCTGGTGGCTCCTCCGCCGGTTGTGACTCGTTGTCGGACATCATTAAATTTAGTCAATAAAATTGATATACCTATCAATTCCTCCAATAAAAGGCGAAGAGTTACGAAGGTGACTAAAGGTTTTTATTGACTAAATAACAGAGCCCACTCTCGTGGGTGATCCGATCCAAGCAGGAGGAATACCAGCCAGTCGCTCACCTTTATACCTGGCCTGGTGGGTGGAGCCAAGGCGGAGTCGGCAGTGGTCATCCCAGGTATAGCAGTGTGGCAAGAGGCGACCTCGTACCGTGATACAATAGTGGTCAGTGATACAGTTATAACGAACAGTGGTGAACAGTGCTAACTACTAACAGTGATACGATAGTGAACGTGGTTTACCACATTCACCCCTTGTTTAGAATTAAGTCCGGCGGGGTGAAGTGTACTACCAATTCTGGTAGGTCAGTCTGTCCGGAGGCTTCGTAAGCCTCTCCGATCGCCGCAGCGGTGGTGTTGCCTTATCCGGTGCTGGTGCCTTATCCGGTGTTGATGCTGGTGTTTGCGTGGTCGGCGAGGGCTCGTGGGGTTCCGGCATGCCGTCTACCTGGACTGAGGTTGGGGGGGGTGGTGGCGGTGTTTCCGGATCGGCTGAGGGTGCGAGGTCTCGTAGGGAGACAGTGTCCTCCCGCCCGTCTGGGTACGCCACGTAGGCGTACTGGGGGTTGGCGTGCAGGAGGTTCACCCTCTCGACCAGGGGGTCCGTTTTATGGGTCCTCACGTGTTTCCGCAGCCAGACCGGCCCCGGGGCGGTCAGCCAGGTTGGTAGAGTGGTTCCCGTAGTCGACTTCCTGGGGAAAACGAACATTCGTTCATGGGGGGTGGTGTTAGTGGCCGTGCAAAGTAATGACCGGATGGAGTGCAGCGCTGTCGGGAGGACTTCTTGCCAGCGGGAGGTTGGGAGGCCCTTAGACTTTAAGGCTAAGAGGACGGCCTTCCATACCGTCGCGTTCTCTCTTTCCACCTGACCGTTACCTCTGGGGTTGTAGCTGGTGGTCCTGCTTGCTGCAATACCTCTCTCTAGGAGGAATTGCCGGAGTTCCTCGCTCATGAAGGAGGAGCCCCGGTCGCTGTGTATATAGTTCGGGAACCCGAACAAGGCGAAGAGGGCATTCAGGCACTTAATGACCGTGCTACTGGTCATGTCGGGGCAGGGGAAGGCAAAGGGGAAACGGGAGTACTCATCAACGATGTTGAGGAAGTACACATTACGGTCAGAGGACGGGAGGGGCCCCTTAAAGTCGATGCTCAGGCGCTCGAAGGGGCGGGTGGCCTTGATCAGGCTTGCTCGGTCCGGCCTATAGAAGTGCGGTTTGCACTCCGCACAGGTCTGGCAGTTCCTGGTCATGGTCCTGACCTCCTCGATGGAGTAGGTCAGGTTGCGGGCCTTAATGAAATGGTAGAGTCTGGTGACTCCGGGGTGGCAGAGCTGGTCGTGGAGGGTCTGAAGCCTATCGATATGCGCGCTGGCGCATGTCATTCGTGAAAGGGCATCAGGGGATTCGTTCAGCTTGCCTGGCCGGTACAAGATCTCATAATCGTAGGTGGAGAGCTCGATTCTCCATCTCAAAATCTTGTCATTCTTGATTTTGCCCTTCAGCTTGTTATTAAACATGAAAGCCACCGAACGCTGGTCGGTGAGGAGGGTAAATCGTTTGCCTGCCAGGTAGTGCCTCCAGCGCCGTACTGCCTCCACGATCGCCTGGGCCTCTTTCTCGACCGACGAATGTCGGATCTCGGGGCCCTGTAGGGTCCTTGAGAAGAAGGCCACTGGCCTCCCCTCCTGGTTTAGGGTGGCGGCTAAGGCGAAGTCGGATGCATCGCTCTCCACCTGAAAGGGGATGGACTCGTCCACTGCGTGCATCGTGGCCTTGGCTATGTCTCCCTTAATGAGGGAGAAGGCCGCTCACGCCTCCTCCGTGAGGGGGAAGGAAGTGGCTTTCAGGAGGGGTCTGGCTTTGTCCGCGTAATTGGGTACCCATTGGGCATAGTAGGCGAAAAGCCCCAGGGTTCTCCTAAGTGCTTTAGGGCAGTGGGGGAGGGGTAGCTCCATGAGGGGGCGCATTCTTTCTGGGTCGGGGCCGATGATTCCGTTCTCCACTACGCAGCCGAGGATGGCAAGGCGCGTGGTGTTAAACACGCATTTCTCCTTATTGTAGGTGAGGTTCAGCCGTTGGGCCGTACGGAGGAATTTCTCCAGATTCGCGTCATGTTCCTGCCGGTCGCGGCCGCAGATAGTGACGTTATCTAGGTAGGGGAATGTAGCCTGCAGTTCGTTCTGGTCAACCATCTGGTCCATCTCCCTTTGGAAGACCGAGACCCCATTAGTGACACCGAAGGGGACCCTAAGGAAGTGGTATAGGCGCCCATTCGCCTCGAAGGCGGTATACTGGCGGTCCTCAGGGTGGATAGGGAGTTGGTGGTAGGCCGACTTCAGGTCGATGGTCGAGAATACTTTATACTGTGCAATCTGATTGACCACGTCAGATATGCGGGGGAGGGGGTATGCGTCCAGCTGGGTATATCTGTTTATGGTCTGGCTGTAGTCGATGACCAGGCGGTTTTTATCGCCGGTCTTTACGACTACGACCTGGGCACGCCAGGGGCTGCTGCTCCCCTCGATAATGCCCTCTTTCAGGAGGCACCGCACCTCAGAGCTAATGAAGGCTCTGTCCCCGGCGCTATACCGCCTGCTCTTGGTAGCAACGGGTTTGCAGTCAGGGGTAAGGTTAGCAAACAGAGAGGGTGGCGGGACCTTGAGGGTGGAGAGGCTGCAGGTGTTACGCGGTGGGCGGTTTAACGTTTGCTGGTTGTTGACTGTGAGTGGGGGGAGGGGTCCACCGTATGCTAGGGTTACGCTTTGGAGGTGGGATTGGAAGTCCAGCCCTAGTAGGACGGCAGCGCAGAGATGGGGGAGGACGAGGAGTTTAAAGTTTTTATACTCCGTGCCCTTAACCGACAGGGTCACGACACAGTAGCCGCTGATGTCCGTGGCGTGGGACCTCGATGCCATCGAGATTCGGCTGCGCGTTGGTAGGACAGAGAGGGAGTAGTGGCTCACCGTGTCTGGGTGGATGAAGCTCTCCGTGCTTCCGCTGTCGAACAGGCAGGTCGTGGCGTGGCCGTTCACTTTGATGTCCATCATTGACTTGGACAGATGGTGCGGGCGGGCTTGGTCCAGGGTGACGGAAGCTAGTGTGTAGCTGAGCGAGTCGTTGTCATCTGCGGGCGAGGCGGTCGGGCGTGGTGAGTAAAATGGCGTCTCCCACGAGGTAGGGCCCCATGAGGCACTATTGGGGTCGGTTGCCTTAATCAAAGATGGCCGCCCCCATGACTCATGTGTGGGGATGCTGGCCTCAGTTGCCCTAAACAAAGATGGCCGCCCCCATGACTCATGTGTGGGGATGCTGGCCTCAGTTGCCCTAAACGAAGATGGCCGCCCCCATAGTTCGCATGCGGCACTGCTGGCCTCTGAGGATCCGCTCCTGCAGGCCTTGGAGAAGTGGCCTTTCTTCAGGCAGGTTTTACATATGGAGTTCTTGGCTGGGCAGCGCGACCTCGGGTGCTTCTCCTGGCCACAAAAAAAACAGCCGGCGGCCCGATCGCGGATGCCCGATGTCGGGGCCGGTGCCGGGGGTGGCGGGGCCGGTCGGGTCCGGGACGCCGACGCAGAGGTAGGTCCCGGGGGCGGCGCTGGGAAGGGTGCTGTGGTAGGGGTCGGGCCCGAGTCCCAGGGTCGCGAGCAGTACCTGGTGAATGCTTCCTGACCTTGGTGGGCCACTTCCAGGGAGATAGCGAGGGCTTCAGCTTTTTCCATGCTGAGGTCTTTAGCTTCCAGCAGTCTTTGCCGTGAGTACTCGGACCGTAGGCCTTTCAGGAATGCGTCGCGGATATTATCTTCAGTATTTTCGGCTGCCGACACCGATTTAAAGTCACAGTTCCTGGCGAGTGCATATAGCGCCTGTGAGAATTCGGCTACTGATTCTCCTGGCTGTTGCGGCCGTGATCTTAGGAGGTGCCTAGCGTACATGTAGTTTACCGGGGTCCGGTACTTCTGTTTCAGCAGGTTGATGGCGGTCTCGTAGGTAGTCATGTCCTCGATGAGAGTGTATACTCTCGGGCTCAGTTGTGCCTGCAGGACACTTAGTTTGGATGCCTGAGGGACGCTGGATTCTCTCAGGTATGATTCGAAGCAGACCAGCCAGTGTTTAAAGTCTGCGGCTGAGTTTGCTGCTCGTGGGTTCAGGTCCAGGTACGGCGGTCTGAGGGCTCGCAGCCAAGCTGGCTGGTGTGGCTGTGCTCCTGGGAGCTGCGCTGGTGGCTCCTCCGCCGGTTGTGACTCGTTGTCGGACATCATTAAATTTAGTCAATAAAATTGATATACCTATCAATTCCTCCAATAAAAGGCGAAGAGTTACGAAGGTGACTAAAGGTTTTTATTGACTAAATAACAGAGCCCACTCTCGTGGGTGATCCGATCCAAGCAGGAGGAATACCAGCCAGTCGCTCACCTTTATACCTGGCCTGGTGGGTGGAGCCAAGGCGGAGTCGGCAGTGGTCATCCCAGGTATAGCAGTGTGGCAAGAGGCGACCTCGTACCGTGATACAATAGTGGTCAGTGATACAGTTATAACGAACAGTGGTGAACAGTGCTAACTACTAACAGTGATACGATAGTGAACGTGGTTTACCACACAGCTCCTGTATACTGTAGTACCGGCAGTGACCACACCCGTATATAAGCCTTGAGCATCCTCTGTACTGTCAGTCTTGAGACTACCCTACTCCAGTAAACACCTGTTGATTGTTAAGTTACAGCCTCCGTGTAGTTATTGGAAAACATCATACTTTAAAAATCACGGATCCAACAGTGGCGACGAGGTCGATTCGAATCTGCCTGCAACTCTGCATTTCCCTTCAAGGATTCGCCCCGGGAGGGCGGTGGAAGAAAGTCGAGGCCAGAAGCATTGGCGTCGACCACGAGCAACCGCCCAGTCATCCGGCAGAGAGTGAACATCGCAGGGGAGGCTGTTGAGAGCCGGGCTTGGTTCCCCAGCCACGATGATCCAGCAACAGACTGGCAACAGGTACAGCGCAGACCCTTCCCAGACAGCGGCGGCTGGAGCCGACCGACGGCATAGAAAAAGCCGAGCAGCGTTGATGGGGTAAGAGAGAGTGTGAAGCGCACAGGGCGCGGCCGGGGGTTGAAAACCGAGCGGCGTTGAGGAAAAACAAACAGAGAGAGAGAGAGGGTAAAGCAGCAGCCGGCTTCAGGACTGAGCGACGGCAACGGGAAAGGCGCACAGGAGAACGCGCAGAGCACAGCCAGGGCTCAAGGGCTGAACCGCGTCCGCGGGGAGAAGAAGGGAGAGCGCGGGAGACGCCATTGAGCCGCGGAGAAGAAGGGAGAGCGCGGGAGATGCCATTTTTAGAAGCCGCAGCGGAGAAGAAGGGCAAGCACGGGAAGAAAGGAAAGCGCGGGAGACGCCATTTTGTGCCAGCGGAGAAGAAGGGAGAGCACGGGAGATGCCATTTTAGACAGTTAAATCACACCCAGGGATGCCGAAGAGTGGCAGTATCACTGCGTTCGACAATGAAGTCGAAGATTGGGCGACATATGTGGAACGCATTGAGGTGTACTGCAGGGCGAATGAAATGCCAGATGCTAGGAAAGCACTGGTTTTGTTAAATTCCATGGGTGCAAAAACGTATGGCTTACTGCAAAACCTAATAACCCCAGAGAAGCCCGTGAATAAGAATTTCGAAAGCATAGTAGGAGTCCCACAGGACCACTTAAACCCCACACCGCTGCTGATAGCAGAAAGATTTAAGTTCCACAAAAGGAACCAGCATAAAGACGAAAGTAATGCTGAGTACTTAACAGAACTGCGCAAGCTATCGAAAGACTGCCAGTTTGGAGTGAGACTAGCAGATACGTTAAGGGACAAGTTTGTGTGTGGGCTTCAAAGAGAAGGAACCCAGAAACGGCTTCTATCAGAAAAGGATCTTACGCTGGACAAGGCTTTCAGCATGGCAGTATCACACGAAGCAGCCGCACGGGGCGCGGCAGAGATACAACGGAGACCGCAAGAATATGGCACCAATGAAATGTCATATGGAGCAGGGAAGTGTTATCGCTGCGGCAGAACAACACACGACCAGAAGGATTGTTGGTTCAAGGACCAAGTGTGCAGACAGTGTGGAAAAGCAGGACACATAGCAAGAGTCTGCAGGTCAGGGAAGAAAACCAGCAGCAAGAAATCTCCACAGGAGAAGTACAAAAAGGTACATAAGGTGATGGACAGTAGTTCAGACGAACAGAAAAGTGATACAGACTCCGGAAGCAAGGAGCTGGGTTGTCTGAAACTACATAAGGTAATCAAAATGGAGGATCACCAGACTATCTGGGTCACACTCAAGATAGACGGAGTCCAAGTGAAAATGGAATTGGACACTGGATCAGCCCAAACAGTCATAAACCAAAGGGACTACAAGCGGCTATTTTCACATATACCCTTGAAAGCTACAGAGATTGTCTTGAAGACGTACACGGGGCAAAAAGTCTACCCCAAAGGAAAAATAAGGGTGAAAGTGATATACAAAGGCCAGGAAATACCTAAATTGGACCTGTGTGTATTACCAGATGGAGGACCACCACTACTAGGAAGTGAATGGATCCGGAAGATACAATTAGATTGGCATTCCATCCAGGCACTGAAGGTTGAGGCCAAAAAGGATGACGACGTCACACCTGGACGACTGTCAAAAATGCTAACTGATGCACAAGAAGTGTTCCAGGAGGGACTCGGAACACTAAAAGGCATAACAGAAATGATGAAAATAGAGGAAAATGCAAGCCCAAAGTTTTTTAAGGCCAGACCGGTGCCTTATGCGATCCGACCAGCCGTCAAAGCAGAGCTGGAAGGGTTGGAACATTCAGGAGTACTGTCCAAAGTAGACTGGAGTGAGTGGGCTACGCCCATCGTTCCTGTAATGAAGAGGTCGTTGAGTAATACGCCTGGGGAACCAAAGAAGGTCCGCATCTGTGGGGTTTTAAGGTGACAGTGAACCCAATCCTTCACACGGTACAATATCCGCTTCCATGGATTGAGGATATTTTCGCCTCGCTATCTGGAGGTAAACGCTTCACCAAAATTGATCTGGCCGAGGCGTACTTGCAAATGGAGGTAGAAGAAGCCTCGAAACAATACCTCACGATCAACACTCATAAAGGTCTCTACCAATACAACCGGCTGGTGTTCGGGGTAGCATCGGCTCTGGCTATTTGGCAAAGGGCAATGGATCAAGTCCTGCAAGGGATTCCAGGGACCCAGTGTTATTTGGACGACATCCTGGTCACGGGCGAAAATGACAGTGATCACCTCGCCAACCTGGAGAAGGTGCTCACTAGATTAAAGGAATATGGGCTACGAGCTAATCGCCACAAGTGCGAGTTTTTCCAGAAGCAGATCTCGTATTGTGGCCACGTTATTGATGAAGAGGGGTTACATAAATCCCCTGAAAAGATTGAGGCAGTAGTCAAGTCTCCAGCACCGGAAAATGTGTCACAACTGAGGTCGTTCCTCGGGCTGGTGAACTACTACCATAAGTTCTGAATAAATTTGTCTACAGTATTACACCCACTGAATACCCTACTGCAAACGGGGGTACCATGGAAGTGGAATGACGAATGTAAATGAGCTTTCCAGAAGTGCAAAGAATTGATCACATCAAAAGAGGTGTGGCCCATTTCAACCCAGCACTACCAATTCGGTTGGCATGTGATGCATCACCCTATGGTATTGGAGCGGTGCTGTCTCACAAATTCCCAGACGGGTTGGAGAGGCCAGTAGCCTTTGCGTCTCGGTCACTAACCTCAGCCGAGCGCAACTATGCCCAGATCAACAGGGAGTCCCTCAGCCTAGTATGGGGAGTAAAAAAATTCAACCACTCTCTGCATGGCCAGAAGTTCACCTTGCTGACTGACCACCAACCACTTGTCTCCATCTTTCATCCAAAGAAGGGCGTTCCGGTGATGACTGCACAACGGTTACAAAGATGGTCCCTTTTTCTAGGTGTGAACCAATATGAAATAGAATATAAAGGCACGAAACAGCATGGAAACGCTGATGGGCTATCATGCTTGCCACTGCCTACTGTGGAGGAAGCACCAGCAGTGGACCCTATCGAGATATTTTATTCGTCAATAATTGAACGATTGCCAGTAACTAACGCGGATATAGAGAAGGAGACACGCAATGATCCGACACTGTCTCGGGTATGTGATTTGACGGTGAGGGGATGGCCAACACATGGCGACTCACTGTTGCCAGCATTCTCATCCAGAAGAGAACAGCTGTCAGTATGCCAGGGGACAGTGATGTGTGGCTCCCGAGTGGTAATTCCACCCAAGTTAAGGGAGAGAGTGGTCAATGAGCTTCACGAAGATCATCTGGGTGGGGTGAAAATGAAAAGCCTTGCTAAGGCTTATGTGTGGTGGCCAGGGATTGATCAACAAATCGAGGACCTAACCTGTAAAGTCCGCGCCTCAATAATACACGGACTTCGGGAGAACTGTTTAACAGGTACTTTACTGAACAGGAGGGTAACGTCAGACTGAAATACAGAAGCCTGCTAGGGCCTTTTATACAGGGGTGGTCACTGCCGGTACTGCAGTCTAAACCAGTTCTTCCCTTAAAGGTACATACACAACAATTCCTCCCCCTTTAAATAAACAGTACATAACATTCATTTGACAACTAAATAATAACTAATTACAATTTTCTGGGTACTATATACATCAACTGAAATAATCATTTATAAGTTCAGTCTTTGAGGAGGCTTCCTGATCCTGACTGGATAGCGCCTTTCTCGAGTATCCTGTTCTTGCGGCGGAGTTGATTCTGGTTCATTGTCATTGGTTGGTTCGTCAGCTTCCAATACCACTGCTTCTGAGGTAGACGCAATCTGTACTTCGGGTTGATTACCAGGTGCACCTGCTCGTGGTATGGGTTTGGCTTGTTCCTGTGACTCTAGAATCTGGTCAGCATGGCATCTCACGATGCTCTCTCCAACGTCCACTGTGTACATTAGTGGTCCCTGCTGTGTGCATATCGTTCCTGGCTGCCATTTTTCTGTTCGGTAGTCGCGGGCCAAGACTGGTTGCCCTATCTTGAAGCTCCTGGTTGGCTTCTCATTTATGTGCTGGAATTGCTTATCCTCAACATCTCATCTTATGTTTGGTTTGAGCAAATCCAGTCGACATCTTAGCCTTCGGTTGAAGAACAGTACGGCTGGAGCTTGGTTGGTGACTTCATGTGTCGCATTCCGGTAAGCAAACAAGAAATTATCCACCTTGTGTTGTAGTGGTATGTCGTCATTATACATTGCCTTTAAGGCCTTTTTAAAGGTCTGAACAAAACTCTCAGCCAATCCATTTGTGGTTGAATGATATGGGGCAGATGTGTAATGTTTCACCCCATTATTCCTCAGAAACCTCCGGAAATCCTCAGACACAAACTGTGGCCCATTGTCGGAGCAAATCTGTTCTGGCAACCCATTCCTGGAGAAGATGGTCCTTAGGACTGCAATAGTGTTCTCCGTGGTGGTGGAGGACATTTTAATGACCTCTGGCCAATTTGAATGGGCGTCCACAGCGATTAGAAACATTGAGTCCATAAATGGACCAGCAAAATCAATGTGTACCCATTGCCCTGGAGATGAGTGCCACTCCCATGGATGTAGCGGGGCCTGTGGTGGAGCGTTTTGGACCTTCTGGCATCCTGTGCATCTCTTGGTCATATCCTCGATTTCTTTATCGATTCCCGGCCACCACACAAACGCCCTGGCTAGGCTTGTCATTTTTACCCCTCCCAGATGACCATCATGAAGCTCATTGAGCACTTTATCTCTCAACTTGGGTGGAATTACCACTCAGGATCCACACATCAAGGTCCCCCGGCACACTGACAGCTGTTCTCTCCTTGGCGAGAATGCTGGCAACAGTGAGTCGCCATATGCTGGCCATCCCTTCACTGTCAAATCATAGACCCGAGAGAGTGTCGGGTCATTTCGGGTTTCCTTCTCTATACTTGAGTTTGTAACAGGCAAACATTCGACTGTGGTCGCATGGAATATCTCAACAGGGTCCACTGCAGGTGCTTCGTCTACCATAGGCAACGGTAGGCGCGACAGCCCATCAGAGTTGCCATGCTGTTTCGTACCCTTGTACTCTATGTCGTACTGATGTGCCCCTAGAAAAAGTGACCATCTTTGCAGCCGTTGTGCCGTCATCACCAGAACGCCCTTCTTTGGGTTAAAAATGGAGACCAGGGGCTGATGATCAGTCAGTAGGGCGAATTTCTGCCCGTGCAGATAGTGATTGAACTTCTTCACCCCCCACACCAGGCTGAGAGCCTCCCTGTCAATCTGGGCATAGTTACGCTCGGCTGAGGTTAGTGAGCGCGACGCAAAGGCTATTGGCCTCTCTGAACCGTCAAGGAATTTGTGTGACAGCACTGCTCCAATGCCGTAGGGTAACACATCACAACCGAATCGGTAGTGTTGGGTTGTAGTGGGCCAATACTTCTTTTGAAGTGATTAGGCATTTGCATTCCTGAAAGGCATGCTTACACTCATCACTCCATTTCCATGTTACTCCAGTTTGCAGCAGGGCGTTCAGTGGGTGCAGAATTGTAGATAAATTCGGCAAGAACTTATGGTAGTAGTTCACCAACCCGAGGAACGACCTCAGTTGCGACACATGTTCCGGTGCTGGAGCCTTAACTACAGCCTCAATCTTGTCCGGCGACTTATGCAACCCTTCCTCATCAATCATGTGGCCACAATACGAGATTTGTCTCCTGAAGAACTCGCATTTGGGGCGGTTGGCTCGTAGCCCATATTCCTGTAATCTCGTGAGCACCTGCTCCAGGTTGGCAAGGTTTTCACTGTCATTTTCGCCCGTAACCAGGATGTCGTCCAAATAACGTTGGGTCCCCGGGATCCCTTGCAGGACTTGGTCCATTGCCCTCTGCCAAATAGCCGGGGTTGATGCTACCCCGAATACCAGTCGATTGTGCTGGTAAAGGCCTTTGTGAGTGTTTATCGTGAGGTATTTTCTAGATGCTTCTTCCACCTCCATTTGTAGATACGCTTGGGCCAGATCAATCTTTGTAAAACGTTTCCCTCCAGATAGTGAGGCGAAAATATCTTCTATCCGTGGAAGTGGATATTGTACTCTGTGCAGGACTGGGTTCACAGTCACCTTGAAGTCCCCACAGATGCGAACGTTCTTCGGCTCCCCAGGCGTGCTGCTCAATGCTTTCTTCATTACAGGAATGATGGGCGTGGCCCACTTGCTCCAGTTCACCTTGGACAGCACACCCGAATGCTCCAGACTCTCCAGTTCAGCTTCAACGGCTGGACGGATCGCGTATGGCACCGGTCTGGCCTTGAAAAATTTTGGGTTTGCGTTATCTTCAATCTTTATCGTTGCCTTTACTCCTTTTAGAGTCCCAAGTCCTTGTTGGAACACCTCTTCCGCGTCAGATAGAATTTGTGACAGACGTCCAGGTGCGACGTCATCATCCTTTTTGTCAGTCACAGTTAGTGCCAGAATGGAATGCCAATCCAATTGTATTTTTCGGATCCATTCACGTCCCAATAATGGTGGTCCTCCATCTCGTAGTATATACATATATAGTTTCTGTGTTTCCTTGCCATTATATTTAACTGGCACCCTTATTTTTCCTCTGAGGTAGACCTTTTGCCCCGTGTATGTCTTCAATACAATGGACATGTCCTTTAAGGGTATGTGTGAGAATAGCTGCTCATAGTCTCGTCGATTCATGACAGTTAGGGCTGATCCTGTGTCCAATTCCATCTTTACTGGGGACCCTGCTATCATGAGGGTGACCCAAATGGTTCGGTGATCCTCCTTTGCGATCACGTTGTGTAACTTTAGACAACTTAGTCTCCTGCTCCCGGAGTCCTTATCACTCTCCTGATCTTCTGAACTGCTGTCTGTCAATTTCTTTACTTTCTTGTACTGTTCCTTAGTAGTTCTTGTAGTGTTGGTTTTCTTTCCCGACCTGCAGACTCTTGCTATATGTCCCATTTTTCCGCATTGCCTGCATGCTTTGTCCTTAAACCAGCAGTCCTTCTGCTCATGGGTTGTTCTGCCGCAGCGATAGCACTTTTCTGCTCCATACGCCATTTCGTTAGCGCTGTATTCATGTGGTTTCTGTTGTATTTCTGCAGCTCCCCGTGCTGCTGCTTCGTAGGGTATTGCCACGCTGAAAGCCTGTTCTAGCGTCAGGTCCTTTTTCGAAAGTAGTCGTTTCTGGGTTCCTTCACACTGGAGCCCACAGACAAACTTATCCCGTAAGGTGTCTGCCAGTCCTGCTCCGAACTGGCAGTGCTTCGATAACTTGCGTAGTTCCGTAAGATAGTCAGCATTGCTCTCATCTTTGTGCTGGTTTCTTTTATGGAAGTTGAATCTTTCTGCTATCAGCAGCGGTGTAGGGTTTAGGTGTTCCTATAAGAAATTAACAATCTCCTCAAAACTTTTCTCCATTGGTTTAGCTGGGGTAATTAAATTCCGCAATAGGCCGTACGTACTCGCGCCCATCAAATTCAATAATACCGACGCCCTCTTTCCATCGGCCACCTCATTTGCCTTGCAGTACACTTCAATTCTTTCTACATATGTGGTCCAGTCTTCTACCTCATTGTCGAAAGCAGTGATACTGCCACTTTTCAGCATCTTGGGTGATTTAAAATGGCGCCTCCCGCGCTTTTTCTTCTTCCCCAATGGAATAAAATGGCGCCTCCCATGCTTTTCCTTCTTCCCTAACGGAATAAAATGACGCCTCCCATGCTTTTCCTTCTTCCCCTTGCTGCCACGCTGCTCCTAGCATTCTACAGGGTAATGGCGGTGACCCGCGGCT
This sequence comes from Somniosus microcephalus, assembly GCF_052327205.1. Classification (NCBI taxonomy): domain Eukaryota; kingdom Metazoa; phylum Chordata; class Chondrichthyes; order Squaliformes; family Somniosidae; genus Somniosus; species Somniosus microcephalus. The sequence continues at coordinate 162,482,282 of NC_140997.1, read as the reverse complement.
TCGGCGCGTCTCACTTTCCTTCCCCCCGTTTATTTTCTCTCCGCTGCCCGGTTCTTGAGCACCAACCGCGCCCTGTGTGCTCCACCCTCTCTCTCTCTTGTTTTCTTTTCCCGGCGACGCTGCGCGGCCCGTTTTGTAGAGCCGCTCGATCGAGCTTGAGCCCGCCGCAGTCCGGAAGGGTCAGCGCACTACCTGCTACCAGCACGATTTGCTGGAACACCTTAACTGGGGAGCAAAGCTTAGCTCTCCACAGCCTCTCCCGCAATTCTCCGAACACCGATGAATCCTTTGGGCGGTAGCCCGCGGTCGACGCCCGTTGCTCAGACTACGACCTCCAAGAAACCTCCTCTCAAGGCGAGATCCCCGTGAGATGATGCAACACTGCAGGTGAGTTCGAACTTACTCGTCGCCACTGTAAAGTCCGCGCCTCAATAATACACGGTCTTCGGGAGAACAGTTTAACAGGTACTTTACTGAACAGGAGGGTAACGTCAGACTGAAATACAGAAGCCTGCTAGGGCCTTTTATACAGGGGTGGTCACTGCCGGTACTGCAGTCTAAACCAGTTCTTCCCTTAAAGGTACATACACAACATAACCAAGAGCTGCTCAGGATGCCAGAATGTCCAAAATGCACCACCACATGCCCCTCTACACCATGGGAGTGGCCCTCCTCTCCATGGCAATGGGTGCATATTGATTTTGCTGGTCCATTCATGGACTCAATGTTCTTAATAGCAGTGGATGCGCACTCGAAATGGCCTGAGGTGATAAAAATGTCCTCAACCACTACAGAGAAAACGATTGCAGTCCTACGGACCATATTTGCCAGGAACGGCTTGCCAGAGCAGATTTGCTCTGATAATGGACCACAGTTTGTGTCCGAAGAGTTTCGGAAATTTATGAGAAGGAATGGAGTAAGGCATTACACATCCACCCCGTATCATCCAGCCACAAATGGATTGGCTGAGAGGTTCGTACAAACCTTTAAAAAGGCGATAAAGGCCATGTGCGATGATGAAATTCCACTACAGCATAAGGTGGACAATTTCCTGTTAGCCTACAGAAATGCGACACATGCAGTTACCAACCAGACCCCGGCCATGATGTTCTTTAACCGAAGGTTGAGATCTCGTCTGGATTTGCTCAGACCAAATGTGCGAAGAAATGTTGAGGATAAACAATTCCAGCACATCAATGAGAAGCCGACAAGGAGCTTCAACGTAGGACAACCAGTCTTGGCCCGTGACTACCGAACAGAGAAATGGCAACCCGGAACGATATGCACACGGCTGGGGCCATTAATGTGCACAGTGGATGTCGGGGAGAACATTTTGAGATGCCACGTCGACCAGATCTTAGCGTCACAGGAACGAGCCAACCCCATGTCTCGCGTACCTGGGGATGAACCTGACATACCGGTAGCATCTACCTCAGAAACAGTAGCAGTGGAAACTGATGAACTAACCGACGAAAGGGGGCCAGAATCGCCTCCGCACCATGAACAAGAACCTCAGGAAAGGCGCCATACAGAAAGGATCAGGAAGCCACCCCAAAGACTGAATCTAT